>NC_062572.1:72331595-72639530 GCF_022837055.1 Prionailurus viverrinus
GTCTATTGGCATTCCTCCCATAGGTAGGGCTTTATCTCAGTCTCAATGAATGTATGAAAAATATATGGATGGCCTAGGGTAGGTGGTCAGGAGGAGTATATACCCCTCACACAGAAATGGGCAATAAACATGCTGGATTCATGAGATAAGAATGAGAAAAGATATGAAGAAATGAGACAAATCTGTAGGAGAAAAGTATGTTGGCATCAGCTGGATTCAAATTCTATAGGAGGAGGGGAAGATACTCAGAGGAAATAAGAAGCTGCATTGTAAGGACTTCGAAGATGAGTAAGGCTGAATGTCTTCAGCTTCTCTCAGGTTTCACTAAGTTAACAAACACTACTCCAAAAGTAAATAGTTCTCTTCTGTATGACTTGACCTTAGTCCTCCTAAGATCCTTTTTCATTGTAGGTCAGTGACTCCCAAGTCAGTAGAGGAAATGGTGACAACCTACAAAGCCTCGTTTGGCTACTGGTATAGTTTGAGATAGTCCTTTACACGGGTGATGAAGACACTGAGTATTTAATTTTCCAATAGAAGTCCTACGTTGCATGGAATCAGCCCTTTTCCCTCCCTGTGACCAACTGTATGTACTAAAAAATTTTTTTAATGTTTTTATTCATTTCTGAGAGAGAGAGAGCATGAGTGGGGGGAGGATAAGAGAGGGAGGAAGACACAGACTCTGAAGCAGGCTCCAGGCTCTGAGTTGTCAACACAGAGCCCGATGCGGGGCTTGAACCCATGAACCGTTAGATCATAATCTGAGTTGAAGTTGGATGCTTAACTGACTAAGCCACCCAGATGTCCCCAAACTGTATGTATTTTAAAAATGGCTGGTCATGGGCTTGAATAGACTCACCAGGATTTTCACCCAGATCCTTAGTCCCATCAACACCATGCACCCAAGAGTTCAGTTGACTAGCCCAGACAGAAATAAACCTATGAGTGAGGCGCCTGGGTGGCTCAGTCGGTTGAGCGTCTGACTTCGGCTCAGGTCATGATCTCGCAGTCCGTGAGTTCAAGCCCCACGTCGGGCTCTGTGCTGACAGCTCAAAGCCTGGAGCCTGTTTCGGATTCTGTGTCTCCCTCTCTCTGACCCTCCCCCGTTCATGCTCTGTCTCTCTCTGTCTCAAAAATAAATATACATTAAAAAAAATAAAAAAAATAAACCTATGAGAATATTAGTGATTTAGTCCTAATATAAATTGATCATTTAAAACATCCCCTACTACCTGAGACTTTATTTCCACCACCCTCCATCCCTCCAATCCTCTACGCCATTGTGTGAAAGAGAAAGTAAATCCTAAAGCTATCTTTGTGATGAATCTTCTGGCTTTTTTGCTGGTAGTTACAATTCAAGGGTGGAGTCTTTCTTGGTATTCAAATATCATGGTACCCATTCTAAATCTCCTGGTCCTGAAATGGTCTAGAATACCATTAGAAAATATCTACTAATCCCTTTCATACTTCATACAAGAAACTGAGGACCTAAGAGAGAATGTGACTTTTTATGTTTCATTTGGGAATGGGCTGAGCCCCACTTGCCTGTTTCTACTTTACTGTGTTACTTCTGCCTTCAGTAAGCTCCCATCTGGCTGCCTATTTCTCCCATCACCACTTATCATGTAAGTGTGTTAAACACCAAAAATAAATTTTGAATATAGATGACACACAATATTACATTCTTTCAGGTATGAAACTCAGTGATTTGGCACATTTATAATAAAAATATTTAAATTAAAAAATTAAATCATCTGAGTTGTTAATTTTAGCCACTCTGACTGGTATGAGGTGGTATCTCATTGTGGTTCTGATTTGTATTTCCCTGATAATGAGCAATGTTGAGCATCTTTTCATGTGTCTGTTAGCTGTATGGATATCTTCTTTGGAAAAGTGTCTATTCATGTCTTCTGCCCATTTCTCCATTGGATTATTTACAGATGTTGTGGAGAAAGGGGAACCCTCTTGTGCTGTTGGTGGGAATGCAACCTGGTGCGGCCACTCTGGAAAACAGTGTGGAAATTCCTCAAAACATTAAAAATAGAATTACCCTGTGACCCAGAAATAGCACTACTAGGAATTTATCCAAAGGATACAGGCGTGCTGATTCAGGGGCACATGTACCCCAATGTTTATAGCAGTGCTATCAACAATAGCCAAATTATGGAAAAAGCCCAAATGTCCATCAACTGATGAATAGGAAAAAGAAGATGGGGTACACACACACACACACACACACACACACACACACAATGGAATACTACTCGGCAATGAAAAAGAATGAAATCTTGCCATTTGCAACAACGTGGATGGAACTGGAGGGTATTATGCTAAGGGGAATAGGAGAAATATATCATATTTTTTCACTCGTATGTGTAATTTGAGAAACTTAACAGAAGACCATTGGGGAAGAGAAGGGGAAAAATAGTTACAGACAGAGAGGGTGGCAAACCACAAAAGACTCTTAAACACAGAGAACAAACTGAGTGTTGACAGGGGGCTTGGGAGGGGAAAATGGGTGATGGGCATTGAGGAGGGCACTTGTTGGGATGAGCACTGGGTATTGATGTAAGCGATGAATCATGGGAAGCTACTCCCAAAGCCAAGAGCACACTGTACACACTGTATGTTAGCTAACTTGACAATAAATTGTATTTAAAAAGTTAAATCACTAATAATCCTTATAATGATATAGCTATGGATAATATTTTGATTTATATCTCTTCAAACTTTTTCTTTGTGAATATGGTTATTGGGAATGTAACATTGATATTTTATTCAAATGGAACCATAGTTATATTTGTTCTATAACCTATTTTTTTTACATACATTTATCATGAGTATATTTTCACATCACCAAATATAGACTAGCATCTGCATTTTTAAAGACTGCATTGCATTCTATTTTACAGATGCACCATAATATTTGAATACAATATCCTTGTACTGAATGTTTAAATTATTTCCCATTTCAGCACATGTCCATTTATTTCCTTAGGACAAATTCCAACAAGTACATTTGCTTTGTCAAAGGATGTGTATGTTTTTTGAGACTTTTGATGCATATTTCCAAAATGCCCTCCTGTTGGGTTGGAACAATTTTCAATCTCACTAGGAATATAGGGGACCATTCTTTTCCCACACCTTCATAAACAGCAGACAGTAACATCTTCATCCTTCTTTGATAGGTAAAATATTTTATTCTCTGTTTTAACTTGCATTCTTTGATAACTGGTGAGGTTAAGTACTTTTTTTCTCATACATTCATTTGCCATTTGTAGGACAGAAATATTTTCCTGAAGCCCAGTAGACTCAAATTTTCCACAACACACTGAACTTCATGGATCCAATTAAAAGGTACTCAAAGAATGAACTAACTGGTTTTATTAAGCCAGTACACACAAGTTAGAGATTATGTACTGCATTTCCCTTCAACATTTTCTGGGACTAAAAACTGAGCAGGAACAAATGAACCAACATGGACAGCGAGGTACCTTTATACTCCTAATCCTGCACAGGCACTGATTTGCACCCAGATATTAACAACATACTAGATTTATTGATTTTTAATTTTTGTTTATTATTTTTTTTTACTATTGCCTGAACATTAACACCTGTCTTAAAACTTGGCCAAGTCCTATGGAAGCCCCTCTGATAATGACTTTTTTTTTCTGTGAGAGTAACATATGGTTGGGTTTGTGACTTTTCCCTGTTATTGTAAGTCTACAGTCACTTGAATGCTATCCTCTTTGCTAACCACACCAATTATAGCTGAACATTTCCCTAAACACTGTAAGCTATGTGCATGGAAAAGAATAGCCACCCATATTTGTCCAAGTAGATTTTTCTTAGCCTGGATATCTTCCTTATCAAATAGTCACATGGAGATGTGTATGTGTAAATAAACATGTGCATCCGTTTATGCCTGCAGGCTTATTCCAGTGATACAAATCCCTCTCAAAATGTGTTGTAACTTTTTGTTGGAACGTGATTTCCTTTCTCCCCAGGGAATCTTACCCAGAAACCAGAGCACCACTACCCTTTGGGAAGTAGGTTTTCCCCAATACAGGGATTCTCTTTTCTCTAGCCATATAAATATTTCTCTAGGATAGTTCTTAAGATTCTCTTATGGTTTATTTTATAGGGCTCTGTCTCCCTCATTAAGTTATGGGCATCTTGAGGACAGGAGAATGATGTTATTCCTGCTTATACCTGAAACTTAGTAGATAATTAACAAATATTACTTGAAAAATTCAATTGGATTCTCAATGGGAGTTGCAAAGAGGCAGGGTACAGTCTTCAGAGGAACCCCAGGGAAATCCAAAGCAGTCTTGAAGAGTAAGCTTTCTGGGAAGGAATTCACCATGGGCAAACTTTGCTCTGCAACTTTGTCTTAAGATACGTCTGTGGGCTACTAGTTTCTAAACTCATAGATTTCATGTATTAGTAAAATTTCAAAAATGATACATGACCAAATAACAAAAGGTAATAAACTTCGATCATATTGTATAAAAATTTTTTGATAGCCCAAAAGGAAGAGACATAAAACATGAGGATAAATGGTAGTTAAATTTTTTTTTAATGTTTATTTATTTCTGAGAGAGAGAGAGAGATAGCAGGAGAGGGGTAGAGAGAGAGGGAGACACAGAATCAGAAGCAGGCTCCAGGCTCTGAGCTGTCATCACAGAGTTCGATGCAGGGCTGGAACTTGCAAACCACAAGATCATGACTTGAGCTGAAGTTGGACACTTAATGGACTGAGCCAGTCAGGTGCCCCGATGGTAGTTTTTTTTAAATTGAACACATTTACCTCATGAAGAACCCTTGGCATTGTCTTTATTGCTATATTTTTCCATTGGACTTGTGAAGACTTCATTACAAGTAGCACCCACATGCAGACTGGCATTTTAAAACTACTAGTGTGGCCCGTTATTTGGGATGAGTGAGGGCATACTTACTGCGAATAGAGCAATCTCCTCGGACAGATGTGCCCTCTTTTCTGGCCACAAGGATAAATGTCAGGGAGAAGATGAGTGTCACAAGAAGAGGATCATGTTCTTCTGTTTATGGAATAAGGAAAAGGCTTGATGTGACAGTTTTATTGTTGTTTTGTTCTAAAGAGGGAATGAAGGGGACCATTTGGGTTTCATGCTGGGTGGGCCTGTAGACAGCAAGCAGTGTTCTCCAACCTACTTGTCAACTTTATAATTTCCATCTCGACTGGACAAGAACCTGGGGCTGTAGTGCAGTCATGACATTAGGCGTTGCTACATCAGAAGCTGAAAACAAACCAAAAAGAGGTTCTGGCTTCTCTCACTCCCACCATCTAGTAGAGGCACCACACCATCTGCAGACACTGAATTTGAGTCATGTGGAATTACAATCAATTTTGGTGGCATTCCTTCCCCACAAATGTCTTAGCTAGAAGGAATCCTGACAGGAGGGGAATAATGGTTGAGGAAGCAAGGCTCCGTGACGCAGCCACAGAAAAGGCTCTTCATAGTGTGTTCCTGATACCTCTTTTCTTCTGCCTTGTCTTTGGGTACCCACAGAGTCAGACCCTGATTCAGGGGTTCAAGTGCAGGCAACTTTTTGGGAAGTGCTAGGAACACATGTAGTGTATGGAGGAGGAGGAAGAGACCAGGCAGGGAACACACCAGGGAGGCCAAGCAACCACACTTGCAAAATTGGACCTTAATCCCCAGGGGAGCTCTGGAAAAGGCCACAGAATTATCCAGGTCAGGGATGAAATTTGGGCCATACTTCCTCACTAGGTGCCGGCCATTAGAAGTTAGGCTAACATGCCCTTGCAAGTTAAAGAATCCAAGGAACATGGATGGACCTCCTCCGATGGATTGGATACACTCTCATACTTTGAACGTAAAATATCATGAAAACATAATGTGCTCTGGGATGAGGGAAACAAGCCAAATACAAAGAATCTCCAGGTGTGAATGAGTCTTGCTCTGAGCAACGGCCAAGACTTTTGTAAATGCAGATATCAGATAGGGAATAAACAGGGAAAGAAAGAAAAGTTATCCTTGCTAATTATAGCCATTTCCACTGGTTGCATTTTTTTTGTCCTAAAAATTGTGTTCTGTGAAAGAAATTGCAATATCTCTTTTTAATGGTCTAGGCTCAGTTAAATGTCAACTTTGGGAGATTTTACCCTTGCTTTCTATGTAACACTGGAACAATCCCTTCTCTGTTAGCTGTTCCTAGACTCTCATTTCTGAAAGTAATGTTCACTGGTACAGAAATATCCAACATAAAATATTTTTTTCCATAGTGTATAAAAAAATGCAATGAACTGGTTATAGAAACTCAACCATCTATCTATCCTACAGGTATTTATTCAGCACCACTGTGTGTCCGGCAATGTGTTTGTTAGGCATTAGGAACGAGAAGCCATAAGGTCTTGTTAAGAATCCACCTGATAACCATTTGGAATCTAATTCAGTTCCAGTGAAAGAACGAGGAGTTGAGCTATGACTGAGTGCTCATTTTACATGGAAAAGAGCATCTCCTGGATACAGGGAGAGTGATGGCACCAGTCTATTTTCTGTAGGACTCTCCTCTCCAAGCAACATTCAGCTGAAAAGCAGATTTTTTTCCAGTTCACCCACTAGTTGTATTGGATGGTATTGGACTCCAAGAGGATGGAAAGAAGGAAACATTGATTTGCCATATACTGTGCTGAATGCTTTCACAATAAACGTATGTATTGCTGTGGACTGAATGTTTGTAACTCCCCCTCCCCCGCCACCCAAATTTATATGTTGAACCGCCCTCCTCCCCCCCCCCCCCCCGTGATGGTATTTGGAGGTGGAGCTTTTGGGAGATAATTAGGTTTAAATGATGACTTGAGGGTGATCCCCTGATGATGGGATGAGTGCTTTTGTAAGAAGAGGAAGTGATCAGAGCTCTCTCTTTCTCTCTCTGCCCTGTGAGGACACAGCAGTCTGCAGGTCAGGAAGAGAGTTCTTGCCTGGAAATGAATATGTCAGCACCTTGATCTTGGACTTCTCAGACCTAGAAATGTGAGAAGTAAATGTTGTTTGACCCACACAGTCTCTAGTATTTTGTTATACCACCCTGAGCTACACTATGTGTTTTTATAAGAAAATGTCATATGTCTGTGAGTAGATATTATTATTCCCATTTTATGAACAAGAAAACTGAGCTCTGGGAAGTTAAGTAAACAGTCTATGATGAGAGCAAATTCCAAACCTCAGAGTCAAATGCAGGTAGGTATCTGATGCTAACCCAGGGCTCTGTTTGTTCTGAAGTAAAACTAGTGAAACAGCACAGACGTGGTCCCTATCTGCATGAAGTTCCTAACCTAATGGGGGTGTACGTGTGCAGGAATATGAGTCAAGAAACAGGCAGTGATAATGCAATGTGATAAGGGCTATGTTGGAGAAAGTGAGTATGTGGTGAGTTCAGACAAGAGGAGTCTCTATTTTAGTCTTAATGGGGGTGGTATGGGAAGAACTTCTAAGGGGAAGCAACATCAAAACAGAGACCTAAAAGGTCACATGAACAGAGTTCTGTGGGTTTTTTTTTGTTTGTTTGTTTTTGTTGTTTTAGTTTATCTATTGAAAGAGACAGAGAGAGAGAGAGAATCCCAAGCAGGCTCTGCATTGTCAGTGCAGACCCTGATGTGGGGCTCCAACCCATGAATGGCAAAATCATGACCTCAGCTGAATTCAAGGGTCTGAAGCTCAACCAACTGAGCTACCCAGGTGACCCACACAGGAACATGGTTTTACCAATTGGAAGGGGCGAGGAAGGGAGAACTGCTTAAGGGAATAGTCAACTAAGGGCCCAGAAGTATGGGCCAATATCGTGAGGTCTGGATATGGGAAGATGATACTGCGAAGGAAAGCAGAAGAAAAATCACGTGTCTGGGGAGTCATGTTAATGACCTTATCCTCTGGCCTGAGATTACTGAAACCTATGGAATTATTTTGGGGAGATGGCAGAGGAGCAGTGACATGAATAGACTTATATTTTTGGAAGATCACTCTGGCTACTGTGTAGAGATTGGAGTGGAGAATGGAGTCAGAAGACTGTTTGCTGGTAGGCTTTTGTGTTTTGTTTTTTAAGCAGATGATGGTGGCCTAGAAAAGAGTAATGGGAGTGAGAATAGAAAGACATCCTCCAAATTCAAGATATATTTCAAAGAGAATACAATTGATAAATTTCCTTACTGGTTACTGGAATGAATGGGTGTTTGGTAAATATTTTTCATGTCTCAAGAGACTTCCCACACTCCACTCTCTATGTCTCAGAGAAAGCAACAGTTGATTTATGTTATCAATACATTTTAGGAAATGTTTGCTAAAATTTGTACTAATGTTAAAATTTTAATTTTAATTAAAGAAGCATTTCTTGGGGCGCCTGAGTGGCACAGTCAGTTAAGCATCTGACTTCAGCTCAGGTCATGATATTGTGGTCCATGAGTTTGAGCCCTGCGTCAGGTGCTGTGCTGACAGCTCAGAGCCTGAAGTCTACTTCAGATTCTGTCTCTCTCTCTCTCTCTCTCTCTCTGCCCCTCCCCAACTCATGCCCTGTCTCTTAAAAATGAATAAATGTTAAAAACATTAAAAAAATTTTTTTTTCAACGTTTATTTATTTTTGGGATAGAGAGAGACAGAGCATGAACGGGGGAGGGGCAGAGAGAGAGGGAGACACAGAATCGGAAACAGGCTCCAGGCTCTGAGCCATCAGCCCAGAGCCCGACGCGGGGCTCGAACTCCCGGACCGCGAGATCGTGACCTGGCTGAAGTCGGACGCTTAACCGACTGCGCCACCCAGGCGCCCCAAAACATTTAAAAATTTAAAAAAGCATTCCTTGTTCAATGTAGACATTGTCTGCAAACAAACTGATTTACACACACCCCTTTTGCTTCAGTGAGAGAGTCTGAAATTTGAAGAGAAAGAAACACTTGTAAATGACAACACTATAGTGGCTCTAGAACCAGGGAAGGGCCTGTTTACTTGTCCTTCTATTATATTTTGCTTTGAGTTTGGGTGTTTCCTTGTCAGAGACTGTGAATGTCTAACAAGAGTCACTTGTGGTTTTGCAAAATGCCATATATTAGGAGGACTAAGTCAGGGTTTTAAAACCTGGATATTTATCTGTTTTTAAAAGTCTTTTGTAGACAACAGTGTTTGAGGCAGTCCATGATTGAAAGCAAGCTATAAAAAGATCGATCAATCAAGGTCAACAAGCGGAAAACTCTGCACATTTCATTATATGGTTTCATTAATACAAAACAAAATAATGAAGGGAGCAGACATTCGTTATGTTATTCCTCTGATGTCTTAGGTGTCAGAGATGATTGATTCATGGAAATACTTTCATGATTTTGAAAATATCTTTTTTGAAAATGAAAGCCCATTTTCCTCATATAAACTGAGTAGAGGTCAAGTGCCATGTTGATAATTCTATGTCTCTCCTCTTAATCATGAACTTAGGGATTAGACACAGCTAGTGTATAACAGTATTTGCAAGTAAATAAAATGGCACCTCCTTTTATGCTACAACTTTTCCTCAAATTTTGTGGTATTCTTTAGTTCTAATATTCTACTCTTTCTTGAACCTGTTATATAAGTCCAAGCTATAGCTACTAGTTTTTGTCCTTGATATTAGCACTTGTAATTTTAATTTTTCCCCTAAACTAAAAATTTTAACCATTTTAGCATGTTAGTTGCCTAGCTCCGCCCTGATGATGTTTCTTGGTGCAATGTGATACGTAGCATCTTACTCGCAGTTGGATAGATGATAGTTATGATTAGAGACATTGGAATAACAATTTCTACTCTGTTTCTGCTTCTCTACTTGAGGACCCAGGGTGCTAGATTGAATTACTGTTCCTAATTATTCTCTGTTCTCCCTATAACTTGCCGTGTAATGTTCATTGCCTCCTAGGGGAAGGAGAATACTTTGTCACCCCGTTACCATCAAAGGTGGTCCTGTTTGTTACTTGATTTGGCCATTAGCATGTGAACAGACATGACATAAGCCATGTCCTAAAGAACCGCTATGGTTTGCTCTTCCCATGGTTTGCCCATCAATGCTTTTCCTGACAACGGGAGTGGTGGTAATCTCTTCAGCTTAAAGGCATTCACTGTCAGTAGGGTAAAATTGGTTCTTGGGGCCGAAAAATGTTTACTCTTTTTATATAGAGAGCACAGATGTACATATAATACATAAAAATATTAGAAAATACTGAGAAACATTGGACTTGATCTTCAGGATAGGGAAGATGCATTGAGCAAAGCCAGAGAACCATGGTCAACCCATAGCTGACATGTAACCTGAGTGAGAAATAAACGCGTGTAGTTGTAATCTGCTTAGGGTTTGAGGTTGTTACTGTGGCATAGCCTAGCAAAAGCTGACTGCTACAACCAGCAATCTATTGGCATTTAAGGCCTTAATAGCACTCTGGGCAATTTTCATGGGCCCTAACTGTTGGGAGTTTGCTTCAGAAGGCCTTATAAGGTCTCATAATAGATGTTTTTGGAAATTGTCTTCCGGTAATTCTGATGAACACTTAGATATGGGGCCAATGATGTTGGAAAGGTCACAGTTCTATGATTCACTGGTGGAATCTAGCCAGCTAAGTAAATTTGTCACATTAAGTGACCAAAAGTATCACTAGCCAAAAGGTATTATGAAAAACCCACTTGATTTAGTTCTGTTGCTTATGGACCCATAATCTTCTTGGTGCAGCTCAGTAGCCCATGGCCAGGCTAAGTCTTTCATGGCAATCACGAGGTCTATTCCCCTTATCTAGTGGATGTTTTAAAAGCCGAGGATAGCAGCGGTTGTGGTCAATAGGATGTGGGGGAAAATCTGTTGGGGATTTGTGGGCATTTTTTTCTCCTTTTGAAGAAGAGCTTGGAGTAAGTTTCTCTTTTTTCCACTTTCTCTCACCCCCCACAGGGATGCCTGTGGATAAGGATGTGGTGTCTAGAGTTGTAACAGCCATCTGGTGACCATATATGATATATTACTGATGTTTTAAAGAAGGACAAGAGGAAAAGACAGCATTTTGGGTCTTTGATGACAACTTTGAGTTGCTGTTTCAATGCTGGAATTTCTTAACTTCCAACTTTCTATGTGAAAAATTTAGTCTTCACTATTAAACCACTGTAAGTCAGGCATTCTAAAGTTGCAGGCTAGAATATCTCTGATATAAACTTTCTTCTCCCTAAAAACGTTCCCAACTACTCCTGCCACACTTTCTTCCTATCCGTTCCATAAGGTGTCTACCACATATTTGGTTGTGTCTTGCCAACTATTTCACAAATACACATCTCACCTCTCTAAATGGTTTGTATACTTCTTGTAGACAGGAATCAGATTGTCTATTTCTTATTGCCTATTTGTTATTTTAAGTGTTCCTCACAATGACTTCCTTGTTGATTGCCTGAATGATGTTTATCCTACAGAATCAAGCCTCTCGGGCCCTAAGTGATGAAGTCCATTACTTGTCCAGGTTGACAGGGTCCCAAACCAGTCTTCTTTTCTTGCTATTTGCATGAAGTATGCATGAACAGAACCGGACACTGAGCTATGTAACGAAATTTCTGTGCAGGGGAGACTAATGCCTTTTGGGTAAATGTAGAGTCCACTTGGCGTGCCTGTCCCTTTTAAACTCTTAGTTTTGTGTTTTTAATGACTTGCTTGGTCTGTGGATATTTGAAACATTAACATAATTATCTATCTTAACATATTGTATTTACCACCTGCTGGGGACGAAACATTGAAACTATCACTAGTCGCTCATTAACAATAACACTAGTCGCTCATTAACAGTGTTGACCCAATTACATGTTGTGTATCCCAGAGACAAATAACTGTAATTGCAACTCAAAAGTGATTTCATAAACACGTAGATTCTTTTTTTGAAATGCAAAGCGGAATGCACTATTTGAATTTTCCACATAAATACAGGTTTAAATGAAAGAGAATCGTTCAACCAAATAAAATAAAAATTCAATCTAAAAAGAGGCCATTTGGAATCAATTGGTACAGCGCACATTCTGCTTTGAAGGATCAAAACACTTTCATTGCTGGGTGCAGAAATTAAACAAGTTAGCAACAATGAAAGCCAGACATCTGGTAAGTGACATCTACCCTGGCTATCAGCAGGTAGTGATTTTCTTTTGGAACCATTCAGAGTATTGTCTGTTGCCTGGACAATGGAAGTCTGATGAAGCGTTGATATAATCTGCCTGGAGGTTTTAAAGCTCCATTGAAGAGATGGAAAGCCAGGGAGATTTGTGTGGAAAAAAAAATCCATTATGTATACATATATATATGTAGACATAAATAACTATGCCTCTACCCTTCATGTGGAAAAGACCTATATAAATAGAAGCAAATGTAGTGTGATATATTTGCAGATCTAGGGGATGTTCTTTTACTGAGACAATTACTAGGATACAAAATTAGGCAAACATAGCCCAGAGAAACCAGGAAAAGACAGCTCCGAGAAAGAAAATCTGTGCTAAAGTCAAGATGTTAAAAGCAGAGACATTTCTTCAATACAAGTAGACTGCTCCCTGGCCGTTTTTCTGTTAATGGAAAAACCCCTCCAGAGGAATGGGGCTGAGGGATGGAGCAGGAAGGAGAAAGAGCAGAGGGGATGATACAACTTTGAAACTTATTGCCCGGAAAATCAACTTCCAAGATTTCATAGAAAGTCTCATTTTGACAAACTTTTAGTGCAGTGCTTGTACCTGTTCTTGCTCTCTAATGTAACAAGGCGCTGTGGTGTAGTGTTGTGTTTACCATTTAAAACATTAACATAACACACACAGAGTGCTGGAATTTCCCAGGCACTGTTATGAATGCCAGAGGAGGGACCCTGGAGATGGACATAACTTGACTTAGCTTTCAGGAAGACCTCTCTCTCCTGCATTAATAGAAAACAACTGATAAGAAAATAGTCTTTCACAGTTTTGCCAATTATACCTCAATGTAGCTGAAAAAAGATAGTCTTGGTAAATGCTATAATCAAGGAACAAATAAGCACCTCCTTTGTGGGCTAAAAGGATACGAGAAATACAGTCAGAGGATCTGAGCTCTGGCTCAGACACAGGTTGAACGATGTAGGGTAAAACATTCCCTCGGAGTCTCGTTTTCCTTGTTTTTAAAGTGCCGTTACTAGGGGCGCCTGGGTGGCGCAGTCAGTTAAGCGTCCAACTTCAGCCAGGTCACGATCTCGCGGTCCGTGAGTTCGAGCCCCGCGTCAGGCTCTGGGCTGACGGCTCAGAGCCTGGAGCCTGTTTCCGATTCTCCCTCTCTCTCTGCCCTTCCCCCGTTCATGCTCTGTCTCTCTCTGTCCCAAAAATAAATAAACGTTGGAAAAAAAAAAAAATTTAAAGTGCCGTTACTCTGCTACAGGCAGCTGTGAGAATCAAGTGGTGAAGGCTTATGAAAAGTGCCTTTAAGATGGCAGTACATGGGCCACCTGGGTGGCTCAGTCGGTTAAGTGGCCGACTTCGGCTCAGGTCATGATCTCGCGGTCCGTGGGTTCGAGCCCCGCGTCGGGCTCTGTGCCGACAGCTCAGAGCCTGGAGCCCGTTTCAGATTCTGTGTCTCCGTCTCTCTGACCCTCCCCCATTCATGGTCTGTCTCTCTCTGTCTCAAAAATAAATAAACATTAAAAAAAAAAAAAAAAGATGGCAGTACACACAATGAGAGGTGTTAACGCCACCTGCAGGAGAGTAGGTGATGCAGGAGTGGACTCTGGTGGAGGGTGCACTCTGGGAGCCCCATGAAACTCTGCGGCAGGGCCCCAGCGTTTGACACCTAGAATGTGCTGAGTTTGGGAGTTAATCCAATCCAGCGAATCAATTGTAATTGACTTATGTCACATAGATTTTGCCAATTCTGCAGGAGTCTTTGATGGAAAGTCACTGGGACATTATGTAGTTTCTTAAAATGTACAACGTTAAGAAAAATATTTCTTTGCTTACTTTCTAAAACGAGCCCGCTCAGCCTCTTTCTTCTGTCCTGCTGATGTACCTTTCATGTGTTTGTAGAAAAGCACTTAATTTGACCTGCTTCATGTTTCAGCCCCTTGCAACTTTGCACGTGTGTCATTTACTAGCTTATTTCGGTTTTATAGCAGACCTCAGGTGCAGAGTTTTGTCCATTTCACAGAGAAAGTGAAAGAAGCATAGACATTTGCAAGTGACTCAGTGCTCACTAAGGACAGAGGAAACAGAGAACTTCCCGCAACACTGTTCTATGTACATACCGCTCGCTTTGTTCTCTGAACTGAGCCCAGATCTTGACATTTTCACACTCAGAAAGAAGCCTGACTTAACAGTTTGAAATATAAACCACATTTTGTGGGATGAACACAAAACCCCACAAATTTTAATTCAATAAATGAAGTTTTCTTTTTTTTTCTTTTGCTATAATTACTTATGGGATTTATTTATTTATTTATTATTTATTTTGAAGTTGTAAGTATGTATTTTTTTCAATATATGAAATTTATTGTCAAATTGGTTTCCATACAACACCCAGTGCTCATCCCAGAAGGTGCCCTCCTCAATACCCGTCACCCACCCTCCCCTCCCTCCTACCCCCCCATCAGCCCTCAGTTTGTTCTCAGTTTTTTAAAATTTTTTATTATATGAAATTTATTGTCAAATTAGTTTCCATACAACACCCAGAGCTCATCCCAGAAGGTGCCCTCCTCAATGCCCATCACCTACCCTCCCCTCCTTCCCCCCCCCCCCCCCCATCAACCCTCAGTTCTCAGTTTTTAAGAGTCTCTTAATGTTTGGCTCTCTCCCTCTCTCTCTTTTTTTTCCTTCCCCTCCCCCATGGTCTTCTGTTAAGTTTCTCAGGATCCACCTAAGAGTGAAAACATATGGTATCTGTCTTTCTCTGTATGGCTTATTTTGCTTAGCATAACACTCTCCAGTTCCATCCACGTTGCTACAAAGGGCCATATTTCATTCTTTCTCATTGCCACGTAGTACTCCAATAAATGAAGTTGTCTTGGAGGAATTTTTTTCATAATATTTTTTTTATTTTTGAGAGAGAGAGAGAGAGAGGGAGCATGCATATGTGCATGCGGGAGAGGGGCAGAGAGAGAGGGATACACAGAATCCGAAGCAGGCTCCAGGCTCTGAACTATTAGCACAGACCCCAACACAGGGCTCAAACTCGCGAATCGCGAGATTATGGCCTGAGCCAAGTTGGACATTTAACCGACTGAGCCACCCAGGGGACCCTGCAGAGTTTTGATTATCTACAAGAAGCTGGCTGCCTTATATCTTTGTATATGAAAAAATATTAAACCAACCAAACCGCCAGAATAAAACATATCTTTTTATACCTGGCAACGGTAAGAATCAAGATAATGTGTGTGTCTATGAAGTTTGAAGTGTCAACAATCTTTTGTACCTGTTCACAGCTCAGTTACAAAGCACTGTTTTGCAGGACGTCTCATTTAACCTTCTCATTAATACTGTGAAGAAAACCTGGCCAGTACAGTGGCGTGCAAATGTCGAGTAAGAAGATAATGGTTTTGATGATTGATAAAATCCAGGGGATGGTATCTGTAAGATTTGTTTGCCTACTATCCCTAACCTCATCCTTGGTAATAGTATTGTATGTTTTCACAGAACATCACTTTTTTCCAGTTCTGCGTCTATGTGATTCAAGAGTTGCTAACCCATTAACATCACTCAGGTTTAGCCGGTGAGAATGTATCAAGGGATTTTTAAAATAGAAATATCTGGAAAAGAATACATTGGCCTTTTTGATTTCAGGCACCAAGGCAAAGCAAGCTTAGGGCTGTCAGCTTCATCTTGGTAAGTGCAGGGACAGCCTGTCGGTGCATAAAGCCATCAGAGAGCATAGCAAAATGGGAGATGGAGAGAGGCAGACTCAATCCTGAAAGTGTGGCCTCTGCCTGCCTAAATGGAGAATTTTGGATAATTAGAAAAAGGTGTCTCCTTTATTTATAATTTTTTTTAATGTTTATTTAGTTTTGAGAGACAGAGCATGAGTGGGGAAGGGGCAGAGAGAGAGGGAGACACAGAATCTGAAGCAGGCTCCAGGCTCCAAGCTGTCAGCACAGAGCCTGAGGAACCGTGAGCTCATGACCGGAGCTGAAGTTGGCCGCTTAACTGACTGAGCCACCCAGGAGCCCCATGGAAAAAGGTGTCTCCTTTAGATAAGTGAAGCTTGGCAAATAAACAGCTGGAGGAGGTTACGGAAAGGATATGACCTCCCATTGACCTGAGAGCTGGACCTAGGTAATTAGAGGCCACTCGCCCCCCTCCCCTGTCCTTGGAATGTGAGTTTTACCCACTGTCTCTACAGTGGGAAGCGTTTTCAAGGACACTGCCGTTTTCAAGGGGAGAGCAAGGTTTTGCTGAGAGCATCGAAACGGTATATGTAGACTGAACCCAGTTAAGGCCTCTACATAGAGTTTTAAGATTCTGGCAGGCATGGAGACCTTCTCGTCTTGTTGCTTCTGCAGACAAGACTCAGATGTAAGTTCCCTTGTTTGTTCACACTGCCACCTGACAGCTGCCTGTCTCTGGCAGGGGCCTATCCTTCTCCCTTGCCTTCCTAGGGGCAGGTTTTAGATTTTCACCTGGGAAAGTCCCAGGTTTGTGAGCCAACAAATACCTTTGTGCAAAGGAAAAGACGCCCCTCTCTCTGAGTGGATTTAGCTCACGCCAGTGGCCACGATTTTGAGAGTGGAGTGTGGGCTGAGTACATACGTTGCAGTGCCCACATTAAATAACCTCATGCAGTGACCCAATTTGTTGCCCTTTCTTGTATGCGTAGGTCCAGCCATGCCTGCAGTCACCATATCCCTGGACTTTGCCATGACATAAGTCAATAATTTCCCTTTCTGCTCAAGGAAGTGAAAAGTCACTTACAATCAAATAAGTCTTGCACTTGGCAAATGGAAGTGGAGTGTGGCAAGTGTCAGCTCTCAGAACGTGAAATGGGTTGAGTCGGATGGGTTCTGGGCTGGAAGTGTGTCCATCCCTATTAAGCTGTAGCTAAGTAAATGGTTAAAATATGGCTTATTGAATCTCAGGACTCAGAGAATGGTTTCTATTAAGGCTTGAGTTTTAGAGTTTAGGTAAAATTAGTTTGTGGTTTTAATTTTACTTTGCTTTCTAACATTTTTATGCAAAGGTTATGCCTTGTTTGCAAAATAAATTGAGAAGGATTTTATTTGAAATGGAATCATCTCATCCTTAAATATGTGATCCAACTTACCAAAACAACCAGTTGGGACTAATCTTTATTGAAATAATTCATTGGAAACAATTTATGTCTTCTATAGTTCTTGCTCTACTCAATTTCTTTACCTGTTAAGTAAATTTTGTTTGCTTATATTTTTCTAGAAAATTTGCACCACTTCTGATGCTATATATTTTTACTTTCACTTATTTCCTGGTCAATCCCTAGCAGAAGTTTCCTTATTACATATTTTTAAAGGACCAAGATCTTAGAATTTTAAAAATAATTTATACTATTCATCTCTTTAATATTGCTTTTTAATTTTATTATAGTTCCCTCATTTCTATTTTTCTTAGATATATTTTGTAATTTTTCTAGTTTCTAGTGTTGATTTTATTCTTTTTAGAATAATAATGAAAGTATTTGGGCTGTGGACTATTTTGCTCAATGCAGCTTTTGCCATATCACTTAAGCTTTGGTATCTTGCAGTCTCAGAATCACGACTTTCTTCTCTTTTTTTTAATTTTATTTCTTATTTTTTAAAATTTACTTCCAAATTAGGTAGCATATAGTGCAACTATGATTTCAGGAGTAGATTCCTGGATGCTCCTTACCCATGTAGTCCATCCCCCCCTCCCACTACCCCTCCAGTAACCCTCAGTTTGTTCTCCATATTTAGAGTCTCTTCTGTTTTGTCCCCTTCCCTGTTTTTATATTATTTTTGTTTCCCTTCCCTTATGTTCAACGTTTATTTATTTTTGAGAGAGAGAGAGAGAGAGAGAGAGAGCATGCACGAGAGGGTGGGGGTGAGGGGGAAGGGCAGACAGAGAGACAGAGGATCCAAAGTGTGTTCTACGCTGACAGTGGAGAGCCTGACTCAGGGCCTGAACCCAGGAACTGTGAGATCATGACCTGAGCTGAAGTCTGCCGCTTAACTGACTGAGCCACCCAGCTCCCAATCAGGGCTTTCTAATAGCCTGCAACTGTAGTTTAGATTCTTTCTTTGAACCAGAAGTAATTTAGGAGTATGCCTTTGCTGTGTGTGTGTCTCTTTCTGTGTGTTTGTCTTTATTTCCACATGACCACATTTATTTTTGTTAACTTTTTCTTACATAATTCAACTGCCTTGTACTCATGATACATGAGAGTCTCAATATGTAAATGGAAATTGGAGAACAGTCTGGTCACATAATATTAGGGGATTTTACTTGCTTCAAGATGTTTTGAGAAAAAATGGGGCTGACTCTACTTAATTTCAAAGACTTAATTAAAAAAAAGAATTTTACAAGGTGTTACAGATGAATCCACCTGTTCAATATTTCCACTTTTTTTTTGAATCTCCTCGTAATCTCCACCCCCAACTTCAAACCCATGATCATTAGTACCTAAGATCCACAATAAACAACTGAAGTCACTAATGAATAAAGATCTGGAGGAGACTTCTGAGGTTTGCTTTTGGAGGGTTTGTTTTCCTATTTTGATTGCCTATGTTCTATACCACCACTAATTAGATTATTTCAAACATTTTTTGAACTCCCAAATAATTCAATTCCGTGTGGATCCTCCCTAAATCCACCACCCAAACATAGAACTATCCTAAGGTGTGGGTATTTATATGTCAAGTAAAGAAGGAGTGGGTAAGATGTTTTGGTCTGGAAAGTTTTAAAAACTGTGTTTGAATAATAACAAAAAGATATATTATCTTTTAAATCCCAAACCATGGCTCTTCTAGGGGTTAAGTTTATGGTCCAAAATCATCAAGAACCCAGATTTTCCTTATCTCCCTGCTCTAACTAATTTTCCCATGTCCTCTAGACCATCCTCCTCCTCTTATCATGTTTGCAGGAATTTTCTAGCAACTCCAGGTGCATCCTATCTTATATGATATTATTCAAGGGGCAGAAACTTATTTTTACAATGAGAAACTTTTCCAGAATGTCCCTAGTAGATTTCTACTCAAGTTTTTGTCCAGAATTATGTCACTCGTCTTTTTCCCAAAGCAGTCACTGGCGAAGGGAACGGGTAACACTTCTTAGTTTAGAATAATCAAGATTCCTGTCCTTGGGGTGGGAGATTGGGGGTGGGGTAGTTGCCTGGCCTCCCCTAAGCACTGGGCTGGTTGATATCTTGACAAAATCAGAGGTGGGTTATCAGGAGAGGAGAAGGAATGGTTGTTGTTTAAGCAGCCAATAGTGTCTGCCATGAGGAACATTTATTTCTCATCAGGAAGTCTAGAACGAACGATAAATAAAGAACAGACAGTGTTAAGCTGGGATGACTCTAGGAATGAAGATTTCTCAGTAAGACGCAAAGAGAGAGATGAAATGGATTTTAAAATCCCCTGCTCTTCAGTAAGATTCACTTCATTCTGACTTGAATATTAGGTTTCTATAATAATAAACAACATACAGTTGGGTTTTAGCTTGGCCCAATTTGAGAATATTTGCCTTTAGTGGGGGGATTGAGCCAATTTAGCTATTGGGATCACTGGTATATTTGTTTTACTCCACACTTTTTTAATTGAAGAATAACTGGCATACAATATTGTATTAGCTTCAGGTGCACAACATAGTGATTCAGCAATAATCTGCATTACGGAATGCTCCCCATGGTAAGTGTGGTTACCATCTGTCATCATACAGAGTTATTGCAATATTGTTGATTATAATTTCCTATGCTTACATTTAATTCCTGTGACTTATTTATTTTATAACTGAAGGGAGTGGGAGAAAGGGTGAAATAGGTGAATTTAAGAGGTACTCTTCCCTCGCTCTCTTTTTTAAATTTAACTTTCTACTTTTGGAACAAGTTTTATATATTTTTCTACATTGTCCTTTTTGGGGGGAGTCTTTTCTTGTCTTTATTTATTTATTTATTTATTTATTTATTTATTTATTTATTTATTTTTACAGAAGTTTTTTATTTCCCCATGCCAAAATCAAAAGGAAAACACTAATCTGTGAGAAGCTTAACACAATTTTACTTCATTTACCCTCACCAAATATATTAGTGTTTGGGGGTATTTTTTGATCAAAATTCTTTTATAATTTTATAAATTTATTAACAATAATTTAATAAATTTATTGATAATAAATAATTTTATAAATTTATTAATTTTCTTTTTAAAAAAGACTAGCATTTTTGAGACATAACTCTCATAGTTCACTCTATCAAGTGTATACTTCAGTGGCTATTATTATGTTTACAAAGTTGTATACTCAGCAGGGCTATGAACTTCCAGGATATTTTTATCATCTCCCAAAGAAACCTCATCCCCATTGGAGTTATACCATATGCCCCCTTTTCCTTAGATCCTGGCAATCACTAATGTAATTTCTGTCTCTGTTGATTCACCTATGCTGGACATTTCATATCAATGGAGTCAGTAATAGGTAGCTTTTGTGGCTTTTTTTCACTTAGCATAATGTTCTCAAGTTTCATCCATGTTGTAGCATGTGTAGCGTTATTCTTTTTAGAGTTGACTAACATTCCACTGTATGGATATACACATTCTATTTATGAACTCATCAGTTCATAGACCTTTGGGTTGCTTCCACTTTTTGGTTATTATAAATGATGTTGCTATGAACATTTGAGCACAAGCTTTTATATGGATGGAGATAGGTGTTCATTTCTCTTGGCTATATACACTTCGAACTGGTATAGCTGGATCATATGGTAACTTTATGCTTAACATTTTGAATAAATGCCGAGCTGAGCTGTTTTCCAAAGCAGCTGCAACATTTTACATTGCCACCAGCAATAGTTGAGGGTTCCACTTTTTCCCCATTCTCACCCACTCTTGTCTTTCTTTTTTTCTTGTAGCCAACCTAGTGGGTATCTCATTGTGGTTTTTAATTAACATTTCCCTAATGACTAATGGTGTTCAGCATGTTTTCATGTAATTATTGGCTATTTATATATCTTCTTTGAAGAAATGTCTATTCCAATCCTTTGCCCGTGTAAGTTGGGTTTTCTTTTTATTACTGAATTGTAATAGTTCTTTGCATATTATTCATACTAGACCCTTATGAGGTATATGATGTGCCAATATCTTCTCTCACTCTGTGGGTTGTCTTTTCACATTCTTGGTCGTGTTTCCTGAAGCCCAATGTTTCAAGTCCAATGTGTCTGATTTTTTTTTGTGTATTTGCTATTATATTTAAGAAATCATTGTCTAATCCAAAGTTGTGAAAATTTGTACCTATGTTTCCACCTAAGAGTTTTACAGTTTTCTTACATTTAGACAGGGTATATATGCCTTTGAAGTGGACCTGGCATCCTGGATGTAAATATTTGTATAATTCACCTGCTGTCAAAATAGTATTCCTACTCTTAATTGTGCCCAACCTTCCATGTTCTGAACAATGTCTATTTTACTATCTTTAGAGAACAAATCTTCTTTCTGCCATGACTGGAGAAAGGCATCCAGCTGCATGGAGAATAGGATGGGATTGGGGCACTAACAGCTTTTTGAACAAACTTAATGAGTGCTCCTCTTTGTAGCTTTACCTCCACGTTGGAGGCACCAAGTACTACCAATATGTAATTAAGAGGATCATGTGTTAACGTGAGCTATAAATTGGGGGTGGTGTCTGCGCTTTCTTTACGACAGCTTTGGGATCTGGCGTGCTCAGGTCTGGTGAGTAAGTTGGCTCTCTTGTTTTCTTTTGCTCTTAAGCCTGAAACATAAACCCAACCTATAGTTTTGGCAAGGATTCAGAAGGGAACAGAAGTAAACGCCCGCGTCGCTCTACTATCTTTATCCAGAAGTTGGAAGAAGTGTCTTTTATAAGTTACTTCTTTCCTAAAGCAAAGTCGAGTTGTGCTGTGTGAGTTTTTCCCACTCTACTTGTCTACCTAATAATTAGTGTCCATTCCTCTCACATTGTTTTTGTTTTCTGGCAGTTTTGTTTTCCAAAGTTGTGGTGAATCTTTTTTTTTGAATATTTTTAAAATGTCTTTATTGGTATCTTAGATTGATAGAGCTTGTGTTGGAATCTTCTAGACAGATATCATTTTGAGCCAGAAATTAATCGATTTTGTTTAGAAAATTGTGTGACCTGATTAGATGAAAAAGATGAAAAAGAATCGGGGATGCTGGCTTTGGATGTTCTATTCCTTAAAAGAGAAAGTCTTTTCACCACATTAAAAAAAAATGGCTTCTTCCACAACCTGAGGCCTATTCCAGTATATCTCTGTTGTGACCATACAGGTGTTCGATGGATGTGATCCGGCAACTACTTCTGAGAGCTTCTCTTATAGTCAAAGTCCTCAGAGATGCTGGTAGATACTTTATCATGCTCACTCCCTGGGTGAAATCCTTTAATTCCGTGACTCTAAAATCCTGTCAACAAGATGATGTTTCCAAAACTTCTAACTTTGTCTCTAGTCTTCAAGTTTGGGCTTCTTTAGCCAACGATGCTTGGATGCCTGGTAGGCATGTTGAAAAAGAGTTCAGCCCCTGCCTATTCCTTCCCGTGTTGTTTCTGTCGCTTTGGTAAACGATAGCTATTTACCCTGTTACCCAGGCCCAAATCCTAACAGCAATTTTTGTAGGATTACCAGCCCTCCTGGTTTGACCAGGAATTTTCCTGATCTCTGGGACTTTCAGTGCTATACCAAGGTAAGTCTCAGGTAAACTTGGATGACTTGAGTATGAAATCCAAGGTATTAAATATGCATTGAATAAATGCTAGTTTTCTGATAATTAACCACTCTGTCTCCCTGTCCCCTTTGTAAATACAAAGCCTAAAACGGAGCTGTTGGAAAAGCTGGAATCTCCTGTTGAGAAATAGCTATCAGCTATGGTACTGGGGAGAGCGTTCTAGTTTAAAATCCTTTCTATTATCCTACTCTTTCAAAATTACTTGAAATTTTGTTCTACGTATCTGTTTCCTATCAATAGTGTGTTTAAAAGAGATTCACCAACATGGACCCTGTGTTACTGGAGTTATGAGTGGGTTAGGATTATCTCCTCGTTTGGTTAAGTAACAGAGACCACAAACATTTCTCTTTTAGGTCAATTTGTGTATGGGCGGGGGGCAGTAACTAACTGGCTTAAGCCAAAAGGAGAAATTAATGGAAAAAAACTCAGTGAAAAATTATGGGTACTAGGTTCTTCCTTAAGCACTGAGGATAAAACAGTGATGAAGATAGACTATCTTCTAATCCATTGGGACACTCAGTATGAATCCTAATGTACATAGGATAAGCATTACAAGGAAGGGAAAGTCCAGGTAATAGTGGAGGGCTAAAGTAAGTAGTATGAAGGGAGGCAGAAGAAGGTAAAGGGAGATGCTATCTTAGAAAATGTCAAGGAGCCTCTTGGAGGAAGTAATAATGGAGCAGATGTCTAAATGAAATCAAAGAATGAACCATATGGAGGTCTCAGAAAGGAAAATTTCAAGAATAGGGAATACCATGGTTGGGTAGTCCTGCTTGGAAAGTACGGTAGTCAAAGGGAGTCAGGAGAGAGATGTAAAGAATGAGGCCAGGGAGATACTAGAGGTCAAATGACTGCATGCCTTCAAGCTATGGAATAAACTTTGGGTATATTGTATGTATGATAAGCTAGTGGAAGATTTTTGATGTCTCTGGCTTCTATGTGGGAAATGGACAATGGCAAGGCAAGAGTGGGTGAAGAAAGTCCTGCTAGAAAGCTGTTCCATTTATCCAGGTGAAAGATGGTGTTGGTTTAGACCAGGATGACAGGTGAAGAAGAATGGTCAGAGTCCACTTCTGATCACAGGTAGAAGCAGAAGGATAGGACAACAAGTTGTAGTTTAGAGAGAGAAAGTAATCAAATATGACTGCAAAATTTTGGCCTGAGCATCTTCGTATGGACTTGCTATTTGCCCTGTACCAGGCTTGGTAGCGGTGAGGAGTGGCCTAGCTCGGCAGGGGGAGACTTTAATTATAGACGCAATTTGGAGATTCCTATCAGATGTGCAAGTAGAAATGCTGAGTAGAGAGTTAAGTAAACAAATATGGAATTCAAACGAAACACTGGGGCCAGACACCTAAATTTGGAGTCTGCGAGTAAATGGAATGTATGGCCATGAGATTGAGCAAGATAACCTAGAAAGTTGAAAAATAGAGAAGAAATCTAAAAAGACTTGAGACCTCAATGAAGTGTTCTATAGCAAGTGTTGATAAATGTTGTCTCAGTGTTCATGAAAGTAATCTTAACTCTTAGAGACTTGGCAACGGAGACTGCAAAAGAGTAGCCCGCAAAGAAGAAAAACCTGGGGGGGGGGGGACATGTGGCATTAAAGCTGAAAACAGAGGTGATTTTGATTCAAGCAAGAGGATACGACCAGCTTTTGCTAAAAGCTGCCTAGAGGTCAAGTTACATGAGCCCCCCTGAATGAAAAGTTCTCTGGATAGCCTCAGGAAGAGGGAATGGAGGCCACGTGCTTCAGGCAGAACAACAGCTGTTGCCATGTATTTAAGGCTATGAGATTGTATGATGGGGATGAGAGGACAGGCTCCTGAGCCCCTGGGAGGGTGCGCCTCAGAGGTGGAGCCCGTAACCAGCATGGGGACCTTGAAGAGCCATACCTTAAGCACTGTTGCCTTGAGAACCTGAACAGAGAACTCTCTGTGGAGAAAGTCAAGTTATTTTCAAGGATTCCCGGCTCTAAATGGACAACCGTGACTTTGGCAGCAAGCTGGATAAGTGAGATTCTGCCTTAGATAGAATAACAGTGCTGGACAGATGGTAAAATCTGGTGCTAATGGTGCAACGTGGGGCTATAGCAACAATAGCTATATCACTGCGATTGTAGGATGAAAGACCTCTTGTATAGAATGGGTTAATAATGCTGGGGACTCTAATGATATCAGGCAGGTTGAGAGTTGAGTCAGATTTAATCTGATTTTACCAAATGAATGCATATACCCCCCTGACACCTTAAGTATATGGCAGAGCAATTTGTACAAGTACACTGACTCTGATCAGTGATTATATCCTCTTATGAGAGCGCCAACATTGTTTTCATGTGTCTGAGTATGAGCAATATAACCTTGTCCATGTTGGAGTGACCTCAGTTTCAGGCGCTTCTTTTGCTTTAAGATGATTGAGAATGATCAGGGTTGAGCATGCAACTGACTGAACTCTGTTTTATGCATGCGCTATGCGGATCTACCTTAAATGATTGTTTTCTGCCAACACTACCTTTCTCTAAAGCATTGTAGAAATAATGCTTGCAAGCTGTCTCCTATGATCTATTTCCCCTGGCCCTGGATAAAGTCTCATGCACATTGAATGTGTCCCCCATGAAACTATTCAGGGCATCCCCATCACTAGGGGTAAATATGTATGAAAGGATTGTATAGTTATATTACCACGAATGGCCCGAGGATTTAATCATAAAGTTCCCTTAAAGTCTGGCAGCGTAGGATTTCTGACCTTCAAATTGCTAGGAATGACAGCTAAATTTTTTACCACATCACATTAGTCATTTGGCTCAATGCAATTATAAAACTGTGGAAAAATTAACACTTTAAGCTTTGGTTAATTAATACCATGCTTCTATATATCCATGTGGATATATGTACATATATACTATCAATGCAATTGCTATGCAATCTAGGTGCTCTGATTCTTGCTTTTCATTTTGGTACCTAGAAGAACAAAGTGTTTTAACAGTAGTGAGGAAAAGTCTTAATGACAGGCTTGATCACTATCTATTGACTACCGACTACCATGCTCAGGTTCTGGTGGCTGCTGGGCTAGAATGGGAGGTAAGGACTGGGTAGACCTAGCTGAACCAGAGATACAGTCTCAATCCGGTGGCTGAGATACAGTTGCTCTGGAAGGACGAGTAGTATCTGAAATTGGGGGTATGTCTGGATCAGAGTGAATCAGGAGGCACACATCTGTCTGGCAGGGGTACCTCAAAGGTAAATGGAGGGTTGGGGAAATCCGTTGGAGCTTTGAACAAACTGTGAATGGTTCGCTGGGGTTCAAAGGCCAGGCATCAGTATAGGTAACTAAGGTAACAGGATAGGGATCCAGGCAAAGAGATGAGGCATTGGTTCAGAAAATCAGCAGCAGCCAAGGTCATCTTTTTGAACCATTTAGTCTCAACCAGGGAGTTTTGATATGCTCCTTATTACCGCAAAAGAGAGCCCTGTGTGTCCAGCCTAGGGGAGATCCATTCATTCATTCAATTGATGTTTGAGATTCAACAGTTGTCACAGTAGACATTGGCCTCACTCACAAAGCTTATGTGCTGGGTAAGATTAACATGAAATCAATATTGAGGAATGAGGGTTACAACTGGAGTAAATCCCAAACTGGAAAGGGAAGTAAGTGGGAGAAAAAGGAAGGGTGCTACTGCCCTTTATATCCTTCAAACCTGGCTTTCAGTTCAATTGTTGGGCTCTTTGGCACTGTAGCCCCTCATAACTGAGGTTAACTTCAAACGATAAGTCCGTCCCCTCAGTCCTGTCTGTAGGTGGCTTAAGTTGAGGGAGCCAGTAACTTGCCTGACTCGGCCTTACTGCTCATCATGTTGCACTTGTGACATCTTAGTTCCATGGAACAGGGCTTCAGCCTCTATCCTTTGTGACTGCCTCTTGCCCTTCCTTTGTTCTCTAGTAACTCAGTCATACCTTCTTCCTGGCAAAGGCATTCCTGCCTTAAGTGTCTATTCTTCTAGGATGGTATTTCCTGCCCCAAGACTAGACTCTAGGAAATCACCAGCACCTACTGTTGACTCCTCCTTGTGCTAGCCAGGGACCTGCCTGGAACTGCCTGGAACAGCTTGGGTGGATACCCTCCATCATTAACTTTGTGGAGCCATTCTGCAAAGTTTTCAATACTGCTGCTCCCTTCAAATGATTTCTAATAAATCAAATTTCCTTCAATTTTCAACCTTCAGCATAAAGTCCACATTTTGTCAGTCTTTAACCAGGTCTAAATTTGTGTGTATGTACCACAGCCCTGCTTCTGGTCAGAATGGTCTTTCTATTTTCCTGGGCCCTAGATTGGGGAGTAATACATACCTCAAGTCCCTTCTGAAAGAAATGCATATGTATGAACAGATTTTTAAGCTTGTATTCAATTGTACAGTTCCTCAGGGCAGGACTTCCCTTCCACTTTGGACAGGGTGACTAGTAATTATTTTGTTTCATATTCAACATCTTCAGGGCCAATACACTTCAGAAAATGCACTGCAACTGCAAAATCTTTTAAAATTAAAATAATTACTATATTTCCCTGACTGAATTTAATTCTTAATTTAAAACATAAAAATTTTCTAGTTTAAAAATGAGCACCTACTATAAAAATAGGAAAAAAAAAAACCCAGAAGTTGTAGAAGGATGAAGGCTCTTATTTCCACATCTGCTTCCTTTTTTTTTTTTTTCTTTTTTTCTTGGACTGAAATGCTAAACTTCTCAGATTTTACTTTAGGAGGAAATTCATTGGTTTTATCATCCATACTGATGATCACTACCATAAGCTTCTAGTTGTTAGAGAATAGATTTTCTTTGCACATTTAAATATTAAGGATAACAAGCAGATTTTTGTCTAGAAAGGTATCTACCTATGTTTAACTGCCACAGTTTGAAATCATATTTAGTATTAGGGAGAAATTTCTGCAGTGTTCAATGAAATCTGTCTGAAATCAAATAAGGACTTTCAAATACTAAAAGTAAACATAACCATGTGAAATACTGCTTCAAGGACACTTTGTACACAGATATATATTGTAAAAACAACCTTGTAAATGTGATTTGAGTGGGCCTGCTGATGGGTTGAAAACCATGGTTTGGAGGGCAAATACAGGGAAAATGAGCTATCTTCTGGCAATGGTTTATAGGCCACTAGCATTCATTGACCAAAGGTGGATGCAGAGGTCAAAACTGAAGCCTACAGAATGACAGAAGTTGATTCTGTAGAAACGATCTCAGGGACACTTATCTGGCTCAGGATTCTCCTCCAAAACTGGGACCCAGTTGTATCACTGACCCGTTATTGTCCATGACCGTGTAAGAAAATAGAACATAAATGAGCTGAACGGACTACTCAATGAGTATTTAAGACCTTTGTGTTACACTATGCACTAAGTGCTAACAATCTAAAGATGACTGGCACATGTACCTGCACTGGTGTACGGAACAGAATATATGATGGAACAAGATATTATGGTGGCTGAAAATACCAACTTCAAAGCAGAGCTCCTTGAGTTGAACTTCTGTTTCTAGCACTTATTAGCTCATCAATCTGTAAGCTACTTAATCTCTTGGCCTCAGTTTTTCTGTTGGAGTAATACTATTACCTACCTCACTGAATTTTTGTTTAAGGAATTGTATGTAAAGCACTTGGAACAGGGCCCAATACTTAGTAAGCAATCCTAGTTTCCTGTAATTAATGTTTAATCTTAGAATCATGCTATCCAAAGTGGATTTTTGTGTTGAATGTTAAAACCATGTTGGGCTATAGGAAGAAAATCTTAAGACTTTCATTCAGTTTTTGAACCTCAAGAAATTAAGCTTCATGAATGTTAGAGAGGTTGAAACTGGTGCCCTCACTCAGTAGTATGGCAGATAGTTGTGGGTCACAAGAGTGTAAGGGAGGAACCCTGAGGGTTGGAAGTACGTCTTTACTCCTTAGTTTGCTTTTAGTATATTGAAATATAATGCATTTGACATATACTGAGTGGGTAGATTAAGAGGTCTTCAGCTTTTTATTTTGTAAACTTCTATTTGGATACTTCAAACTGAAAGACGTTGTAAGAATAGCACAAGGTTTTTTTTTTTTTTGTATACCCTTTACCCAGATTCAACAATTATTTACCTTTTTTCTTGAAATGTAAATTTGCTTTCTCATTCCATGTATTGTATATACATGTGTGCATTTTTTTTCCTGCTAAACTATGTGAAATAAGTTGGAGACCTTGTGCTCCGTTATCCCTAAGTATGTCACTATGTACTATGGAAGAACAAGGAAATTCTTTTATATGGGTAGAACTCATGTTCCCTGTTCCAGGATTCAATTCAGGATCATGCATTACATTTAGTTGCCCTGTCTCTTTAATAACCTTTAATCTGAAACCGCTTCTTAGCCTTACTTAGTTTTACTTTGATATTTTTTAGTACACGCCTTGTTAGACCTTGTAGAATATATCTCTGTTTGGATTTGTTGGTTTCTTCATGGTTGGCTTCAGGTATGCGTTTGGGGCAGGAATATCACAGAAATGATAATATGAATGTCTCCACGCACTGTGATCAGAGGCGTTGCATGCTGGTTTGTGCTATTCCTTGTGATGTTGAGATGGTGTCTGTCTAGCTTCTCCACTAAGAAGTTATTATGCCCTTGGTATATAAGTAGGAATTTTTGGAGAAGCTCTTAAAAGTGTGCTGGTGTACAGAACAGTGTGTTTTTTAACCTACCCTTATTATTCTTTGAACACTTCCTTTATTATAGTTTAAGATGTTGCAGTTTCCTCTTACAACTCCATTGTCCCAGTCCTGGAATTAATCTTTTCTCCAAGAAATGCTGGTTGCCTTTAGTACGAAATGGTAGAAGACTAGGAAAAGTTCTGTCAAAGGAAGATGTCAAGTAATTTTGTCCATCTTTCTAGGGTCTTGATAAGAAGAGTTTCTAGGTCTCCTTCATGATTGAGGGTCAAATTCCTATATCCTGTGTCATATAGGAGACACTAAATGTATGTATTAGCCAAGATATTAACATTAAAAAGTTCTTTTCTGGAAAGCTGCTTGAATAACTGGCAGGGAAAGTACAAGACCTCTTAGGAGGGATGAAAACTCTGTGTAGGTCTCATAATATTCCCACAGAAAAATCCTCCCTGAATAATCCCATAATCTAGAATTATGAACCACATAAGGAAACAGACCTTCATGAGCTAGAATCAGCAAAAGCAACAAACCAAAGTGGCTGTCTGTGCCTTGTCCCCTCTCCCAATAAACCGTTCAGTTAATAGTTATCAGACCATTAAACTTGTTAAAAACATTAGGCCTCTTTTCAGGTGTCTGTTGGTCATCTGGATGTCCTCATCTTTGGAGACATCTTTGTTCATGTCTTCTGCCCACTTCTTAATTGGATTATTTGTGGTTTTGGTGTTGAGCTGTGGACGTTCTTTGTATATTTTGGATGTCACACCTTTAATTTGCAAATATCTTCTCCTATTCAGTAGGTTGTCTTTTAGTTTTGTTGATTGGTTCCTTTACCGTGGAGATTTGTATTTGGATATAGTTCTAGTAACTTATCATTGGGGATATGCAGATCAAAACTACAGTGAGATCACCTCACATCCCTCCGAAAGGCTAAAACCAACAACACAGGAAACAATAGGTGTTGGCCAGGATGTGGAGAAAACGGAATCCTCTTGCACGGTTGGTGGGAATGCAAACTGGTGCAGCCCCTGTGGAAAACAGGGTAAATATTCAATAATGGAATTACTAGACCCTAGGGTAGTTCTATTTTTAACTTTTTGAGTATGGAGGTTCCTCAAAAAGTTAAAAATAGAACTACCCTAGGATCTAGTAATTTCACTACTAGGTATTTACAAAAAAGAATACAAAAACACTAATTCGAAAGGATGTATGCACCCCTATGTTTATTGCACCATTATTTACAGTAGCAAAATTATGGAAGCAGCCCAAATGTCCACTGATAAATGAATGAATAAAGATGTATATATCCACTATGGAATATTATTCAGCCATAGAAAAATGAAATCTTGCTATTTCCAACAACATGGATGAAACTAGAAGTATAATGCTAAGTGAAACAAGTCAGGAAAAGGCCAATCCTATATGATTTCACCCATGTGGAATTTAAGAAACAATTGAAGGAGAAAAAACAACAACAAAAACGCTCTTAACTAGAGAACAGAGTGTAACCAAAGGGAAGGTGGGGTGGGGTGGGGTGGGGATGAGTAAAATAGGTGAAGGAGACTAAAAGTATACTCCCCATGATGAGCACTGAGTAATACATAGAACTGTTGAATCCCTGTATTGTATACCAGAAACTAACATAGCACCATGTTAACTATACTGGAATTAAAATTAAAAAGTTGCTACCGTTTTTCTATTGCAGTTACTAAAAATAAAATACCTATGGTGTCAAAAACACAAAGGCCAAGATACTATATTGTTTAAAAAAAAAAACCAGATTAGAGCTTACAAATGAAGAAAAAAAAATCCTTGAACTTCATCTGCTTTTAGATCCATTGAATTTTAAAGTATAGATGAGTGGGATTAGTGAAGGATCTATGAATAATTTACATATTACATCCTGTAGGAAGGTAAGAAGGTGAAAGAAACATGCATACAAAAAGGTCCAACATCTATTAAGAGTTCCAAAAAGAGAATGTGAAAGATGCAGACTTAAGGAATTAATGCCAGTGATCCAGAATTACCGAAAGCCCTAAATCTATACATATCACAGAGAAACTGCAGAACATCAAAAACAAAGAGAAGATCTTAGAAGTGACCAGAGAAAAGAAATGTTGATTAATTCTAGTGTGCAGCTGTAAAGGCTAACAAGTTATTTGAGAAACACCCAGGAGAAAACACTGTTACAATTTTGTTCAGCAAACTATAAAGTCCTATACTCTGGTATTTTATAAAATTTTATGAAACGGAAGCCTACACATAGGGAGCCCTTTCTGAGACCATTTACTGAGTAATAAGACAAAAAGCCACATGCCAATGCAGAAATACTCATTTTTCTTGGTATGGCAAGCATGGCTGATTAAAAAAAAAAAAAAAAAAAATCACAAACCCATTTATCACCCAATACTTAAATGACACATTAGAAAACAGTTGCTGATGATCTGAAGAGACAAAATTTTAAATAGAGTGTGGGATGTTTGCTGTATAGTTGAAGGAAAAGTACATCCACTTTAAACCAGTTTCAGTGTTTGTGATGTTTCCTAGGTTAGGTTTAAATATTAAAATACACAAAAGACTAATCTATGATTCAAAAAAGGAAGGATCTAGAGAAGACCTATTCTGCACTGTTAGACTATGTTTAATATTAAGTAGTATTTTATCAAAAAACCAAGTGTAACCGCTGATAGAACAGCTGCTTTGATCAGAATAAAAACAGAATTTTAAGTTCTAGGTTAGGCACACAGAGGATTCCACACGTGAAATGTACTAACCGCACAACCTACAGGCAAAACACTTCAGAAACCAGTTGAAACCTGAGGCGCACAGGTTGGAAGATTTACTCAATATAGTTACCAAGTTCTTTTTAAATACAGTTGTGTTTGTAATCGTATGTAATGAAATGTGTGGTTACCATGAAAATCTTTTGTGTCACAGTGATCATGTATTACCTTATGGAGAAGTACTTAGACTGTGCTGCTTATAAGTACTAGGCATGTATGCGTATTCTTAGAAACTTTGTCTGAATGGCTGTTTCTATGGTATTAAATGATCTAAGCAGATAAAAATTGGAAACTTTTCTGTCAGGTAAGGTGTTTTTTTTTTTCCTTAGATAAGAAATAATAGATTAACACCCCCCGCCCCCACACACTTAATTTTTCTATGTTTTCTATTTTTTTTTTAACACCAATCCATGGATGAGTCCTTTTTTTTTTTTAAAGGCTGTTTAAGCATTTTTATTACATGATTTCCCCTATAAATGATGCCCTAATTGTACATATAAAAACCTAGCAACATTCCAGTTGAATGGTGGAGTGTATGGAACACATTTATCTAAATACAGAAAAATGTAGAAGTTAACAATTAGGTTTTAAAAGAAACCAAGTGATGTCAAAAGAGATAGAAATCTATTAACCAAATAGCTGGTGAGTAGTAGGGGGGAATTATTTACTAAATGAAGCCAATGATCTATTCCATCCACATTTATGTAATTTTGAAGTATCATTTTTAGTTATGGAGCAATTGAAACAGGTATTGAAATAAACTAAATTTAGGGGTGCCCTGGGTAGCCCAGTCAGTTAAGGATTCAGTTTTGGCTTGGGTCATGATCTCTCCATTCACGAGTTTGAGCCCCACATCAGGTTCTCTGCTGTCTGTGCAGAGCCCACTTCAAATCCTCTGTCTTCCTCTCTCTGACCCTCCCCCCCCCACCACTTGTGCATTGTCTCTCTCTCAAAGATATTAAAAAAAAAAAAAAAACAATTTAGACCTGGACTTTCAAGTCCCTGTATTACAAAGTATTTAACTGAGATCTTAAAAATGAAGCCTATTTAATTACATTGCTTTCTCTGTGGAATAAAGTCATTTGACTCTTCATAATATTTTAAAAATTGTAATTTCAATTTACTTTTGAATGTTTTCTAAGTACATTAACATTTGTATGTATACATTATTTAGGACTGTTAAATGTTTTTTACCGACATGGGTTCACCTCCAGGTGGGAGGCCAGGTAAGTAGAACAGGGAGAAATCCATTTAGATGTGGTTGCTAGGGAATACCACACAGAGGGATGCAGTACAGAAGGGATTAAGATTTCATAGGCAGATGGGGAGCCTGGGTGGCTCAGTCGGTTAAGCATCCTACTCTTGATTTCGGCTCAGGTCACGATCTCCTGGTTCATGAGATCAAGCCCCGAATTGGGCTCCTTGCTGACAGCATGCAGCCTGCTTGGGATTCTCTCTCCCCCTTCTCTCTGCCCCTCCCTCCCCCCATGCATGCTCGCTCTCAAAATAAATTTTAAAAAATTTGAAAGGCAGAGTCCTTCCATCAGGATTAGAGTGACTTCAAATCCACTTTCCCCAGTAAAGGGGGAATTAATCAGCAAACTGTTCATACTACCAACTCTGTCCTGTGACAATGGACCATAGAAAGTCCTGCCCTTAAGGAACTTCAGTGTTCAACTTGACAATCATTTATTGTGCACCTTTCCTGGGCTTTTATTTCTGAGGAGTACTGGGAACCAAGGCAGCCAGGACACTAACTCTCCTGGAACTGCCTATGTAAGGAGAGAAGTTGAAAAACCAGTGACAGTGGTAGACCCTTTATGCCAATGATTGTTATAGATGAATGTTATAGATGGAAAGAGTTCAGAGAAAAGGCAGATTTTTTTTTTTTTTTTTGCCAACTAGGAAGTATGTAGGACTTCCAACCTTGCTTCTGGCCACCGTCCTTCTCTGGTTCTGGTTCCTTTACCATCCAAAGCTTTTGCAGATCTTGGAATCCTAACCTGGAGTGCTCTCAGGACATCTGGTTCATTTCCATATTTTCAGTCTTCTCTCGAATGGCTACTCCTCAGGGAGGTCTGACCACCATGATAAGGAGAAATCACTCTACTAACATCAATTGTTTTCTATCCTACAGGATTTCCTTCGTAGCCATTTATAAATTGCTATTGCATGTTGACTTGTTTTCCTGTTTCTTCTTTCTCCTTCCCCACTCTCAACCAGGATATGAGCTAAAGCACCATGCCTAATTATGCCTAGCCCGTACTAGAGAAGTTGGCATAAAAGTAGCAATTATTTATTCAACAAATGAAATAGAATTGAAATTGAATCATGGAGGGTGTAGTAGAATTAGGATACATGAGAAGGGCATCTGAGGATGGGAGGAAAAATGGCCTTAGCAAAAATGTGGAGGTCCTGGAATAGTAGATGTTTGGGAGGCCAATTAACACCAATTGAGTGGAGGCCTGGAGAGTGTAATGGCTGGGCAGAGCATGAAATGGGAAATTCAAGCCAGGATGTGGGATATTTTGAATGTCAGCCTAAGCCTATCACAAGGCAATTTGGACTCTCTCCTGTATATGGTCGATAGGGAGTCACTAAATTTTGATGGAAATCATAAATTATAAACCTGATATGTCCCTTGGCACTGAGTAACTGAACACACTATAAGTCTTGGTTAAGAGTTGCTATAGAGTTTTCTGTCTAGACAGAGCTAAGAAGAATGTTAGCTGAATGCAGGTGATAGTGGGGAAGAGACCAGACCACTTACATGTAGAACTCTAATTTCAGTGAATCCCCTAGGTAGAGAGGTAGGTGGTGTAATTTGAAATCCAGGATGTAGGTTTGCATTTTCTTTTCTTCCTAAATGTATCCTACTTTAAGAGGCTTTACAGGAGGCTTGTTGACTCTAGACTGCTAAGTTATAGATGGACCACTAATCTTGATTAAAAATTCAGGCTCGGGGCGCCTGGGTGGCGCAGTCGGTTAAGCGTCCGACTTCAGCCAGGTCACGATCTCGCGGTCCATGAGTTCGAGCCCCGCGTCAGGCTCTGGGCTGATGGCTCAGAGCCTGGAGCCTGTTTCCGATTCTGTGTCTCCCTCTCTCTCTGCCCCTCCCCCGTTCATGCTCTCTGTCCCAAAAATAAATAAACGTTCAAAAAAAAAAAAAATTCAGGCTCTGTCACTTATTTGGGATGAAGGACAAATTGGAGTCACTTTCTCAACTTCAACTTCTAAAACTGAGGAAGGGACAGAATAATACCCTCCTTGTGGGGACAGGAGAGACCATTATCCTCACAACTGACGTGTTCATATATAATTAACTTTATTCCTAATACTTAGTGCTGTCCTGCCCCAAAGACGGTCAAATAAGGGATAGGAATGTTCCCTATGTGGCATTTGTGTGGGCTAACTAGAAAACCTACCAAACAATGTTGTCTACAGTTACAATAGTGCAGTTGATCCCATCAAGTCTTTGTTAGACTTTTCCTATCATTTGTGTATCTTTGAACCAGTTAAAAGCCAGTAATTTTTCCTAGGACCAAGATGCCTGATTACCAACGTGATGGTATGCAATGTTATTAATTTTTTTAATGTTTTTATTTAATTTTTGAGAGCATTAAAGACCGAGAACTAGTGAGGGAGGAGCAGAGAGAGAGGGAGACACAGAATCTGAAGCAGGCTCCAGGCTCTGAGCTATCAGCACAGAGTCCAATGTGGGGCTTGAACTCACAAACTTTGAGATCATGACCTGAGCTGAAGTTGGACACTTGATTGACGGAGCCGCCCGGGGCCCCAGTGGCATACAATTTTAAACTGGAATTCCATACTTTCTCTTATAACCTCCTAACCCCAATAGCCTTTTCTAAGTTACTTTTGAAAAAAATGCATAATAGTTATCTGTAAATGGTCTTTTTTTTCCCTTTTAATTTTAAGGTCTTAAATTGAGTTCATATAGTTTGAATATAAATGGTCTGACTTCTGGGCTACCTGTAGCATACCAGTGGTAGGTGGCATTGAATGTGTCACTTGAACACTTTGGGCCTTACAGTCCAAGGCAATGGATTAAATGATTTCTAAGATGTCCTCCCTAGGTGAGGGAGGTGAGATTGCAGGATTTTTGGAGAAACTGTATGCTCCAAAGTTCTTTTTTTTTTTTTTTTTTTTTTTCAATATGTGAAATTTATTGTCAAATTGGTTTCCATACAATACCCAGTGCTCATCCCAAAAGTCCAAAGTTCTGACACTGGCTGCAAAAAGAGGTTTCTATGTGGTGTGGGAGGTAAAATCACAAGACCTCCAAGGTCCTTTCAATTTTCAAATTCTGTGACTAAATTCCATAGATTCTCCCAGATAATAGCTACTTAAAAACATTGACGTCATCCACTTATCCATGTTAGTAAAACTATTCACTTTAAAGCTTATAAATATTTCAGAGAACCTGCCAGAATTCCATCTCTCCATCCCTGCTTAGATCATCCTTAGGTAATTGTCCCTTTAAGGTCCCCATGCCCTTTGTGTAAAGAAAGTTATCCAGGGTGCATTGAACACTGTCATGCAAACTTAAGCTACACAACGTTTATTCAATTTCTTAGTGGCTTTGTGTCCTTGAAAATTTGACCTAACCTCTGGAACTTTAATATCTTTATCCTACCAAACATGACCTAAAACGTGAAATGTTAATTACATGCTAAATCATAGAAAGACCTACTTGGACTGGGACAATGACTAGACTCTGAAAACCGGCACTCTGTTTTCATGATGATAGTACCCAAAGGAGCAGACTTGTTCCCCAAATTGTATGGAAGTTGGAAAAAGTAGAGCCCGGTCATAAACTGACCAGCTTAGCTGGAGTGTGGGCACTATTAGTAGTTGTCATTTTATTTGTCCTGTTTTCCCTGTCCCCTCAGTTTTCACCAAACAGTGGCCACCTTCGGTAGAAGGCAAGCCAACTCCTTAAGGGTATCGATATAAACTGATTTTCGAGTCCCCACACTATAGCTAGTGTCCAGTGGCCTATTGCACACCTGTACTTGGATAGTGGACAGATACATGTGTGAATGATTTGTTCCCTAACTCTGCCATGCCTGAACTTTTGTAAGGTCTCTGCCTCTGTTGGTGACCCAACCATCTATCCATTTGCTTAAAAAATAAAATAATTTCTATGTTTTTTCTCTTTCAATCCCCGGACAGCCCCTCTGTCACCCACTGAGTTTCTAAAATGCCCTCACAGTGGACCCTTCTTAAAAGTTTATTTACTGTATTAGTATAAGTCTTTATCAGCCACCTAATGGGTCTCTTGCTTGCAGGATCTACTCCTAAAATTTCTACTTAACTGTGTTCTAGATCATTCCACTATGTGATTCACTCTCAGCAAGTTACCATCACCCAGGTTAAAGTCCAGTTTCCCCCTGTGCCTCTTCCGGCTTCTCACCACTTTGTTCAAGCCTAATTCAGTACTGAATTCAGTTTACCATCTTGAAATACATTGCATTGTCCCTCTTTTTGCCTCCCATATGCATTATTTCTGCTTTTAATACACTCTTTGCCTTTCAAGACTCAACTCCAAAGACTGTTCCGTCTCTGACCATTTTTATTTAGGAATCTCATTTTGCAACCCTATTTTTAATTTTCATGGATTTATTGATCCATTCAATACATATTTTGACGCTTCATGTAAGTTGAGCCCTATATTAGTCTGGTCAGAGGCAGTGATTAATCAAATAAGCACATGAACAAATGTAAAATTTTACCTGCTGTGAGACTGATTTTAAAACCGTGTAACATTTGGTCAGCTTTTTTTTTTAAATTTTTTTTTCAACGTTTATTTATTTTTGGGACAGAGAGAGACAGAGCATGAACGGGGGAGGGGCAGAGAGAGAGGGAGACACAGAATCGGAAACAGGCTCCAGGCTCTGAGCCATCAGCCCAGAGCCCGACGCGGGGCTCGAACTCCCGGACTGCGAGATCGTGACCTGGCTGAAGTCGGACGCTTAACCGACTGCGTCACCCAGGCGCCCCACATTTGGTCAGCTTCTTAAGGTTGGGTGAGAGTTGGCAAGATGTAGAGCACTGGAAGGGCAGAAGGATTGGCATGTTTACTTTAAAAGCCCTGTGGCAGGGAGCATGGCCCTTCAAGGGACTATACCATGAAGGGGAGAGGGATTCTTGGTCTAGGGGGTACAATTAAATCTGCACTTTGGAAAGGTCACTCTGGCTCTAATCTATAGGGGAAAATCAAAGGAGAGCCAGTGTGCATGTGGGCAGAGCATTTAGAAGCTGCTCTAGTCACCTGGACAACAATGTGGATTGGAGTGATAGGGCAAGGACGGCTCCAGACAAGTAGACTGGCTTAAAATATGTAAGGTCGCTTGCATCAATAGACATGTTGATTTGGAGGTGAAGGTTTGATGGCCATTAGGTCTCTGGTTCATGTAATTAGGTACATGATGAGATCAAGGGCACTGGAAAAGGGATCCTTTTATTTTCTTCTTCCTTTTCTTTTCTACAGGTGGTGACGGTATGTAAAGGGAAAGAATCTCCTTAGTTTGCTACTGAATCCATTAGGGTAGATAATATGGGTGTTTTTGCAATTGGCCTGTGCAAGAAAAGCTCTTTGGGTCCAGAAAACATTTTATTTCCTGGGGGTTAGTTCATAGGTTTGTCTAATAGCATGACTCTCCTTTATTTTAAAGTATGTTTTTATTTAAGCACAGTAATATTAAAAAAGTTCATTGTCAAGACCTAGTACAAGACTCCATGAAATGTACACAGAGGTGTTATTAGTAGCTCTTCTTGCTAATTTGGACCATCAAGAGTTAATTCCCACTTGCTCTTATTTTTCAGCTTCATAATAAACTTTAAAAAAATTCATAATTCCGGGGTACCTGGGTGGTTCAGTCGGTTAAACGTCCGACTTCGGCTCAGTTCGTGATCTCACAGTTCGTGAGTTCGAGTCCCGCATCGGGCTTTGTGCTCACGGCTGGGAGCCTGGAGCCTGCTTCTGATTCTGTGTCTCCTTCTCTCTCTGCCCCATCCCCACTTGTGTTCTCTCTCAGTCTTAAAAATAAATAAAACATTAAAAAAAATTCATAATTCCTCTACAAGAGTCAGAACTGATTCTGGATTAGTTAGGATTCGAGTTTGTCCTCAACTACCTTTCTCCACCCCTTTTTAGCTTTTGGCATTTGACCTCAGGTCCTCTGGGCATGAAGACCTCAAAAGGCGTATTTCTTAGTTTTACAACTTCTCTGCTTTAGTCAAGCTCTCCTTTCTCAAGGTTCTTTGGAACTTTTCCCTGACAGAGTTTATCTGTTCTCTCAACCTTTCTCCACAAGTTACATAGGCACTGAAGACTTGATTCCTTCCTAACTCCCCTCTAGGAGTTGATCTTCCTTTCTTCCTGCAAAAGGATAGAAAGAAAGCCATGGTGACAGGGAGATCCCGAACAGCCGTGGTGACTTTTTCCCCAATTAGAATGTTTCATCAATTTTATTCTTCTTTCGTGAAGATCCTACTTCTGCCTCCTGCCATCAGAAATTATTTTAGGTACCCACACCACCCACATCCTAGATCTTCTCTTCCTAACCCGTGTGACTTTACATAAAGTACTACATCAGTGTGATCCATATCCCATCCTAATCTTTATAATTTACTTACTAACTCCTCCTGGCCATGGAAGGACTATCACAGCCTTTCCTGAGCATGTGTTCATTCAAAGCACCTGTCCATATTGATGGAGAGCGAGGTTCTTTCAGAAGAATGGAACCAATTTTGAAAATCATTGAGGGTAATCAGTGGGACAGTGCAGTGGGTAGAAATGGCTTTTTGTGCCTAAAGGAGATGAAAAAATCTTCTGTAGAGCTGTCAGATGATGGATAATTTGAAACCCCTTGAAATTATTTATTGCAAACAGCTACTAAAAACTCAGCCACAGTTTTCAGCTTGACAAGACAGGGTTGTTTCATATTTTAAACATTCAAAGGAAATAGCAGGAAAGCTGTCATTAAGAGATCAGTGAATCAAGCCAATGAGTGAGATAATTGTTCACTAAGAAGAGGCAGTTGAATTTTTAATGCCTCCTCAGTGATAGAGGGATAAGGGATGTATTGTTGGCTTGTTCCTATGTAAGCTGCCTGATCAAAGGAAGGTTTGGGTGATATAAAGCAGAAGAAGAATATCTTTGGGAATCTGGAAAATTAAAACAATACTAGAATACTTCCCTGATGGCCGTGCCGGATATAGCTGTGATCATCTGTTGGTGTTTATTTTCCTGTTCCAGTCAAAATGAAAAGCCATTTCGGAGAGAGTCCATTTGAGTGGCTGCCTTGAAGAGGTAGCCAGTGTTGAGCATCACTGATCGAAGGACCTATGGTATTTGAGTGGAACCAGAGGCAAGTGGAAGTGGCAGAATAGTAAAGCCAAGCATTTGCAGCAAAACTACATATAGAAGTACTAGCAGGAGGAGATTCGGGGACTGCTGGTCCTATGCTAAACCTACCAGAGAAGCATTTGTCTGAGGCTTTTCTGGCGGCAGAGTGGCACTGAGGTTTGAGGGGGCTCTCTGAGTAACAATCATAGTTTCCCCACTGGAGTTCAGAACCAACTAAGAAAACACGGGAGTCAAGAGATCCACATTTTATCTTCAATCCAGATAAATCTTTTAGGAGAATATGCCTCATCCAGATGACAGGGCTAATGCTGTATCCCAGGAAGAAACCTATCTCTAGTCTCCGAAAGACTTGAAACCTTTCAGGCCTGGCTTCCCTGAGCTGAGCCTTTCATTCTAAGTTTCCTGCATGCCAGTGTAGACCAAGGTCCCCAAGGTAAAGCATATTTCAATAAAAGATATGGGCGCTTTTGCTGAGTTGTGCCATTCCTGCAGAATGGTCACCTTAGTGGCTGTGTGATGGGCCACTGAGAAGCCCCAAGTGTGTTCCTTTAAGGGAGGCCATTACCCACCCCAGCTCATTTCTGGATTATTTCCCCAACGAAGTAATTTTGGCCATGAGGTCCTAACCTACAGTGTGTCATTTAATAAAATTACGTGTTTTCCATTTTTATTACAGGAGTGGTGTGTGTGTGTGTGTGTGTGTGTGTGTGTGTGTGCATTAATTTTGTGTTGATAGTATTCCTCACACAGTGCTGAGAAAATCCTTGTGGACTGAACATATACTGGTGGTTCTTACCTTTGAGGATTTATCTCACAAATTGGTACATGGTATAATATATCGCAGCTTGGGGTTCCTGGTGGCTTCTCAGTAAATCCTAAATTGGGCACCTGTCGGGGGTTTAGACTGCAGTTGGGAAGCTTCCTATTACCAGTTTCACTGGCATTTGGAATGTGGACACTGCTGCTGTGTGAGCAAAGGGGCTATGGAAGTACCCTACCTGCCTTTTGTATTTGGAGTCACACATTTAAGGGTCCCAGAGGATGTTTCTGGGAGAAAATGACTGGGTCTGAAGGCTCATTTTGATGTTCAAAATTAATATGTTTGGGATGGTAGCATGCTGGGAACATTGGTCCTGGAGAAACTTAAGGGCAAGTCTATGGGTACCTCGATTTCAATAGCAGAATTTTGGTTAAGGACAGATAGCACTGGTGGCAGGTACACCATAGAGTTAAGCACCAATGTCCAGCTTTGGGTGTTCTTGAGAAAAAGGTCTCTGTGTAAAATGCCCTGGTGACAAGTACTAATGCTTGATATGCAAGCTCACTTGGTCCCTGACGGAGCATAGTGCTGATGGAGAGCCTCCCTCGTGCTTGAAGGAGCTTAGTCTAAACCCAGAAGAAACTTCAGGGCCTGGGTGGTAAAGCAGAGGCACATCCCTGGGGGCTGTCTGGGCACTAGCAAGTGACACAGGGAGAGGAGGCAAAACTACGGGTTTCCCCCACTATCTGAAAGTTTACTTTATGCCACCTTCCTTCTACAGAAGGTCTGCATTAGGACCTGTTTTCACTAAAAGAAATCTGAAAAGGAGTTTTGCTTTTATGAGCTGGTAATTACTTCTGCACTTTGCTCTATTTCAACTTACAAATGCTCAACTTTTGGATAGCAGGGGAAGCCTGTATACTCCTCTTCCCTTTTGGAGACTGTAAAATATAGTAGTTAAAAATACGGGATCTGAAGCCCCCCCCGGGGTCTATTTCTCTTTGATTTATTCTCTGTTGCAAGGTAGGAGATCTCTTTGCTGTTTCTGCATATGTGAAAGATAATAATACCTATCCTATGGGATTTGTCAGAATTAAATAAGCTTTTCTCACTCTGTCTCTTTCATTTGACAGCTCTCTTTCAACATTTCCTGGCATGTGGGCAGCACCATATTAGTGTTAGGTATTAGTGTAATTCTATCCATATTGGCACTTGTCAGGGCATAACTTAAACTCTTCCCATGAGGTAATGTTTCCTGTCACTGGAGGTACCAGCAAAGGCCAAAGTTACCTTTATTTGGAGAGGCTCTTGAATTATGATTGTGCATCATTTTAGTGCCTGTAGAATGTGTCCCAATATTGCAGCAGAGGGTCCCTATGTCCACCAAGAGTTGACCCTTTATCCTGTTTACAGTCAATTACTCTCACCTCACCCCTCAGAAGACTGGAAGTCCTGGTGTAACCCTCACTTTCTATCTAGAAGTTTTAAAACTGCACGCAGGAGAAAGAAAAGTTTTTTGTGCCGGCATCCCCATGGTGCTGGCCAGTTAAGGACTGGGAAGCATATTAGGGCATTCCAAAGAGCTGAAACTGTTCAGAGGGTTCCACTGGGCTGGTGTTAGGAGGTCCATCTGTTTCCTAGAGCAGTGGGGGTGGAGGTCAAGTATCCTCCATATGGATGGTGAAGGCTGAAGACTTAGAGTGTCCTGGGAACTTAGAAAATTCCCCTTTGGGGTTCCCCTTGCCACCACTTGCTGCTTAAGATCTACTTTGTCAAGGTCCCAGGTATTACTTATTGGCTGCTCCTGAATGACCCAATTAAGTAGCCACAGATGTTTCTGCTAGTAGTTCTCACTCTCCTTTTAAGACCTACTGAACAAAAACATAAAATACAATAAGAAAAATATATACAAAATTGAGGTGCCTGGGTGGCTCAGTCAGTTAAGCATCTCTGTTCAGTCCAGGTCATGATCTTAGTTTGTGGGTTCGAGCCCCGCATTGGGCTCTGTGCTGATGGTGCAGAGCCTGCTTGGGATTCTCTTTTCTTTCTCTGCCCATGCTCTTAAAATAACTTTTAAAAATTTTAAGAAAAATGTACAAAGCATGTCTGTGCAGTGTGATAAACATTGACAAAGTGAATTGCTCATGAAACTACACCAAAGATGAAGAAATCATGATTAGCACCCCAGGAACCTCCCCCATTTGCCCCCCCCCAACAAAAGTAACCACTGTTCTGATTCTACCACAATAGATAAGTCTTACCTGCTTTTGAACTTGGTAGAAATGGAATTCTGTAGTTCCTTCTGGTGTCTAGCTTCTTTGATTCACAAAGACCTTCATCTGTGTTGTCACATGCAGCTCTATTTTGCTCACTTCATTAATGTCTCATAACCTATTGTATGAATACCTCACAATTTATCAATTCGGATCCCAAATTGGGACTACTATGAAAAATGCTGTTCCGATCATCCTTGTGCATGTATTTTGATGTACATATATTTGCATTCCTTCTGGATATATGTTAGACATGCAAGGGATGATTTGTAGGAAAGGCGGAAGTTGTCTGGTAGAACCTGCCAGTTCTCCAAAGTGGCTGCAACAACATCTGCCTCAGATGGTCGAGGAGAGTCTGAGCGGCTCCATATTGCTGGCCATCACAAGGTCTTGTGAATCTCTCTCCTGTTTTGCTTTAAGCTTTAGCTATTCTAATACCGGTGGCTCTTTCCCAAGTTCGAGGTGTCTAAACGACTGGCTATTTATAAGTGCAAAGTCAAGGAAATGTTATAGTTGTTGTTCTTAGAGGAGAACTTTGAACATCTTAGTCAAGTATTTAAGATGAAGTAGCCTAAGCAGAACTGTGGCAATGTTCTCATCTAGTAGAGCTCTTACTCCTGACTTTTTTTTTTAATGTTTATTTTTGAGAGCAAGAGCACAAGAGTGGGGGGAGGGGCACAGAGAGCGACACAGAATCTGAAGCAGGCTCTATATAGGTTCTGAGCTGTCAGCACTGAGCCCAACAAGGGGCTTGAACCCACGAACTGTGAGATGACCTGAACCAAAGTTGGATGCTTAACCCACTGAGCCATTCAGGGACCCCTGACTTGGTTTTTAGTATACAAGTTGTTTTACTAGTATGAGTTAGGGTTTCTAAGCTAGAAGTCTGGATCAGATGGTTTAGAGGGCTTTAAAAAAATACGCTCTGGTATTACCCTAAAATCACTGAGCCAGAATCTCTGGTTGTGTTTTTAAAATTCTAATGTTTTAATAAAATGTTTGCTATTTAAAACTGATAAACAATGTTTCATTGTTTGAAAACAAGTATTATGCTTATTTCCCTGGGATATTGGATTGATCATAAGAGAATTTTTGGGCTATACACCTGTTAACAAAGAGGAGTAGTACCCAAGCATTGGGAGAGATCAGGTAAGGAAGGGGAGGAGCTCTAAGGTACGGTTGCCCTCTTAGGGCTGGGAAATGAGTCTCTTAAGGATAGAGACTGAGTGCTGTGTGATATATTTTTTCTGGGCGGGGGTGGGGGGGGGGAGGGAAGCAGATGTTGCCAATTGTGCTTGCTATTTGCCCTCATAAAAAAGGTGCCCTATCTATACTTCCCCAGCCAGGAGTATGGCCAATAGACAAAGCAGAAGGAGAGATGTCCTGGAAATACGTTCTAGGGAGGAAATTGTGTTTTCTGCAAAACACTGTAATGTCTTCTCTACTATTTCGATCTTAGGTTATGAAACTTCTGCCAAGGCAGTGTGTCTCAGAAAGAGTGCTTTACCTTTAAAAGGAGGTGGTATTCCATGAGTGTCATACTTGGGTTAGAATCAGCAATTCCAACTTTACTTTAATCCTGTGTTATCCCAACATTCTCGGGGGACTAAAACCAGAAAGAATGTTTCACATTGACCAAGGAAGGAACCAGATGACCACTTTTGGGGAGATGGTGCACTATTTCACATTAGTATTTTTCTAACCACAGGTGCAGTCCAGGATTTCCCACTCACACCATCTCTTATTCTAAGTAGCTGAATCTGAGTTGTGAAGAAGGTTGCTTCTGGGTGAGGAATTTCCTCCTTTGTATTTTCCAGTTATCCAATTTCCATTTGTGTAGTTAAGAATTTAACCTTGCTCAGACACTTGGTTTGGAGTCTAGAAGATAATCTTCAAACTCTTGGAATATCTTTGTTTGCATGAAGACCTTAGGTCACACTAGATAATCTAACAATGTGACTTATCGTGGAGACTTTGGCTCATGCAATATCAGCTTGGCTCCCAGAGTCTGTAAACCGAGGTCAGGAACTTTTGCAGTCTACTGTGACTATATACTAGAGTCCCAATAAAAACTCTGAATACCAAGGCTCAGTGAGCTTCCCTGATTGGTAGCACACCATGAATGCTGTCACTGGGAGGTGTGTTTCCCATAATTTCTGGGAAAAGTAGTGCTATCTGTGACCCCACTGGGAGATGACAATTTGTAGCTTCATGCTTGGAACTTTGCCCCATGTCTCTTTCTATGGCTGATATCTATATCCTTCTATAATAAACCATAACACCAAGTATAAAAGCTTTCAGTGAGCTCTGGGTCTTTCAGAATATTGCTGAATTCCATTGTGGTCTTAGGGGCCTCTGAACTTAGAATTGGTGTCAGAAGTGAAGGTGGGTTTGTAGACTCTCTCTCTCTAACTTTGCACCATTGTGTTTTTGGTCAAAGTCACCTTTTTATTTAGCAGCCTATTTGCTGCTGCTGGAGTCCCCTCATAGTCATTTAATTAAAATGTTTTCCAAATTGTAGAGGAGCAGGGCAGGTCCTCCTTGATCTCTGATGCATTCTGGGCTATGCCCAAAGGTTACATTCTGCCCAGTTCAGTTAAAAAAAAAATCACTTATTAGCTTGAAGGCTCTTCCCTACCAGATGGATTAGCAAAGTTCTTGGGTTTAAGGAACTTCTCAATTTGTCCCAGGATAGAAGGTGAAAACCACCATGAGATAAGTTCTAGCTGGTCTGGGGAGTTAAATGAAAAATTGGTGAGAGATTAAAGCACATTAGAAGGTTCAGCAGTGGGGACATTGTACTTGAGTCTTGAAGATTTAGGCATTAGGATTCTCTTGTTAGAGATTATATGCATTAATAAAATTCTAAAATATTAAAGCCAGGAAATATTATAGAAGCCCAGTGGTTTTCAAAATAGGTTTCATAGACCTGATTCAGGGTTTTCCTGAATGGTTTGTTGAGGGGAGGGAACTTCTACTAGAAGTCTGATTAGGAAGAGTTCATGCCATTTTTTTTTTCCTGACTTCATTAGGAGCCCTCTGGGTGGTGGTGGTGGTGGTTGTTTCTATAGTCTGTCTTCTATGACTTGACTTTAATGAAATAATGTACTATTAATACATACATATCCAGATGTGTAGATCTAGCAATCACTTAACCCTAGAGACTTTGTGAGTAACCTGTAATCAGTGAAGGTTTTGAAAAGGAACATTTTCAAGGCTATCCCTCAGAAGATCTGTACATGAAAACAACTAGTTAAAAGAAGAAAGAGGTGGAAGGAATTTTGACAAGTACCAAAGACTGAATTAGAGCTGTGAATAGAGAAGGATTAATGTGCGAGACCTCTTGAAAGCAAGATGGACTTGTTAGATGTAGGCAGCTAGAAAGGGGAGAGCAGAGTCCGAGATCACACTGAGCTGATTGACTAGCTCTATTAATAGACATTAAGAGGGCAAGATGGTGTTCTTCATGACAAATGATAAGGTTAGTTCTCTACAGGTCCAGGGAAAAATATCAAGGGCACTGATAGGCAGCTGGAAAGGTAGATTCTAAGAGTTACCTATTCAAGTGTACTCCAGAATCCATTAAGAAGACCAATGTCATTAAATAAATAAAAATTACACCCAGGAGACAGATGCTTTAAATTACCTTGATAAATGCTTGAAAGATGGGTTTTGAATGAGTTTGAGTTGAATTACACATGAAAGATGCCTTACTGACACATATTTTAAAATCTTAGGTTGTAATAGGAATGTTAACACTACTGGCTTTTTCTTATCTAGGAGAGATGAATCTTTATAAAGCATTGTTTTGATCATGCCAATTCCTTGATCAAAACATTTAGTAGCTGTCTTCAGATCTGCCAAAGTTAGGGAAAATTCCCTTTCTGGATCAGATTTTATTTCCATTATTTGAACTGCAATGGATATAAACCTCAGGACACCAAGACAAAGACTGGTCAGAAAGGTTCCAGATTCCCCTACTTTAAATCAAGTCTAACATGAAGCAATGTCAAGATGCTATGTACATTCCTTCTTGCTTTCCACTCGGGGTATGGATCTTCAGTTGTTCAAATGCTCCTAAGGCCTTCTCCCCATGTCCCCATCCAGGAATATCTGTTTGCTTATTAGAAATGAGGGTTGGTGCCAATAATAGGCGTGGTTTCCTCATGGCCGGTGCGAGAATACTGGACAACTACATCAAAAAAGGTTATAAGACTTTGGGTACAGGTTGCAGTAAATTTATTGCCTCAAGGAAACTATTAAATTCTTTTTTTGGCGGGGGAGGGGAATCCCAAATCTATAGTATACACATAAGGGAGTCTTGGCTTGTATTATTCATCCTCTCCCAGTGTAGATATGCTGGCATTGCAGGGAAAAGGAACCATGACCTAGGATTTAAATAGAGTACTTCCAAGTCCTTTTAACAAAGTTCTCCATTCACTTTCAGATAAATGCCAGATGCTCTGGTTCATTGAGGAAGCCAAATAATACACATGAACATCTTAGCCAATCTGTTCCCCCTTCACAACCCTCTTTGAGTGCACTTGCAGCTCTGGGACCCTCTGATGGCTTCAGAGAAAGGATTTCTGAGAAACCAACCAAGGTATCAATGCTCAGCTTTAGTGTATCAAAACTGATTGCTTGCATGTGCTATAAAGACAATAGATCTGGAACCAAGGTTTTTCTTTTCTTTTTCTTTCTTTCTTTTTTTTTTTTTTATAACCAGAGCCAGGTTTCCAAGGTCAAAAGCCACGTTCTGAGACCATCAGTGTGTAAAGTATCAAAAAATGGGAAGTTTTAATGAATCGCCAGTCTGCCTTAATCCATTTTAGATACAGATGTAAGGACACATGTATTTAGAGACATTGCATGGACATTCAGGAACAGAAGTCCTAAGAGGGTCAGACCTCATGGAAAGATTTCTGGAGGCTAATTCTGCATTAATGAGGACTTTAGAACTCACAGCAGCAGAATTTCATGAATTTCCTTCTCAAGTCATCTTGTTGTTAGTGTAGAGGCTGGACAAACTGTTAAGATACTGAAGTCCTATACGCCAACAAGCACACATAATCACCACATAATAGATCTCTAATTAGAAGGAAAAACCCCATGTGGCTTGTTAAAGTGGGTTTATGACCACTTGGGATAAAGCCTAGATTTCCAGGCTCCTTGGGAGTTGGGTGTAGATATGTAATTAAGTTGTGGTCAGTGAAAGTAAATGGCAGAGATCAGCACACTTCTGGGAAGAGTCCTTAAGGAGGACCTTCTACTTCTTCCTTCTTGGCTTAGTGTATGTGGAGACCATGTTGGTAAGTATGGTGGGGCAATGAGAGAGAGAATCCTGTCCCCAGTGCTTAGCCCTGCACTGTCAACATTTATATGAGAGGGGAAAAAAAATGCTACTTGTTTTTAAACAACGATTACTTTGGATTTTCTATTTCAATCACACTTAATAAGGCATTTGCAAATGTTCTAGATCCTTCTGCATTATATATTCAGTTTATTAAAAACTCTAGCACTACTATAAAGTACCAAGACTCTTACCAGTACTTCTTAGCAATATCTGATGAGAATTTTCTTTTAAATGGTAAATTCCTGGTAAAAAGTAGACACTAAAAATATCTCTGGAAAGAATGCGTGAAACAATGAACCCAACTATCAATTACTTAGTTACGTGAAGCCTAGTTTAGAGAGGAATTTCCTAAAAAGGACATCCTAAATCTATCTATATTTACTGACTATACCCTTAATTTCCTAGTCCTTGGGCTGGTCATGTTGGTATAGTTCTTTACTTTGTACTTACAGTTCTGGGAACTTTAATAACCAAAGAATAGTAGGTTGAGGAGACTAGATTGGGATTAATCTTGACTCTCCTACCATGGAGTCCTTCTCTATAGGAGTTACCATCTCCAAACCTGCTCCCTCCTCTGGAAAAGGAAGTTTTTGGACTACATCTTTTTCTAAAGCCGTGCTTCTCAATTTTTAACATGCATATGAATCCCCTGTGGATATTACTTAAATGCAGAGTCTGATTTAATAAGTCTGCACAATGGGGCCCAAGAGTCTGCATTTCTAATAACTCTTGGGAGATGCTGCTGCTGGGCTGCAGATGAGTTTCCAGGTTCTAAGAAGCACAATTCCCACGCCATGTGACTGAGCTCTTTTTAGAAGTTGTCTCTGAATACTTTGCCTCAAACTGCCTGATTTATTATTTATTTATTTTCTTACCACCTTCCTCTCTCCTGGGGCATCAAGATTGTCACTAAAGAGAAGAGTATAATCAGAGGCTCTGGACCTTTCAGGGATTAAGAAAAACCCAACCTTTTTACTTCTGAGATTGACATTTCTTCATCTTGAAAAATATTATTAAAATTAATTAAAAAAAACTGTGGTGAGTGTTATTTATAACTTACCACACTGTTTTATCATTTAAAATAAAGAATAAGGTTGTTCAAATTTCAACATGACTAGAAGATTGAGATTTAATAGAACATTCTAGGCGATATGAGTGAACATGAATTTAAAGAATTATTTTTTTTCTCACCTCCATAGACCTATATCTATGTTGAAATTAATGACTTAATGTAAAAATATCCTCACAAACCTATATTGGAATCGTTTATGAATCTGAGGCCAGCACCATATGTTTCTATTTTTTTCTACCATTGATGGACTTTCGGAGATTAAAAATTGGATTCTATACCTCAATCAAATCAATTTTTCTGAGATTTATCATCTTTCCTTGCAAGTTGAGTTGCTCAGAATAGACCCTCTCTAAATTGCTTTTAACTCTGAGTCCATTATCTCAGTCTCCTTGATTCTGTGTCTTCCTCCAAAGCATCAAATAAAACATAAATTTTAAGACCCAACTACCCAATTGTTGGAATATTTGTTTTTGGATTCTTTCATCCAGTCACTAGATCTTAATAATTCAGGTTTATTTTATTTTGAGGGAGGAGAGCTCACACATAGGAGAGGCAGAGAGAGAGGGAGAGACCGAGAATCCCAAGCAGGCTCAGCACTGTCCTTTCTCAAACTGCAGGGCTCAAACTCATGAAGCATGAGATCAACATCTGAGCCAAAATTGATAGTTGGGCACTTAACCGACTGAGCCACCCAGGTGCCTCCAGCCACTAGATTTTAAAATTGAGATACAATTGACCCACAATACTGTGTTAGTAGTAGGTATACAACAGTGATTTTATATATTGTGAAATGATTACCATAGTAATATTTCTGTGAAAAATGTCCTTAGAATTTTGATAGGGATTACATTAGATCTGTAGATTTCTTTTTGGAGTATGAACATTTTAATACTCTGAATTGATGAAAGAATATCTTTCCATTTATCTTTCATCAATGTCTTAATGGTTTTTAGTATGCAGTATTTGCAAATAGTGAAAATTCTACTTTTACCTTTTCTGTCTACTTGCTCTGGCTAAGACTTCCAGTAGTCCAGTAGTATGTTGAGTAAAAGTGGTGAGTGTTGACATTATTGTTTTTGTTACTGATTTTACAGAAAAAACTTTTTCACCATTGAGTATGTTAGCTGTGGGCTTGTCCTATATGGCCTTAATTATGTTGAGGTAGGTTTCTTCCATACTCACTTTGTTGAGCGCTTTTATCATGAATGGATGTTGAATTTGATCAAAAGCTTAAAAAAATTTTTTTTGCATCTATTAAGACCATATGATTTTTATCTTGATTTTGTTAATGTGATATATCACATTGATTTTGTGGATATTAAACCATCCTTGTATTCCTAGGATAAATTCAACTTGATCATAGGGTCTATTTTTTTTTTTTTATGAAATTTATTGACAAATTGGTTTCCATACAACACCCAGTGCTCATCCCAAAAGGTGCCCTCCTCAATACCCATCACCCACCCTCTCCTCCCTCCCACCCCCCATCAACCCTCAGTTTGTTCTCAGTTTTTAACAGTCTCTTATGCTTTGGCTCTCTCCCATTCTAACCTCTTTTTTTTTTTTTTCCTTCCCCTCCCCCATGGGTTCCTGTTCAGTTTCTCAGGATCCACATAAGAGTGAAACCATATGGTATCTGTCTTTCTCTGTATGGCTTATTTCACTTAGCATCACACTCTCCAGTTCCATCCACGTTGCTACAAAAGGCCATATTTCATTTTTTCTCATTGCCACGTAATATTCCATTGTGTATATAAACCACACTTTCTTTATCCATTCATCAGTTGATGGACATTTAGGCTCTTTCCATAATTTGGCTATTGTTGAGAGTGCTGCTATGAACATTGGGGTACAAGTGGCCCTATGCATCAGTGTTCCTGTATCCCTTGGATAAATTCCTAGCAGTGCTATTGCTGAGTCATAGGGTAGGTCTATTTTTAATTTTTTGAGGAACCTCCACACTGCTTTCCAGAGCGGCTGCACCAATTTGCATTCCCACCAACAGTGCAAGAGGGTTCCCGTTTCTCCACATCCTCTCCAGCATCTATAGTCTCCTGATTTGTTCATTTTGGCCACTCTGACTGGCGTGAGGTGATACCTGAGTGTGGTTTTGATTTGTATTTCCCTGATAAGGAGCGACGCTGAACATCTTTTCATGTGCCTGTTGGCCATCCGGATGTCTTCTTTAGAGAAGTGTCTATCCATGTTTTCTGCCCATTTCTTCACTGGGTTATTTGTTTTTCGGGTGTGGAGTTTGGTGAGTTCTTTATAGATTTTGGATACTAGCCCTTTGTCCGATATGTCATTTGCGAATATCTCTTCCCATTCCGTTGGTTGCCTTTTAGTTTTGTTGGTTGTTTCCTTTGCTGTGCAGAAGCTTTTTATCTTCATAAGGTCCCAGTAATTCACTTTTGCTTTTAATTCCCTTGCCTTTGGGGATGTGTCGAGTAAGAGATTGCTACGGCTGAGGTCAGAGAGGTCTTTTCCTGCTTTCTCCTCTAAGGTTTTGATGGTTTCCTGTCTCACATTTAGGTCCTTTATCCATTTTGAGTTTATTTTTGTGAATGGTGTGAGAAAGTGGTCTAGTTTCAACCTTCTGCATGTTGCTGTCCAGTTCTCCCAGCACCATTTGTTAAAGAGGCTGTCTTTTTTCCATTGGATGTTCTTTCCTGCTTTGTCAAAGATGAGTTGGCCATACGTTTGTGGGTCTAGTTCTGGGGTTTCTATTCTATTCCATTGGTCTATGTGTCTGTTTTGGTGCCAATACCATGCTGTCTTGATGATGACAGCTTTGTAGTAGAGGCTAAAGTCTGGGATTGTGATGCCTCCTGCTTTGGTCTTCTTCTTCAAAATTCCTTTGGCTATTCAGGGCCTTTTGTGGTTCCATATGAATTTTAGGATTGCTTGTTCTAGTTTCGAGAAGAATGCTGGTGCAATTTTGATTGGGATTGCATTGAATGTGTAGATAGCTTTGGGTAGTATTGACATTTTGACAATATTTATTTTTCCAATCCATGAGCAGGGAATGTCTTTCCATTTCTTTAAATCTTCTTCAATTTCCTTCATAAGCTTTCTATAGTTTTCAGCATACAGATCCTTTACATCTTTGGTTAGATGTATTGCTAGGTATTTTATGCTTCTTGGTGCAATTGTGAATGGGATCAGTTTCTTTATTTGTCTTTCTGTTGCTTCATTGTTAGTGTATAAGAATGCAACTGATTTCTGTACATTGATTTTGTATCCTGCAACTTTGCTGAATTCCTGTATCAGTTCTAGCAGACTTTTGGTGGAGTCTATCGGATTTTCCATGTATAATATCATGTCATCGGCAAAAAGCGAAAGCTTGACTTCATCTTTGCCCATTTTGATGCCTTTGATTTCCTTTTGTTGTCTGATTGCTGATGCTAGAACTTCCAGCACTATGTTAAACAGCAGCGGTGAGAGTGAGCATCCTTGTCGTGTTCCTGATCTCAGGGAAAAAGCTCTCAGTTTTTCCCCGTTGAGGATGATGTTAGCTGTGGGCTTTTCATAAATGGCTTTTATGATCCTTAAGTATGTTCCTTCTATCCCAACTTTCTCAAGGGTTTTTATTAAGAAAGGGTGCTGGATTTTGTCGAAGGCCTTTTCTGCATCGATTGACAGGATCGTATGGTTCTTCTCTTTTTTTTTTTTGTTAATGTGATGTATCACGTTGATTGATTTGCGAATGTTGAACCAGCCCTGCATCCCAGGAATGAATCCCACTTGATCATGGTGAATAATTCTTTTTATATGCCGTTGAATTCGGTTTGCTAGTATCTTATTGAGAATTTTTGCATCCATATTCATCAGGGATATTGGCCTGTAGTTCTCTTTTTTTACTGGGTCTCTGTCTGGTTTAGGAATCAAAGTAATACTGGCTTCATAGAATGAGTCTGGAAGTTTTCCTTCCCTTTCTATTTCTTGGAATACCTTGAGAAGGATAGGTATTATCTCTGCTTTAAACGTCTGGTAGAACTCCCCTGGGAAGCCATCTGGTCCTGGACTCTTATTTGTTGGGAGATTTTTGATAACCGATTCAATTTCTTCGCTGGTTATGGGTCTGTTCAAGCTTTCTATTTCCTCCTGATTGAGTTTTGGAAGAGTGTGGGTGTTCAGGAATTTGTCCATTTCTTCCAGGTTGTCCAATTTGTTGGCATATAGTTTTTCATAGTATTCCCTGATAATTGTTTGTATCTCTGAGGGATTGGTTGTAATAATTCCATTTTCATTCATGATTTTATCTATTTGGGTCATCTCCCTTTTCTTTTTGAGAAGCCTGGCTAGAGGTTTGTCAATTTTGTTTATTTTTTCAAAAAACCAACTCTTGGTTTCGTTGATCTGCTCTACAGTTTTTTTAGTTTCTATATTTATTTCTGCTCTGATCTTTATTATTTCTCTTCTTCTGCTGGGCTTAGGCTGCCTTTGCTGTTCTGCTTCTAGTTCCTTTAGGTGTGCTGTTAGATTTTGTATTTGGGATTTTTCTTGTTTCTTGAGATAGGCCTGGCTTGCAATGTATTTTCCTCTCAGGACTGCCTTTGCTGCGTCCCAAAGCGTTTGGATTGTTGTATTTTCATTTTCGTTTGTTTCCATATATTTTTTAATTTCTTCTCTAATTGTCTGGTTGACCCACTCATTCGTTAGTAGGGTGTTCTTTAACCTCCATGCTTTTGGAGGTTTTCCAGACTTTTTTCTGTGGTTGATTTCAAGCTTCATAGCATTGTGGTCTGAAAGTAAGCATGGTATAATTTCAATTCTTGTAAACTTATGAAGGGCTGTTTTGTGACCCAGTATATGATCTATCTTGGAGAATGTTCCATGTGCACTCGAGAAGAAAGTATATTCTGTTGCTTTGGGATGCAGAGTTCTAAATATATCTGTCAAGTCCATCTGATCCAATGTCTCATTCAGGGCCCTTGTTTCTTTATTGACCGTGTGTCTAGATGATCTATCCATTTCTGTAAGTGGTGTATTAAAGTCCCCTGCAATTACCACATTCTTATCAATAAGGTTGCTTGTGTTTATGAGTAATTGTTTTATATATTTGGGGGCTCCGGTATTCGGTGCATAGACATTTATAATTGTTAGCTCTTCCTGATGGATAGACCCTGTAACTATTATATAATGTCCTTCATCTCTTGTTACAGCCTTTAATTTAAAGTCTAGTTTGTCTGATATAAGTATGGCTACTCCAGCTTTCTTTTGGCTTCCAGTCGCATGATAGTTTTCCATCCCCTCACTCTCAATCTAAAGGTGTCCTCAGGTCTAAAATGAGTCTCTTGTAGACAGCAAATAGATGGGTCTTGTTTTTTTATCCATTCTGATACCCTATGTCTTTTGGTTGGTGCATTTAATCCATTTACATTCAGTGTTATTATAGAAAGATACGGGTTTAGAGTCATTGTGATGTCTGTATGTTTTATGCTTGTAGTGATGTCTCTGGGACTTTGTCTCACAGGGTCCCCCTTAGGATCTCTTGTAGGGCTGGTTTAGTGGTGACAAATTCCTTCAGTTTTTGTTTGTTTGGGAAGACCTTTATCTCTCCTTCTATTCTAAATGACAGACTTGCTGGATAGAGGATTCTTGGCTGCATATTTTTTCTGTCTAGCACCCTGAAAATCCCGTGCCAATTCTTTCTGGCCTGCCAAGTTTCAAAAGAGAGATCAGTCACGAGTCTTATAGGTCTCCCTTTATATGTGAGGGCACGTTTACCCCTTGCTGCTTTCAGAATTTTCTCTTTATCCTTGTATTTTGCCAGTTTCACTATGATATGTCGTGCAGAAGATCGATTCAAGTTACGTCTGAAGGGAGTTCTCTGTGCCTCTTGGATTTCAATGCCTTTTTCCTTCCCCAATTCAGGGAAGTTCTCAGCTATGATTTCTTCAAGTACCCCTTCAGCCCCTTTCCCTCTCTCTTCCTCCTCTGGGATACCAATTATGCGTATATTATTTCTTTTTAGTGTATCACTTAGTTCTCTAATTTTCCCCTCATACTCCTGGATTTTTTTATCTCTCTTTTTCTCAGCTTCCTCTTTTTCCATAACTTTATCTTCTAGTTCACCTATTCTCTCCTCTGCCTCTTCAAGCCGAGCTGTGGTGGTTTCCATTTTGTTATGCATTTCGTTTAAAGCGTTTTTCAGCTCCTCGTGACTGTTCCTTAGTCCCTTGATCTCTGTAGCAAGAGATTCTCTGCTGTCCTGTATACTGTTTTCAAGCCCAGGGATTAATTTTATGACTATTATTCTAAATTCACTTTCTGTTATGTTATTTAAGTCCTTTTTGATCAGCTCATTAGCTGTTGTTATTTCCTGGAGATTCTTCTGAGGGGAGTTCTTCCGCTTGGTCATTTTGGATAGTCCCTGGAGTGGTGAGGACCTGCAGGGCACCTCCCCTGTGCTGTGGTGTATAACTGGAGTTGGTGGGCGGGGCCGCAATCGGACCTGATGTCTGCCCCCAGCCCACCGCTGGGGCCACAGTCAGACTGGTGTGTGCCTTCTCTTCCCCTCTCCTAGGGGTGGGATTCACTGTGGGGTGGTGTGGCTCGTCTGGGCTACTTGCACCCTGCCAGGCTTGTGATGCTGGGGATCTGGCGTATTAGCTGGGGTGGGTAGGCAAGGTGCTCGGGGGCAGGAGGGGCAGGCTTAGATAGCTTCTCCTTAGGTGATCCACTTCAGGAGGGGCCCTGTGGCAGCGGGAGGGAGTCAGATCCACTGCCGGAGGTTTGGCTCCGCAGAAGCGCAGAGTTGGGTGTTTGCGCGGAGCAAGTTCCCTGGCAGGAACCGGTTCCCTTTGGGATTTCGGCTGGGGGATGGGCGGGGGAGATGGCACTGGCGAGGGCCTTTGTTCCCCACCACACTGAGCTCTGTCGTCAGGGGGCTCAGCAGCTCTCCCTCCCTTTGTCCTCCAGCCTTCCCGCTTTCCGAGCAGAGCTGTTAACTTATGACCTCCCAGACGCTAAGTCGCGCTTGTTGTGGGAACACAGTCAGGCCCCTCCGCTTTTGCCAGCCAGACCCCTCCGCTTTTGCCAGCCAGACTCGGGAGCTCTGCTTGGCCAGCGAGCCGCCCCTCCGCCCTGGCTCCCTCCCGCCAGTCCGTGGAGCGCGCACCGCCTCGCCGCCCTTCCTACCCTCTTCCGTGGGCCTCTCGTCTGCGTTTGGCTCCGGTGACTCCGTTCTGCTAATCCTCTGGCGGTTTTCTGGGTTATTTAGGCAGGTGTAGATGGAATCTAAGTGATCAGTAGGACGTGCGGTGAGCCCAGCGTCCTTCTTAGCCGCCATCTTGCCGCAACTCCCATAGGGTCTATTTTTTAATGAACTGTTGAATTCACTTGCTAATGTTTTGTTCAGGAGTCTTGTTTCCATATTTAGCAGGGGTATTGATTTGTAATTTTCTTGTAGTGCCTCTGGTATCAAGGTAATGCTGGGCTCATACAACGCGTTTGGGGAGTATTCCTCTCCCTCCCTATCTTCTTTTTTTTGGGGAGAATGAGAGAGTTTGAGAAGGATGGATATTAATTATTCTTTAAATGTTTAGTACTATTCACCAAGGAAGCCGTGTGGTTTTAGACTTTTGTTGGGATGTTTTGATTGCTGATTCAATGTCCTCAGTAAAAATTTGTCAATTCTAATTTTATATTTTTTGATGATTTCATTTTGGTAAGTTGTATGTTTCTAGGAATGTAGCCATTTTTTCCTAGATTGTCCAACTTGTGGAGGAATGCTTGTTCAAAGTAGTTTTTTAAAATGCTTTGTATTTCTGCAGTATCAGTCATGACCTCACCACTTTTATTTCTAATTTTGAGTTTTCTTTTTCTTGGTGACTGTAACTTAAAGCCTTGCTAAATTTGTTTCTCTTTAAAAACTCCGCTATTAGTTTTATTCATCTTTTTTGTCTCTTTAGTTTCTATTTCCACTCTGATCTTTGTTTCCTTCCTTGTAACTTTGGGTTTAATTTGTTCTTTTTCTAGTTTCTTGAGATGTAAAGTTAGGTCATTTGCGATGTTTCCTGTTTCTTAATGTAAGCATTTATTGCCATAAACTTCCCTCTTAGAACTGCTTTTTCTGCATCCCATAAGTCTTAGTATGTTTTCACTTTCATTGGTCTCAAGACCGTCATTCGGTTTTTTTTAAATCTGTGTTAGTCCTAAGGGAAGATGATTATTCTTTAGATTTTCATTGTGATTCTTTGGTGCTATTCTATGTATTTGTACTTGCCTTTTTGGAGTAATCAAACATCCCCTTTCCCCCCAGTATCTTACATGAAATCTAATGATATTGTTTGTAAATATGTGATGTAGAATAGAGTGGGAAAAATTTGAGAAAAGCAGTGAAAATGTAGGGAAATACTAGATGATAAGAGATAATTAAAGAGTAACTTTCTTGGAACTGGTCTGAATAGGACACCAAAACCACAGACAATGAAAGCAAAAATAGATTGCATTAAACTAAATAGCTTCTGTACGGCAAAGGGAAACCATCAACAGCGTGGAAAGACAACCTATGGAATGGGAGAAAATATTTGAAAATCATATTTGATAAGGGGCTAATATCCAAAATAGGGAAGAAACTCCTCCAACTCAATAGCAAGAAACCAAATAACCCAACTACCAAATGGGTAGAGGACCAGAACAGACCTTTCTTAAAAGTTAAGACCTGCAAATGGCTAAGAAGCATACTAAAAGTACTCAACTTCACTAATAATTGGGGAAGTGGAAATCAAAACCACAGTGAGACAGCACCTTTATACCTATTAGAATGGCTATTACCAGAAAGACAAAAGATAACAAATGTTGGCAAGATGTGGAGAAGAGGGAACCTTTGTGTACTGTTGATGAGAATGTAAATTGGTACAGCTGTGATGAAAAACAGTATGAAGATTCCTCCAATTAAAAACAGAATTCCTATATGATCCAAGAACTCTACTTCTGGGTTTGTACCTGACAGAAATGAAACAGGATCTTGAAGAGACCTCTGCACCCCCATGCTCATTACAGCATTATTCATGAGAGTCAAGATCTGAAACAACCTTAAGTGTCCACTGACAGATGGACAAAGAAAATGTGTGCATGTACATATAATGTAGGTCTATAGGGGGTATATGAGGGCCTATAGAGGGTGTATGTAATTATTACATATGAGTGTTCATTTTGCCAAAGATTCAGGCCCTAAATTCTGAGGCTTTCCAAAGACCTGTATATACACGTACACGTGAGGAATATATATAATTTATATATAACACAGAATACACATATGAAATATATATATTCAGTCTCAAGAAAATCCTGTCTTTTCAACAGCATGGATTAACCTAAAAGACCTAATTCTAAGTGGAAAGTGCCAGATGCAGAAAGACAAATTCTTCATGATCTCACTTGTGTATGGAACTTAAGATAGCCAAACTTGTAGTAGAGTAGAATGGTGGTTGTGAGGACCTGGGGAGAGGGGAAAATGGGAAGATGTTGGTTAAAGGGTATAAAGCTTCAGTTTTATAAAATGAGTACGTTCTGGAGATCTAATGTATAACACTGCATATAGTTAGCAAATTTCAAATATGCAATATTAAGCGTTCTCACACTGCCCCCCACCCCATCCCCTCAGAAAAAAAAAAGATGATCACATGTGAGGCAATGGATCATTAATCCGCATGATTGTGATTATTTTGCAATGTATACATACACTAAATTTTCAGGTCCTACACCTTAAATACATACAATTTTGAATTGTCAACTATACCTCCATAACACTAAAAAAGGGAAAATGGTAACTGTAGCTATTTGTGAATGTCTCCTTGCGCTATACAATAATCAAGTTTAAAAAATACAAGCATTTGGAGTTTCATAAATGTCTCTGCTCATGTTACACGTGTGTGAGAAACTGGTGTGTGTGGGGAGGATTGAATAGCTCTATGAGCAAGCGGCAGCCGTTTCTGAGCTAATTTTTTAAGCAGGTCTTCTCTTTTAGAAATAATGACTTTAGAGAAGTCTAAAATTTTCCCTCTTAGATAGAACTCCCTTCATAAGGAGGAACAGGATAAAAATATTCTAATGATTTTTAGCTGTCTATTCTAGGAATATTCAGCTGTTCTTCAAATTAGCTGTCATAATAAAAATATTTTACTTTTGGGACAATCGGCGTCATCCTTTCAAAGCAGATTCCTTTGCAACTCCCCCACATGCATGGAGGGATCACAGAACAATAGCACAAAGTATACTTTGTGGAGTAATGATCTGAAGCCTGACCAGATAAGGCCCTACTCCTTCCAGCTTTGATAATGGGTAGCCAGAGAGGGTGATGGCCCTTTAAGAGCTACTTTCATTGACAGGTTTTATTTATTGGAGTTCTAGATGCAATGCTTGAGGAGATGGCATCATTTATGTTTTAATGTGTTGTGTGGGAGCTGAAAGACAGATTGTGTGTGGACATCGATTGGTAGGAGCTGTGCTTAGGTCTTTGGACAGCCTCAGGATTTAGGGCCTGAATCCTTGGCAAAATGACTAATACCCTTGCAATTTAATAAGATCAGAATCTCTCTGTATATACCATGTTTTCTCTTACTAATGGAGAAGGTGCATGCCAAGCTTTTGACAGGGAAAAGCTAGGGAGAAACAACAACACTAATAATTCCCTTGTGTCTGTCAAGGCTGTTTAATGTTGTTTACTAAAATTTCATTTCCTGAAGTCAATGGTTTTAACTTAATTTATTGAAACATCCCATAGGATCCAGAGTATGCCGTATTGAAAGGGGTATCTCATAAATTTGGGGTCTCCTATGAGAATGGCTTTCTGCACAGCCTTATGCTTCTGACATTTCCATCTCAGGGTGAATAGGGAAGAAAGTTGAATTCTTCAACAAAAATGAAAAGGTCCAGTGCTGCCTGTTGATGTTAAAAGTAAGACGGTAAGATTATGAAAGACCCAGTTTTGAAGATCTATTTGTACTTCCTACGTTTTTTGTCATCCCTTAATTTAAAACCCAATGAAGACCATTCAAAGCACACTGTCCAGCCATTTGGGAGAAATTATATCTTGATGTAATTTCTTATGGCATTTTAAACTTAGTCATTTTAACAGTACCTTTTAAATACTTATTAGCTAAGGGGCACTGTTTTCTTTAACTTCCTCTCAGAGGATCTGGAAAATTCAACAAGGCATTATTTATGACCTTCATTTGATTATGATCTCCTTCAAGGTGCTGGTGCTTTAAACCTAGAATTTGGCTTCTTTAATTTTTTTGCATGGGTATGGCAAAATAATCTGTGCAATGTTTTGAGGTATTGTAAAAAGGTGATTGCTTAATGAACATTCTATCAGATGTTTAGAGATTGTGATTCCCTGGAGGTTTAATCTTCGGCTCACCCTTTTACTGCCTTCAAGATTTCTCCAGTCCTGATTAAATATGATGGATCATGCACAAGCATTTAGCTCTAGGCCTTCTGAGAATCTTACTAAAACAACTAAAGGATAAAAAAGAACCAATTGAAATCCTAAAGGACAAAGAACAAGGAAAAGGACAAAAGCATCAAACTATTGGAAGCAGAGTGTGTGTGGGCATGTGGTAAATGACTTAGACGGTCTTAAAGGAGTGTACACAGCAGTGGGAAAAGCTGAGAAGAAAGACCTATTTGTCCTGTAGATCCCTAAGAGACACACAGCTGTTGGTGCCATCAGGTGTATCTGAAAGCAAGGTTGAAAATAGGATGGTCTGCAGGTCTGAAGGATAACTTCAGGTCCCTAAGTCCCATCCGTTACCCTTCTCATTTCAGGACTTCCTTCCTCAACCTGAGCTAAAAGCGCAGAGGTTTGCTCTCAGAGTGGACACCGAAACTCTGCTAGGAACACCTCATCTGTGAGGGTGGGGTAGCATGTTGATGAATAGAAGATGATGTAGAGGGTAGTGTTACCCTGAAATCCTCAAATCCCTCCCCTCACTGCAGCAGGGCTTAGCCCCTTCATGCAGAAATTGAAATATTCTTCCTATAAGAGAAAATAATAAATGAATATATAATAATGTGAAGTGACCGATTATTTCCTCTGAAAGGATAGCTAAGGATCATCAATTCTGTTTTTAGCAAAGCCAGCGTTACACAGGGCAGGTGATGGACACACCTAAAGCAAGCACAGGAAAACAAAATTGTATGAGCATTTTTCAAAGAGCTACACCATCTATGTACTCCAGGTAAGATGCCATGAAAAAAGTTACCTTCCGAGGGGAAAAAACTTGAAAATTGTAGCAGCAATGACAAATAGATATGTAAGATCAGGTGGAATATCTCTTTATGAAACAGAACAACATTAACAATGACGCTAACAAAGGTATTTAAGGAGGACAGAAATGGTGAGAATAGTCTAGGAACATTCAGATCTACCCTATAACTGCTAGGACTCAGGGAGAAGAGGGAAATTGGAAGAAAATTTTCAAGTGGTTTAAAATTTTCCAGAGCAGAGGAAATGAAGTTTCCATATGTAAGGAGCATTTACCAAATACTGAGCAAAATTAGATGAAAATAAGACCTATCATAATTGCATAAACATAGGGTATTATGCTAAAAGCCTAAAACTTTCAGGGGATTAAACTACAAATGTAAGAACTCCACAAAAGTAATGGCCTACAGAGTGTCAGAAGTCAGAATTGAACTCTTCTATGCACTTGAGGCCTGAAGAAGTAGGCTTCTATATCTCTAGATCTTTAAGAAGTTAAAAAACCCACAACTTCTCAAACTTAATTAGCAAGCTACTAGTATGATCCTACTATCACTAGTAGGATATATGTGGCAAGCACAAAATAAATGCATCCTACAAAATGCCCAATAAATGAAAATCCAAGCTAGAGCTGGTTATTTCTAGGCCATTTCAGTTAGGTAGTTTGCTCAGGTGCAAGCAAAGATTAGTGGAGATGACTATCGCAATAGAGTTTTTGCCTCTATTTGGGGGCATCAAGAGAGACCATGTTGTATGTGAGAGAGCATCTTTGCATATCCTTCTCAGAGGGACAGTAAAAACTTGGGCTGAAAACTGTAGGCTGTTCAAACTTGGGAAGTCACCTAGCTGGCCAGCCACTGGGTACATCCAGACTTGATCTACAAGGTCAGAGCATTTACTGAGCTCACTTCCTAGTCTGCTTTCTTTGGGGTGTTATCCTCAGCACCATAGGTAAACAGTCTTCACTTGATTTTTGTGTGTTCTGTGTATCTACTTTTTATGAAAACATTCATGGTGCATCTTTCTATACTATCTAAATATTGTTTTTTTTACATTTATTTTTTTGAGAGAGCACAAGTTGGGGAGGGGCAGGGAGAGAAAGAGACAGAATCTGAAGCAGGCTCCAGGTTCTGAGCTGTCAGCACAGACTCCAACACGGGGCTCAAACTCCGAAACCATGAGATCATGACCTGAGCCGAAGTCAGACGCTTAACAGACTGAGCCACCCAGTTGCCCCTATCTTGCTGTACTATTTAAATAAGGTTTCCTAGTAAAGGCAGCACCTAACTGGAAACGAAAGTTTACCAATGACAGTATCTTAACTTTGAATCCTCCTTGGATGTCGGAAAGCACTTGCAAATTATTTGATCCTCAAGACAGGACTGAGGTAGAAAGGTCAGCTCTTTTCTGGTTAAGTGGCTTAGAAATTCTAGAGTCAATGGGGAGTTGAGGAAGAGCTAGGTCTTAGGTCGTTGGGTTCTTATGTCAGTACCCTTTACCCTTGTGAGAATTCTAAAGAAAGGCAGAAGCAGCAGAGACAAACCTGTGGAGTATCAGTCACAATTGTTATTTATTGCCCCATCACAGCAGGTACTTCGCTTGGGCTCCCCCAGATCTTCCTCATGGCCGTTACCATTTTTCAGAACCTGTGTACAGGTTATAGAGGCTATATGTTCCTTCTGTCCCTGCTTCCCCACAATGAGTTAGTCCTCTGTTTTCAAGAATCTTTTCCAAATCTCTTAGCCACATCCCCTGCACCGCTCCCCCCACCCCCAACCTGTAACAGACCATTTAATCGGTGTATGTTCTGGTTCTACCTAGCCTTGAAAACCTGGGTCCTTGAGCAAATAACTTCCCTCTCCTTGGGGAGCGGTTTGATTTTAAACCGTTCTATTCATCTATTAATAGAACAAAAAAGTTGAACTAGGTTATTCTGAATTTCTTCTAGTACTGGTATTATCTATTTAATAACTCTGTTTTTTAAAGTTTATTGCCTTGATTATGGTCTCCCCCCACCCCCAATTCTATTCATTTCCCAGATTGTAGGGGATCCTATTGTTTAGACAAAGGAAATGAGGACATCTAATGATTTTGCTAAAAGGTCACCTAAGAAAGCTAGTAAGGAAGAGTGGCAGAAAAGAGCTAGAATGTTTTTCATAAAATCTACACTAATGAGAAGTCTTTGTTTTTTGAACATTTACTATGTGCTATGCAATGTTCTGGGCATATTACATATATTATCACTAATCTCTATAACAGCTCTTTAAGGCAGATGCTATTGTCTCAATGATTTTTTTTAAAGAACCGTTACATTTGCACACAATGGACATAAGAACAATAGTCAAATGACACAGAATTGTAAGTTTTGAGGTAAAATTGCCCCAACCCTTCTCCATCTCCAGACTAACTCCTAAGAGCTAACTTAGGGTTTCCTACATGTGCTTCCCAGTACTGTGAATGTACATGGCTAGAATTGCTGGATGAAGAATATACAGACTGTTAGTGCTGATAAATGGGGCCAGAGCATTCTCCTAAAAGGTTGTACTAATTACATTTCTACTGACACAAGAAATCCTTCTTGACAATCCTATTTCCCTCTGTGGCTTCTGTCTTGCAATCTGGTCAATACTGGGGGTCAGTAAACCTTTAAATCTAGATCAACCACACAGGTAGAAAATGTATCTTATTTTAATCTTTAAAATTTTTGGTGAACATTCTTTTGTAGATATATGGCCAAATGAATTTTCGTGAAATACCTCCCTGTATACTGTTTTGTTTCTATTGTTATTCATCTCTACTTTCCTGATTCATATAAGCTCTTCCTACGTGGAACATTAAGCTCTTTGCTGTCATGTGTTAGAAATGTTTTCAGATTTGTTCCGCCTTTTGTGCATTTTTTAAATACTTTTAAACAGACTTCCTAAACAGTGTTTAATGATTTAAAAAAAAGTATTCCCTTGACCAAAACTGTAAGAAAATTCCAAACAAGATTTTGTATTTCTGTTACTTTTTATGTTTGCATCTCTGATTTATTTGAAGTAACTTTTAGGTGTTTTTATACAAGGAATAAAGTTTGAATCCAATTGCAATTCTTCTAATTTCCACTCCCATTGAAAACTAAGTTTTGTAATATTATGCGTTTAGTCTTTTTCCCAGACTTAAAAATTGCTGTTATGATATCCTAAATTCTTTATATATTACATATTTTGGACAATTTTTGAACTCCTAATACCGAAACTATGTTTTATATTCTTATCTTTGAGTCAGTACTAAATTCTTTTTAACTTTAAAAAGCTTTTATTTTTGAATAAAATTAGTCCCACTCATTCATACCTTCTTCTTGTATGTGTTTTTTCTGGCTTGTATCACATTTTAATCAAAAACTGGTCACTGTGTTTTACACTTGTGATGGTCTTTAGAATTAATATTTTAATTTCTCCTATGCATTAGTAATCATATGTAAAAGTAGGCATTTTTCTTTTATTGCATTTAGGTTCTTCTCGGGTTTTGCTTTTGTTTTGGGGGGCGTTTTGTTTGAAAGCACAGGAGTTGTATTCGTCAGATATTAGAATTGATCTTATGGTAACTTCACAAAAAGAATTCCAACGTTTTCTCCACTTTAAAGATGACAATGCTGAAGCAGCTACAAGAAATTCAGTAACTACTCAAGGTTGCCCATGTCGAAGACTAGGGCTATGACTTTTACCCACTTATCTTGATTAGAGAAGTAGAGACTGGAATATTTGCTCCAGAATAAGACACTGGATAATCATCCCTTGAATTTACAATTTTTTTTCATGGTTAACTTAATTTTATGCATAATCACTATTCAGTTATAAAAGGCGTTTTTCAAACAATGCCCATAATGCCATCTTTTTTCCTTCTCCGTATCCCTTCTCATGGAGGGAGGAAACTAGAACCCATGCAGCTTTCAAAACTTGATGAAGTTTATAGCATCCTGGTAGTCAAACCAGAGTTCAAAACCAGAGATGATGCTAATCCAGCCAAGTCCTCTGTCTGTGATTCTAGGTAGTCTTCTCCTAGGAATTAGCTAGAGTCTTTCCTCAGAGGAATATGACAAGTTTTTCCACAGAGAGAGTCAACATATTTTGGTTGAAACTTCACCCTGTCAGAGAGGCTGCTTTGCTACCATTAATGCTTTTAAGCAAGGATGAGATAATCACAATAATTATCTTCCATTAGCAAAATGATCTGGCACCAGATTCTTCCTCCGGTTCTCGCAGCCTCCCTTCTGGAGTGAAGAGCATTTAAAATGGGCTTCAAGAACATTGTCTTGGAAAGTAATCGGAAGTTTAAAAATGAGCGGAAAGAAGGTGAATTAGTCAAAGAATCTGGTGAGGGCCCAAGATCAGAAAAATCTGATAATTCGGGCTAATATAATTTAGGTTTACCTTCCAATAGATTCACTGCAGAACAGCCTTCCAATTAATATGCTTGCATCATAGCGTGAATAAGGCACAAAACATTTCAACACCCCAATTCAGCATTTATCCATCTAATTCACTTCCCCTTAAGGACAATAAATAAGGCTTATAAAATTATACTGATTGCTTTAATTCACGGTTCAATACAAACTCAGAATCTATTTCTATGGGGAATTGAAAAGGCATTCACAACCTTTTGGCTAGGTCTTTCCCTCCTTTACCCAGATCCAATTAGACACTAAAATTCAAAGAATTTTTCTATTTAGTGGCTTTTTATTTCTTAATTGCCACTTATACCACCATCACAGCCATAATCATAATCATCATTGTCCTCTATTTCATTATTTTTTAGTGTGTTATAATGCCGTTTGTGTTCTTTGAGGTTGTTGCAAAGAAAATCAGAGCTCGTGCTTGCCCAGAGAGCATTTATAACAAAAGGGGAAAGTACATTATCATGGATCTAAAAATTCTCAGTAAATGCAAATGATGCACATCCTAAAATAGTTGATTGTGACCCTGACACGCTAAAGAAATCCTAGTGGAAGGGGCAGCAGGTTTATTAGACCCTCCCCAGACCATACGTTCCATGAGTGCGGGGGGCCACGTCTTTGTTTACCACCGTGGGTGTACCACTGAATGCAATGTCCAGCATGTGGGCTCGCTCCATGGCTTTGGTTGTTGAGGTTAATCATCTTGTTCCCAAACTTTTTATTTCTTAAATTCTTATTTAAATTCCAGTTAACATACAGTGTTGTATTGATTTCAGGTATACAATAGTGATTTCAGACTTCCGTTCAGCACCCAGCGTTCATCACAAGTGTACTTCTTAATCCCTGTCACCTATTTCACCTACCCCCTGATGCCCCTCCCCTCTGATAGCCATCCTTTCTCCTCTATAGTTAAGACTCTGTCTTGGTTTTCCTCTTTTTTTTTTTCCCCCTTTGCTCCTTTGTTTTGTTTCTTATATTGCACATATGAGTGAAATCCTATGGTGTTGGTCTTCCTCTGACTTACTTCGCTCAGCATAAACCTCTCTTTGCTGCACGTTAAAATTTCCTGGGATCTTTAAAAAATACTTCTGTCTGGCTCCCATTCCCAGTCGTTTTGAGTTGACTGGTGTTGGGTAATTCATTCTCAAATGAATTTTTTAAAGGTTTCTCAAGTGATTTTAATATTCACTGACTTTTGAGAATCGCAGCTAATGAAATGAAAAGAACTCTAACTTACGTGCTCTAACTTTGCTAGCTTGTGTTCTCATTAAGCAATCATGTTTGCAAACATTTACTTAGCACCTGTTTTGTATGAGGCAGTCTACATGGCTGTAGGGAATATGGATGACCTAAGACATGGCTCTTGGAATTTCTTTTTGATGCGGGAGACAAAATACAAATGATTAATGCCAAATAATACAAGGTGACAATAAAAGATCTATTGTAGAACATAATTGGTATGACTTACAAGGCTTATAGGAACAAGAGAACTTTCCTTCTCAAGTTGTCAGGCAAGGCTCCACAGAGGAAGGGAGTTTTAAGCTGAGCCTTGAACAAAGTGTATGAGAAGAATAGATAGTCTGGGAGAGAGGACAATTCAAAGTAAGAGCACCCCAAGAATCCAAGAAGTGATGTAATCTCAGAAATGGTAGTTTTAAAACCCTGCTCAATAGGTCTCATTTTAGGTAGCTTGCTGAGGGTCATTGGAAGGTTTCCAGAGTTAGGTCAGTGTCAATAACAACTGATATGGTATCTCTCATAGAGTGAAGATACTTAATTGGGAACTATCATTCAGATCCAGGCTGGAAAGTCTTAACTGAGTATTAATAAAGCAGTGAAGAAAGGAAGGGTTCAACAGAGTGAAGGAAACAAGCCATTTCTTGCAGAAGGAAAGGTGTAAACAAGGGGAGAATGATTGGGATGAGGTCCAGGGCTATGGAAACAGATTTTCTTGGTGGGAAAGAAATGGGGGTGGGGTGACTCCAACTGGGGTAGCTAATAATTTAGCTTTTCTCTGCCTTTCCAGATGGCCTTTAACTGTCAGGCAATGTTTAATCCAAGGGTCAATGTGGTTTAATTATTGCCTTCGTTAAAATCTTGATGACCTGCTATTTATTTTTAATAAGGTTGTCCTTCATTATGTTTCTTAAATGTCAAGGCAGTGAGGAGAGGAAGGGAATCTTGCCTTAGTTCTCTTTTCTGTCACTACTGTGAACCAGATGTGATTGAAACCCTGTTCATTGTCCACTGCTTTTGACAATCTATTCCTGGGGAAAAGACACTAATTCCAGTAGTTTAAAGCCCCAGCTTAATAAAGAATAAACTGAAAAGAGTCAGAAAAATGGAGGCAGGGCTATTGCCAGGGTCTGCTAATTTGGGTACTTGCCTTCAGGGCACCCCGACTTTATAAACAGATGGGAAGAAAGAGGTGGATTAGCTAATTAGTACTGAAAAAGATAGTCTTCATGTATATAAAGTTCAGTAAACATCTTGTTATTCTCCCTATTAAAATAAAAACACGAGACTGCTTCTTCTGCTTTACTCTTAGGCAGACCTTCAGGAAGATTTTTCTTTCATGCTTGTGGATTTCATTAGTATGGCAGATAATGGGGAGAGACGATGGTTGTGAACTGGAGAGGTGATCGAGTGCCTGCCAACAGCGATCTCCTTAGTCCCGTTAGGATGAGTGAGTTGGGAAGTAGGGCTTGGGGTTTTCACAATACAGTGGGATCAGCAAATTTTGTATAAAGCACTATAGGATAATTACTTAGGATAAATAGGATTAAAATTAGGTTTCATGGTGTTGTGTTTTGTATTTTAACAGTCCTTGAGGAACTAAAATTTTTTTGCTTGTGGGTGGTACAAAACTGGGCCATGGGCCTCCATTAGGGAGATAGATCTATAGTGTTTCCTTCCGTGTAGTAAAAGGCTCTTCATTTGAGACACTTCCTGGGGCTGAGAAAAGAAAGAAAACAATTGTCTGGAGGTAAAGAACACTTTCCCTTTGCTCTCTGAATTGCTCATTGCCTTTCATTTCCCTAACAGGATAGGAAGGGTTCCTTCATGATTTTTGTTGGAGGACGTACATGTGAGAATGATCTCTTTAGCCTAGAAGGTCAACCAAAAACAGTTGAATTGTAATTGGGGTCAATTCAGTATGGACTAAAAACAGCTAACAGTCTCTGAATGTTTCCATATGCCTTGTTCTAAATGCTATACGTGTGTTAACTAACTTCCCCTCAAGCCCCTATGAAGTCATATTATTGTACCGATTTGACAGATGAGGAACCTGAGGCACAAAGACATGAAATTACTTGCCAAGGTCAAAAAGCTAATGAATGGCAGGACTTGAATTGGAATCCATGTATTCTAGCTCCACATCCCATAGTCTTAATTACAGTGCCTTATCTCACTCCCTGTATACTGAATACTGACATGTACCAATAATTTTCCATAACTTATGGCATTTATGTCAGTCAAGATAAACCAGGTGGATGCTGCACTAACAGATGACTCTCAGATCTTTGTTGTTTAACACAAAAGAGGTTTATTTCTACAGTGATACCACTTTCCACATGGCAGAAAGTTCTGCATGTGATCTCTGAAGAGCCAGGCTGATGGAGTGTCTACCATCTTGTATCTTCACCTTCTGAACATGCAGCTTCCTCCGCCTCTGCAGCAGAGTAAGACACCGAGAATATCACATGAGATTTTCACTTCCTCTGCTCAGAAGTGATGCCTGTCACTTCTCATACTTTCCACAACTACTTACTTTTTCCTACCTAATTGAATAGGGGCTGGGAAATGGAGAGAAGCAAAAGGCTATTTGTGCATTAGTTCTCTGCCATAACACTTTGTAATAGTCAGTGTATCACCATATAAAATAGCTTGTTCAACCTTTACAACCCTTTCAAAAAGATAAAGTAGGCACTTTTAGCTGGTGCCTACTGGTGAGGATACCAATAAGGGTAGAGGAGGTATAGTCATCTGCCCCAAAAGAAATACTAAACACCAGAAGGAGCAGGACCTCTGGTTTAAAACAAATTTTGGTTTAAAAGTGTCTTCCATTGCTAACTTGTGGCAAATTACTTAACCTCTTTGGACCTCACTTTACTATAATCACCATAGCAAGAAGACTTAGCCCTAACTCAGAGATCTGTCAAAAATATTAAGAGGTACATAAAGTGCGTTGCCTTGTGCTTGACTCCTAGAATAGGTTCAACTAAATGATAGCCAACCTTGACATTTTTCTCAAGGTTGCATATCTTGTCAGGCAGAATTGGAGGAACATTCAGTGTTCTAGGCTTTGAGTAGAGGACTTTCATTTACTGTCACTCTCTGTGCCATATGTAAAAAGATCACCTAAAGGAAGCATGAAACAGTATCTGCATAGGGCAGACCTGAGACTTTCATACATGAAACAATGGGAGAAGAATACACAAATGATCGTATGAAATAAGGTAAGAAGGTCACCACTATGGCGATTTAGAAGGACTATGTGGCTTGCAATAATAAAGGAAGAATTGCAGGGGAGTTCAGGTTGACCCCACTTTGCTCTGTCATAGGTTCTGTTTGTCCTCTAGAGCATGGTGTTACCTCGGCCCCATCCTCTGTAGTTGGCTCCTCCCATTTCATATCCAATCTCCCAATCATTACACCGAGATGCCTACCATTGGTTACTTTTTATATGATGATTCCACAAGCCTACATCTTTTTGCTGAGCTCCTGACCCATGTAGGTCTATTTGAGTATTCTGCCTAACTGTCCCACAGATAGATTGAAGTTACTGTCTTCAAGCCTGAGCCGTTCCTCATTCTTGCTTATATGCACTCATTTTGTTCTCCTAGGAGTCTCTGATTTGTACAACTATCCTTTCAGAGGTCAAGCTGGAACTACAGAAGTCACATTTGGGTTCTTCCCTGCATGTATTCACTATATCACCAAATTTTGCAAATCCTACTTCCTCTTTAATGTATTTTCCCGTTATTTATCCTCTCTATTTCCCCGCTTGGTGAAGCAACTCACAAGATTAGTGATTATCTTCTAAGTAGATGGCCTCTTTCCATTCTGGCCACACTTGAGTTCATTTTCAGAACCCAGCCAGAAGGAACTTTCTAAAATGCAAACCTGATGGTAACTCTCCTTCACTTAAGTCCTTCAATAGCTTCCCACAGGGTTTTGGATAACAACAAGCACTTTCTCTTGATCATTTGAGTGTTTATCAGCCCCTGACTATCCCCAGCCTCATCTCTGGGCATACCCACGTGTTCAGCATTTACCCCAGCTAGATCAAAGCACTTGTAGTTTCCTGAACTCAGTGGACTCTCTCATCCTGCAGTAACTTCACACCCAATAATTTTTGTCTCAAATGTCCCTTTTCCATGTCTCTAGTTCCTACTTCAAAACTAGCCAGAGGCTCAGTTGGTTAAGCGTCTGACTCTTGGTTTTGGCTCAGGTCATGATCTCATGGTTCATGGGTTCAAGCCCTGCATCTGGCTCTGTGCTGGCAGCACAGAGCCTGCTCGGAATTCTCTCTCCCTCTCTCTCTGCTCCTGCCCTCCATCTGTCTCTCAAATGAACTTAAAAAAACTTAGCCCACAAAATAATCCCTGGTTTAAGTTTCTACTCTAGGCTCCTATAGCACCCACTTATGTCCCGTACTAGAATTTTTGGTATGTTCATCTCTTTCTCCCATTGACCACCAGACAGGTTCTGCCTCCTCTAGTAAAGAGTATAAGAGGCACACCCAGATTTCCTTAGAATTACAAAAATACCAAGGGAATGATGGAGGACAAAAAGATTGTGTCTACAGGTTTGCTGGAGAACTAGAATGTCATTTAGCATTTAGGTTACAATAACTCAATGTTCAGTAGCTGCTGTTGTGAATTAATTTTTTTGGACTGCCTTGTTTGTGACTCAGCTACAGCTCTTTGTTTTTCTTTCTTACCCATCTCTTCTTTAGTCTGCTAGCAACTCGATATCATGGCTTTGGCTTAGTCCAAGCTTACATTAGGTTGTGGTTTCCAATGTCTCGTGGCTTCTGATTCATGTATTTTCATGGTGTAGGTCTCTAATTTTACTTCCATTCATTGAATACATGTGTCTCTTACATTAAAAGTCCCTTTTACTGGGTTTGAGTATTACTGTCAAATATTGAGTATCCCTGTGGGATACCAGACAACTGCAGAGATTCCTTTGGTTTAATTAGCTAGTAGGCAAGGTGGTGAGGTTCTATGGTATAAACCACAACCACATATACATAAATCTCCCTCAGCTTGAGGCTGCAGGCATGGCAGGGTCCTAAGATGTGTCAGAATTGGGTATTTTGAGGTAATGAAGGACGCCGTGTCCTAACTGATTAGAAATGTAACTGGTGTATAATGGAAGATGAATAAATGAATTAATACAGAAGAATAATAGCTCTTGGGTGAAGAAGAGGAGGAGAAGAAGACGTTGCTAATTGGTGGAGAGAGGGGCAATTATAAGCCAAACCATGTGTCTAATATCCTTAACAAGGATTTCAAAGTTACTCAATGTACATAGCTCTGTGCTAGTAGGCATCTTTGAAATGGTTTTGATTAGTTGATGGAACATTTTGATAGTTTCTGGGCAGCAGTCTATGTAAGACTAATCTTGTCCTCCCTGATTCATTAATTTAGAAAACTTGTCTCAATACCTATATGGCCTATAATGAGTGCATAATTTGGGTTAGATAGGCTCTATATCTGAGGAATATGGTGTTAGCAGCCTAATATTAAGCTAACAATTTCATTATTGTTCTGAGTCTTCCAATTCTTGAATGAGTAGCTTGAATCACTTAGTCATTCTATACACAGTGTCAGTCTGAGGAAAGGAAAGGGGAGTTGATTGACAGGAGTGGGGTTGGGGGCTATTGCTGCAGACGGGAATGGCTGTATGACACAGAGCTAATGGGCGCCAATTTGGGGATGTCTGAGACTTTAAGGTCTTTTAAAAAAAGATTGACATAATTGGACAATTGAGGCAATTAGCTGAGTCTTTGGGTTAAAAATAATTTCTCTGCCTCAGATTTTAGACCTTTTAGATGAAAACATTTTTTTTCTGACTACATAAAGTGAATAATGGACAAGGTTGCCCACAAGTTGAAGAATTAACTAAGTTCTAACCAGAAACCTTGTGAGCCACTGTTACTTGGTTTTACAATGCACTGCACAAGTCTTGTCTGTATCATCCAGGTACTCGGAACCTATAGGAGTATAATAGGGATTCCTTTCAGTTTTCTGAAAGCTTGGCCCCATTGATGCATTTTGTACGAGGAACATGGCAGATTTGTTGATGAGAGGTCTCCTGAGAGACCCCATACTTTGAGTTCTGTCTGTGATGGCACTGAGGACTGCAAGTAGAGAAGGTGGGTTTCTCCCATGAACAAGTACTCCAGGAATCTTCTAGAAAGGAACAGTGTGTTGTAGGGAAGAAGAGAATTAGGAATTTGGTAGAAAACAGTGATAAATCTGACATCACTAAGGTCTTGAGAAAGGCAATCAATCTGGACTTTTTTTCTTTGTAAAAGAGGTCCAGATTAGAGGGCCTGATAGGGAGACTTTTTTCCAGATGCTAGTATCAAACTTAAGTCAGCATAACGATTCATTCTTGGTTGATACAGATAATGTCCCTATCCCCAGAACATGCCTATACCACCATCTATTTCTTTTCTACATTCGCTTTCATGGGAGTTTCGTTTTTGTGACAGGGCAAGAGTTTTGGTGGAAGGAAAGGCAGATTAAAGGAATAGGGACTGGGTCTCTCAGACAGGCTTTGACCTCCCATGGAATAAAGCATTAAAGAAGAAAGCTGTTGATACTTCTTATGGGCTGAATTATGTCTCCCTGCCCTCCTTAATTCTTAGGCTGATGTTCCAACCTCCGGTATCTCAAAATGTAACTATAGTAAGCCTTTAAAGGAACAACTAAGTTAAAATGAGGCCATCAGCATGAGATTCTAAGCCAATATTGCTGGTATTCTTACAAGAAGTGGAAGAGGCAGCAGGGGTACACCTACATAGAAGACCAGGTGTGTATACATTGAGAAGCACACCATCTACAAGCAAAGGATAGATGTGTGAGAAGAAAACAAACCTGTTAATACTTTAATCTTGCACTCCTAGCCTCCAGAACTGAGGAAATAAATTTCTATTGTTGAAGCCCAGTTCATGGTATTTGGTTATAGCAACCTGAGCAAACTAATTTGCTATTGAAGAGAGTTGCTATGATGCTCTTGGATCGGCAAAGTAGGTATGAATGAGGCATAGAGTAGAGAGGAAAGCCGTAATTCCTGATGCCTGTAGCACTTGAAGCCCTAAAGGCTGGAATTTTGAGGCTTCTAGAGACATTACCTATCTGGACATTGGCCTTTTTATTATTGTCAGTGATGATAGCTCCTCATCTCCTGGAGTTTTGTAGCAAGCAGCCAATGTGGACAAGTGGGAGCCACAACAGGAGTAGAAAAATGAAGCAAGGGGTGGAAAAGAAGTATATAGTTCTAAAGCACCTGGTGGCCTTTTATGTGGAGTGCTTTTTTCTCAACAGGGTGTTGGCTTTTAAACCAATGGATATTCGGTCACTTAAGTATTACAAAGAATCCATATTCTATCATTTATTACATTTCCTGAACATGCAGCCCATATTTGGAAAAGCTTGCATGATCTCTTAAGATATATCACCTCTTGGTTACGAAGGTTTCCCCAAGTCCAAATAAAAAAACTTCTAAATGATTGATCTTCAAACTATCATAATCTCTTCACATAGCATAATTGTTCTGCACTTAAACCAAATCTCCTATGCTTTAATGATCTTTTCACCCCCTTTAATTTATAAGCAAAATTGATTCTTCAGATCAATATTCCTGGGGGGACAAGAATCTGGGCTACTGGTGGAGTCTGAGTGGGCCTGTCTGAATGTTAATTGCTGCCTCCGATGTCTTCTGGAGCTGGGATGCCGCTCACACTTTCAGAGCCACACTCTGGCTACATGTCAAAATCTATAGCAAGGCACCAGAGTCATTTTTCTGCAAAGCCCCAAATAAAAGGAGATTAATCACATTTGTCTCCCTTACTACCTTTACAAGAGAGTGTTTTTGTCTTAAAAATCTGTCTGTTGACTTAACTTTGAAGGCCACAGAGTATGGTAAATGATGATGGCAAAGTTTGAAGAGGCCTGTGAAAATGCTCTGTGCTTTGGGCTCTCTCTACTCAGTATCAGTTATCCCCAACTCAGGTCCTTATTAGCAAAGCAAATTGGGAAATGGAGGCAAATAATCGAGACCAGTAGCAGTAGCACCTGAGAACTTGTTAGAAATTCAAGTCCTTGGGCCTCATCCCAGACCTCATGAGTCTGCAAGTGGGAGAAGGGCTGGGCGATCTGTATTTTAACAAGCTACCGACATGATTCTCAGTTTAAGACCACTGCTCCAGTCAATTCAGCTGTGAAAATTATTTTCTTGGCATTTCTAAGGAAAAATAGTTCCCGTTCTTCTTGTTCGTAAACTTGACCTACACTTAAAATAGTAAGATCATCATGGGCTCTGTGCTGACAGCTTGAAGCCTGGAGCCTGCTTTGGATTCTGTGTCTCCTTCACTTTCTGCCCCTCCCCGCTATCCCGTGTCTCTGTCTCAAAAATAAGCATTACATTTTTTAAAAATTATAACCCACCTCAACAGGATCTAAGAAACCGGTCACCCTAGTGCTTCATCTCCCTCCCTTCTAGTGTTCAAGAGAACCCAGAATGTGCACCACATAAGTTCAGCAATCAAGTCCATTTTCATGTGCGATTTTTGTTTTACTTTTATTTGAGCTCTGCAGTGCTTATCAAGGTTGAACAACATAAAGACTTTCCATAAATGCTAGTAGTTGAAGTGGTTGTATGCACCAGGCACTATGCTAACCTCTTTGCAAACCTCGTTTCATTAGAACACAACCGACCTATTTTATAGGTGAGGAAACAGAAGTCCTGGGGAAGTTAAATAACTTTGCCAATGGGCAGAGTTGTAGTACTCATAAGGCCACTCTCCAGTACCTCTACTTGGCATAAGGGGTCCATACTTGTTGATGGAATTAGAGGGAGCTGGCAGGTTTGGGTGATAGGGATGTTAGCCATGCTTGTCTATTTTGTATCTGAAAATAGACACGCGATGTCTTTGGCATGCGATACTTAAACTTTACACCTCCTTTGTTTCTCTATGAGATATACTGGCTTGACAACAAGAGACCTGTAGTCTCCTGCCTGATATTTTTGGTAAAGAAGGCACGCAGATAACAAACCAAGGTTGAAATTTTAGTGTCTGATTTCAGGGGAAAACAAAATAAAACTGTGACCCTTAGTTCCAGGGCTTGGATTTGTGACAGGTCTTCATTAATAATAATCATTAGGTAAACTAGTTAACCCATGTCAACTGGTACATGTCTGTACTTTATCAAGGGGTGAGAGAATGACTTTAAATATTTTTATTTCAGCTTTTCCTAACTTGTATAGGAATAATAAACAATTGCTGGATTGCATGCATAATGCGGACTCTGAGAGGATTAACTGGCTTTGGGATTGGGGCATGAACATTTGAACAAAAGTTCATGTGCAAGGCTACCAGGTGGATGGCTAGGTAAAGACTGGGCTGGGGCATGACTTGTATGTATCAATGGAGCTCTAATAGACCCTATGATCCATTGTATCTTGTACAGTAATTCTCCACAGAATGATACAATTTTCTTAACAAGAAAATACCTCCATTTAGGAGGCAAGTTCTTTCTACTTTCTTATTTCCATTTTTTTCCCTCCATGTTGATATGGTCCTGAAAGAACTCTTCCAAATCCTGGATGGCAGGTACGTTGTAGAATAACAGGGAACAAGGCTGAGTGTTGGAGGAAACTCTGGAGGAGGGAGCAGCTTCTAAGTCCATTTCTGCACTGTTGAGTTTTGGAACTAGGGAAAAGTACTTAAAACCTCCTTGGACCTTAATTTCCTCATCTGGTAAATGAGAAGATACAACTAGATATTGTCCAGGACTAGGTTATCTGTTAAGAGGGATATATCCAATTCTTGAGATTGACATTTGAAAAAGCCAAAGACTTTGTCACTGTCAAGATTCATCCTGATGAAATGGATTTTTGTCTGATCTAGGGTAACCTTCCTCATCATTTGTTGAGTAGAGTCCTTCTGTACTGCTGGCTTATTAGCTGTCTTAGTGGGAGAAGGTAGCAGGAGTTCACTTAAACAAGTTACTGAAATTTGGCTTTCAATGTAGTTATTTTCACATGCATAGGTTTGTAAGCATAATCCTATTTTGTCCCCTTTATTTGTTGTATTTGTCAGCCTTTTCTTTTTTTCTACAAATTGCCCACTTACGTCCTTTACTTGTGGCTTTTTCCTCTTGAATTCTCTATTTTCTTGGCATTTTGTAAGAATTCTAGGTATATTAAAGGAACTATGCCTCTGTCTTACATCTGTGTTCCATTTCCCCCACATATAGGATACTGGTTTTTCATATCTTTCCTGATGCATACACTTTAACTTTGAATTTTCCAAAAATTCTTCAGTATTTTAAAATACCAGTTTCTGTGATTTCATTCTTAGTCTCCCTCAACCCTCCATTGTACAATTAATAGCCTTTATTTTTCTTTTACAGTATTTGTTATGTAGTTCTTAAACTTAAGACTTTAATCCACATAAAATTTTAAATTTAAGATGGAAGTCCATTTTTTTCTTTTTCTGAATGAAGAAAGCTTCTCTGTTCTGTTTGAATATCTAATTGTTTAGATTTCTTAATCTGGCAAAGCAAGTTAGCCTTCAATGCTTATTTTTTGTACCTTGTCTATTTACACATATTCCTCCTTCCATATTAATTCTTCTCCTGATTGGAATTGAATTTCACTGCATACTGATTTGGGGAGAAATTACATTTCTAATAGCTTGAAACTTCCATATATAAGCACATTATGCCATGTCTTATTTATTTTAATATTCTTTTTCTTCATGTTCTTCAGTTTTACTCCTACAGTTTCTATGCCTTTCTTTTAAAATCTGTTCCTAAGTGTTTATTGGCTTTGTTTTTATTATAAATACTTTTACCTTTCTGGTTACTTATTCCTAGAATAAAGCTACTGATTTTTGGGTTTTTTTGGGGTTTTTTTTGTACTTATATGGCATCCATCCATCCTACCAAACTTTTTTTGTATGATGAGGTTTAATTTTTTTTTTCACTAGCATCTCGTGAGTTTTCCATCTGTAAAAATCATATAGACTTTATCTTTTATCTTTCAATGTCCATATGTTTAATTTTCTCCCCCTATTGCATTTACTGAAACTGCCAAGTAAATTTTGAGTAATAATAGTGATTGTGGATTTCTTTCTAGTTAATTTTATCTGAAATAACTTTTTTTGTTGTTGTGTGTGCTATTTTTGGTTGGTTTTTAATGAATTATGTCATTTGTAATCACAGTCTACTTAATTTTTATTAGGTGTGCCTGAATTTTATAAAATGTTTTTTCAGAATCCATAGATATAACTAATTTTTTCCACTTTTATTTTTGATGTGGCCTATGTTAATACACTTCCTAATATTGAATCACTATTGCATCCCTGGAATAAATTCAGCTTATTCATAATGTACTGTGTTTCATGTATTGTCAGACTGTTTTATAAAGTTGTGTTTAGAATATTTCTTATATTCATAAGACTGCTGCATAGTTATGCTAGCTTTTTGACTTCTGATAATCAAGTTTTTCTGATTTCAAAACTGAATTAGAGAGGCTTCCATTTTTTTCTATGTAGAACAGTTTCTGATTTTCTAAAGATAAGATTCCTAATTTCCTAATCTTTTCTATGATTATTGACAGGTTCTCACTTTTTTTGTTCTTACTAAATTTCAGTAGTTTGACCAAGAAATAACCCGCTTTCTCTAGGACTCCCAAGTTTGCTGCCTCAGAGGTTTTTTTCAACAAGTTTTTATTTAAATTTCAGCTAGTTAACATACAGTGCACTATTATTTTCATGTGTAGAATTTAGTGATTCGTTACTTACACACCACCAGGGTTTCAGGTAGAATTTCTTTCCTCTGTATCTCTGCTTGAAACCTTACTGTTGAGTCTACATGTCTTTATTTTTGCTCCTTTTTCCATGACTAGGAATACAAAATGCTTTTTTCTAATGTATTAGGTCTTTAAAGATTTAGGTTTGGGTCTATTTATCTAATTTTGTTTCATATTTCATAAATTTCAGCTTTTACTTAATTTTTCTTTTTGAGTCCACTATTCCCTCTCTCCCTAAATTTCTTAAGATAGACTTAGTTCCAGTTTTGTTTTTCTTTAATTATGAAGAATTTCAAGATTACACATTTTATCCTCATAGTTTTCATTGTAGTCTATAAGGTTTATTTTGAATTAATTAATTTATAGAAAGAGTATGATGTCTTTTAATTTTAGCCAGAGCTATATGGGTATCTAACATTTTTTTTTTTCCTAGAAGAAGCAGCTACGATATTTTTGTCACTTAAAATTTTTTCCTCACTTTTTCCTTTTCTGAGAGAGACGTGAGTGGGAGGGAGGGATGGGGTGGGCAGTTGGGGGGAGGGGAGGTGGAGAATCTTAAGCAGCCTTCATGCCCAGTGTAGAGTCTGACAAGGTGCTTCATCCCATGACTGTGAGATCATGACCTGAGATGAAACCCAGAGTCCGATGCTTAACCCACTGAGTCACCCAGGTGCTCCTTTTCCTCAGTTTTATTGCCTTATGATCAGGGAATATGGCATAAAAAGATCTATAAATTTTAATGTTTTCTTTGTGGACAACTACTTGATTACTTCTTATAAACCTTATGAGAACTTAAAAATTCTCGAAGATATGTCTCTTTGTATTTAATTTCTCTATATTTTTACTTCTATTTAAGTTTCTCACTACAATTGTACACTTTATCAAAATTTTCCTGATTCTCTAATTATTTTGCTTCTGTATTTAACCAATATTACTTACATTTATTTAAGACCATTTTGCTTTAAAGCTGTGCCTTTTATTATATTGACTTTATCTTGTTCAGTGTTTTTAGTCATTGGAACCAAGTTGTTTGCTATTTCTTTTTTTTTTTTTGCCATTATACTGTTTGCACTGGACTGATATCCCTTTGCCCATTTCTTATCAAACGCTTTGTCACTTTATTTTATGTTACTTCCAAAGAGCCTATAGTTAGGATCCGCTTTTAATCCAATCTGACAGCTTTTAAAAATAAGATCATTGAATATATCTCCATTTAAATTTAACTTTTTTGCTTGGTTTTTGTGTTTCAGACCTACGTTTCTGAACTTGGACATTATCAGTATTTTGGGCCAGATAATTCTTGGTTGGGAAGGCTGTCCTTGTGCATCATAGGATGTCTAGCAGAATATCTGGCTTCTAGCTACTAGATGCCAGTGGCATTGATGCTCCGGTCGTGACAACAAAAAAGTCTCCAGTTGTTGACAAATGTCTTCAGTGGTAGGAGTATGTCTACCACCACCTGCCCCAGTTGAGATCTGCTTTAGACCTTTAAGTACTTCCTTTGTCTTACTCCAGACACAGTAATTCTGCATATTAGTTCTGGATATTTGAGGACAATTTCATCTGAGTTTATGCACTTAGGGTGACCAACCTTCTGGACTGAGTGGATTCCTGAGACATGAAGGGTATGTCCATCTGGGACAATTTGTCACATTTCAGTGCTCAAATCAGTAAAGTCTTGGTGAAAATCAGGATGAATTAGTCCTCTTGGATGTACCTCTTCAACATTACTTTTGTACAATATGGACTTGACCAAAGAGAACAGTACAGTAATGTCCATTCAGTCACTAACACGGTTCTCATTTTTCACTGTTTTCCCAGTCCAGGCCTGTTGGTACAAGCACATTCTGAACTAAGAGTTGTGAACTTATACTAAAACATTCTAGAGCATTTCCCTTGAGAGGCATACTAACAGGATCCTAGAGAGCTATAAGGCTTACTCGTACCCCTTTTGATGTAATCCTATCCATCTATTACAGTATTCTTTACAGTGTATCCTCTACTGTTAATCTTTTCTCAACCTTGAAATCTTTTCTGGGCCATTTGTTATTTCAGTCCTCTCTTCCTACCCCGAGTACTTTCCTGATGAGGAACACTTGGTTAAAATACTTCTGAGTTTCTGCTTATCCTTAAATTCATTTTAGTCTGAAAGGTGAATAGTAACCTGGGTAGGTATAGAAATCTTGAGTTCCTGTTTCTTTCTGCCATGAGTCCTTTCCTCCCATGGGCCTCAAGCTTCTAGGTTTGCATATGACCAGACTGATGTCAACTTCAATTCCTTGTAGCTTTGTGTTCCTACAATTTTTCTCTTGTCCTTGTTGTATTTCTTAAAATAATAAGTACATATTACTTTTCTATTTATGTTTTCTCTTTACTGATCCTACAAAGGATTTAATTTTGTGGTGGAGAGACCCAAGTATCAAGGGATGGAAAGAAATGCCTCTTCTTCAGCCTAAGGGCAAGTATGCATTTTTCAAAAAATACTTTGGACTGAGTTTAAGGAATTGTCTCTTTATTCATTTAAAAAAATCCATTTGGCATTTTTTGAGGGTTCTCGGCCTCTACTCTGGAGTCCCTTCTGAGAGGAAACAGACATGAGTGGGGTGTGGCAGGAAGGGTGTCTTCCCATTGACCACATTCTGACTGTTCTGAAGAACATGAGGGAACTCTGTTGTGGTCACGAGCCTCTTTTGTGTCAGAATGCCATCTGGATAGTGTTTTCATGAGAATGTGGCACCTGGGAAAATTATTCAGGAAGTTTGGATCCTGGATGTAGTGTCTGAGACTCCATGTAGTACAGAAGTGATTCCTCTTCTCTATCAAATTTTTTTTTTTAAATTTTTTTTTTCAATGTTTTTATTTATTTTTGGGACAGAGAGAGACAGAGCATGAACGGGGGAGGGGCAGAGAGAGAGGGAGACACAGAATCGGAAACAGGCTCCAGGCTCCGAGCCATCAGCCCAGAGCCCGACGTGGGGCTCGAACTCACGGACTGCAAGATCGTGACCTGGCTGAAGTCGGACGCTTAACCGACTGCGCCACCCAGGCGCCCCATTCTCTATCAAATTTTAAAAGCACTTTTTGGGGCACCTGGGTCGCTCAGTTGGTTAAGCGTCCGACTTCAGCTCAGGTCACGATCTCGCGGTCCGTGAGTTCGAGCCCCGCGTCAGGCTCTGGGCTGATGGCTCAGAGCCTGGAGCCTGCTTCCGATTCTGTGTCTTCTTCTCTCTCTGCCCCTCCCCCATTCATGCTCTGTCTCTCTCTGTCCCAAAAATAAATAAACGTTAAAAAAAAATCGCATTTTGTAATCCATTTTCTGAATAAAGTAGAGAGGGGGTTGGAAAAGAAGCCAGGCAAAAAACCTTTGAAACCTCTGTGACTTCAGAGCTGGAAATGGAAGGGAAACAAGTTAATTATGGCACTTTGAGAGTATTAGGAGCCATTGAGACTATACAGACGGCTTTTGTTTTATCCTCTGGAGTCCCCTAATTTTGGATGAGTGGCTTTGAAAGTGAGTTCATCATGTAAGGTGTCCCATTCCTATGCTACCTTCACTATGAAGTTCTTAGCAGGAAATGGTTTCTCCCTGCTCTGAATTTTGAGAATGCTTTAGGTCACTCATGAAACTCAAACTCTTTTGGATAGTGAGTCATTTTTGCTCATTGTCCTTTTCCTTCTAGGGGGTGGTTTGTTAGTCAGGGGCTGTCTGATCAGTGTCTCTATTCTCTTTGTGAGCCCAGTGTCTGAAGCATGATAGGTGTTCAATACTGAGAGAGAGGTGGATAGACGGATGGATGACTAAAAGAAAGAAACTTGAATCTTCCTATTTGACTTTTATTTTTTCTTGAGACCAACACCCTTCATCTATTTGGTTAATATTAGTTTTAGGTTTATATTCCATTCTATTGCTATACGCCTTCAAGCCATCCATAGTTTTTCTTCTGCTAATTTAGTTTGGTGCTTATTTAAATCCAGATCAGAAAGATCTTGCATTAAATAAGCCTCCAGGGTGTCAATAAACATCAGGTAGCTATAAAGTATCTTCTAACCATTAATTTGCGTTCTTAAAGTTTTCCAATTTCTTCTCCTCTCTTGCTCTTATCCTTCCTAGCCTTGTGTTGTCTTTACCTCCCCTTGACCATCCCTTGATGGCCACCTCATATAAAAATGAATACACTGTTATTTTGTCTATGGACATATACTGATAGTATGTTCCATTTCTGTTGTGAATTTCCCAGGTATTTTTTAAGATTAAAGATATTCTTCCCCTAGTGAGGAAAACATCTTAATAGGATATGGATTTTAACGTGGGCACAGAGACTAAGAGAGAATTGGGATTTTATAAGATTTCACTATATCACAGGGCTTTGAATATACATCTGTGAGTTACAACAGAAAACATTGACTGGAGTATTAGTTCTTAACCCCTTCTTATTTTCAGACTATTTCTAAAAATCCTTTATTCTGACCTACATTTAAAAACAACAAGCATTATTCAAGAGCTAATGATTTTCACTAAGAATATTCCCTTAGTGACAGGACTTAGTTTCTGAGCTTACATTATGAATGGATCTACATATTGACAGGATTCTTCATCAACCTTCAGAGGACAACCAAATGCATAGGGGGTTGGGGGAATCAGGCTCTGTGTCCAACAGGACTTGAGTTACTAGATATGTTTATATTTTCTTTTGGTTAGTGTAACTCCTTTGGTTTAGAGAAAGAAAAACCAGCTTAGACTGGGGCACTGAAAGGAACCTACTGGATTTTCTTTTCCCAACCACAGTATTAGAAGGATGAATGTAGAGTTGTGCCTTAGCACAACTGGATACAAGGTGTAGAAAACAGCACTTGTTTTCTGCTTCTCTTTACTGATGCAAAATATCTTCCTCCACAGGGCTGGGCACATGGCCAGTACCTCTGGTGTTCTACATCTCTCATCTTTGCCTCCACAGAGAGACTAAAAGCTATTCTCGTAGTCTGAATTTAAAAGTCATTGAATAATACTTTAAGTTGACTCATCTTGGATGGAAAAAACCTGGCCTGGATCCAACAGTGGCAACCCCAGCACACTTTCAGTAAATCCATGGTGATACCCACATATTTGAATCCCATATTTAAGGTAGGGCAGGGATTGTTTCTGGAACACTGGAGCTGCTGTTCTGGGCAGACTTGAGGATTAGGGTATCTATTTTTCCTGTGGAGGATAAAGGGGAGACTTTTGAAAACATAACTTTATAAGGAAGAATTTGTAAGGCATGGACATTACTTCTTGGTGGGGGGGGGGTGTCTTCCAACAGTGCAAAGTACAGGGAGATTTCCTTTTTTTTCCCTCTGAAGTTGGATGATATTTTTTCCCTTGAACTCTAAAATTATAATATCAGGTATACAAAGTGTGTACCCAGTAAACCCTTGCTAACTTGCTTTAGTGCCCTTAGCATCTGAACTCCATAATCCCATTGTAATTGTGTAAGGGGACCTCAACATTCATGGCACATGGTTTGTGGCTTCTTATATCTATTAAGTCATTCTGTGTATAAGATTTGTGATCAAGGAAATGAGAGGTGAGGGGGTGAAGGGGATGTCAGGCTTGGATTCTTGAGGACCTTACATACCCTGACAGAAAAGATCCCATAACTCAGGATGGGCCTGATCCTTCTTGTGTATTTAACCAGGTGTTTCTCCAAAGGTCTATAAAATAGTGCTCAAGATTTTTTATTTAAAAATTTAAAAAAAATTTTAATGTTTATTTTTGAGAGCAGAGAGAGTGCGAGTGGGGGAGGGGGAGAGAGAGAGAGGGAGACAGAATCTGAAGCAGACTCCGGGTTCTGAGCTGTCAGCACAGAGCCTGACATGGGGCTCGAACCCATGAACTGTGAGATCATGACCTGAGCCAAAGCTGGATGCTTAACTGACTGAGCTACCCAGCTGCCCCAAGATTTTTCGTTTTTAAACTGTTTGCTAGGTCCAAGAAAGCAAATCAACATTTTCCAATAATGGTGATACTTGGTGCATTTTGTTTGAAATGGGATTGGGAATGTGTTCATGTGAGGTGAGAGTGTCCTAGCTTGTCACAATGCCTGGAAATCATGTCAAGGGAATGGATGTTGCAAGAAGTAGACTGTTCTGTATTAAAGAAGCAAACCTTTATTATGTTATGCCCGTAAAGCTTGCAGGTGTTTATTCACTTAAAATAACTTTTTGGCACTAACTTGAATTAATCCTTGTGAGGAAACTGGGAATCTATACTGCTGTCCTTTGTCATAGCCTCTTGGCATCAGAAAAACTTTCGTGTTCATCTGGTTCAATGTTTCTTGGACTTCAATGTGCATCAGAATAATATGAGTAATTCATGGATGTAGACTCCTTGTGCCATCCCAGATATCCTGGTGCAAGTGGTTGGTGATGAAAGGCAGCAAGGAATCTGTGTGTGTGTGTGTGTGTGTGTGTGTGTGTGTGCGCGCGCGTGCGTGTTTAGGTTTTTTTGTTTTTTTGTTTTTTTGTTTTGACAATGATATCACATACTCTGAAGAGGACAACCTGAAACAATACTGTAAGAAATGCTGGCTCTGTCTTCCTCCTAAAGAATGGTGCTTTCTGTCAGTGGCTGTGTACCCTTACCATCTGAGTGACCACCTGGCAGGGATTTATGGAGAAGATTTAAGGATAAGAAGTAAAGATGAACTACAGTGAACTCTTTTGAGTCCTGAGTTCTGTTTTGATCTTTTCTACAACATAAATGACTAATGGTTATCCAAACTGTCTTGGACTATTTCTAGTGAAATGATGCTGACTACATAATAAAATAGTCTTATTTTATGACTAGGTGACTCTAGTCATTCTGATTTAAACCAAAATTCCCTCCACATGGACCCTCATCCTACTCTCCATAGTGGAGCAAATCTGTTTTGTCTGCATTGTGGCCTCTGAGTTATTGAAAGGCATTCATCCCATCTCATTTAGGGTTTTATAAGGTGAGCTTTGCTAGTAGATTTAGTCATTCTATGACCTGGTTTCCAGGTTTTGACCCCCACTCCCATTCTTCTAGACTTACTTTAATTTGTATTCAAATGAGCATTTAACTAAATAATAATCTATGGTCCACTACCGGGGAAAACTAGGAGCTGGATTTTGAGGGATGGTATACTTGAGCGAGGAGGGAACGGAGACAAGTTATAGTCTTTGCTCCCCTCAAACTGGAGAACATACTTTTCCTGACTGTATTTGAAATGGTATTTGCTTTAAGGGAAAAAAGTCAAATTTGTTTTTGGCTCATAGAGAATCTATAGTAAACAAAAACAAGTTTTTTTTCCTGTGAACTTCTGCCAAGCCACTCATCCTCCATCTGACTTGTATATTTGTTTCTCTGAACCTGCATGAAATCACCTAAATCAAAGAATCGTGGTGTGTGTGTGTGTGTGTGTGTGTGTGTGTGTGTGTGCGCGCGCGCGCGCGCCAGCATGGCATCCTATAGATCATTCTTTCCCTAGCAACAATTTTCCTGTTGTGACCTGAGCACAGACTGCTAGTCCATATAATATTTTGAAATTTGGTACCATGTAAAATAGGGCTTCTTTAAAGTTGATCTTTTGGCGCGCGTGCACACACACACACCCACCCACCCACCCAGATGGTAACTGTGTGAGATGGATTTGTTAACTTGATTGTGGTAATCATTTCACAACATGTATATCAAATCATCATGATGTACACCTTAAAGATACACAACTTTGTCAATTATACTTCAATAAAGCTGGGATAACTCCAAAATTATGAGGGCTGAGAGCTGGTTTGCTCAGAGGTGCGTTTATAGGCAGGCAGCCCCTCAGACCAGCGGAATTATGTTGAGTAAAGGCCTTTCTCCTCATGCTTATCAGAAATGGGGCAAGGGGGTACTTGTCACTCTATGAAACATATACATCAGACGAGTTCATTAAATCCATACCTGCACCCAGAGGTCCCAGACTTTTGGACTGCTAAGGTCCAATACAACCTCTAGGCATCGCATCTAGGAAATAAAATGAATTATTTTTGTTTTCAGAAAGATAAAATGATCTTCTAGTAAACAAAAATACTTTTGCTTCACCTTCTAAACCTTTTGAACCTGACAAGCTGGGGGAACAGTTAGGTCCTTCTTCCTCCAGTTCCCACTCTTCCTACATCAGATCATCACAGGACTTTTTAAATTACTTTAGTTTGCTTAAAGCAAACTTCAGTTTTCCTCCTCATCACTAATTCTCAGGGACCTAGTTATGTATACAGTACAGGGTGCAAATGTCCTGTCATGAATATTGTTATAAATAGCAGCACGTGATTTGCGGTTAAACAATTGAGGGGAAAGATGAGAAATGAGAATTTGTTGCACATTTTGTTTATCCTGAATGTCTCAAAAGAATTTTTAAGTTAGGTGTATATAACATCTGGAGATTATACCACATTGTGCTGTTTGTATTTATATAAACTAAGTATCACATATGTAGCTTACATATAACTAGCTTATATGCATATCTCTTTTTATCTCTTTATCTCTTTATAAATATCTCTAATGTATAAGTGTGTATGCATAAAAATTGGACTTAGGTCAATTAAACTTTAATTGAGGTCATTGGTGTCATTGTTAACCTCAGCTATGTTTAGAACTGGTAATTCTAAATAAAACATCTAAAAGTTGCAAACAGAGGGTCCCTCATTTTAGAGAAGTCTAAATCTAAGATCTGAGTGAGCCTGACCAATGTTTTCTCTTGACGCTTAGCATTCAGTTCTCTGAATTTCTTTACCTAAGGGATTCACTCCCAAACCCCTACTTAGAATGTCATACACCTGAAATGTGTTTTTCCATCCTAAGAAAACAAACATTAGGGTGTCAAGAACTTGTTTTTGGCTTTGGGTTAATATCCATCGACGTATTTTGGCAGGTTGAGGACATTTTAACAATACAAATGCCTTTTTGAATTTCTCACAGCACCATTTGAACTTTTTGTAATCAAGTGAGGAGAAAATAATTTCTCTTTTCCATTAAATATTCAGTGGGCAAATACTAATCTGAAAGAAAATTGAAATTCTGTGGCACACTCAATAAATGACAGTTTAGATTATATTACAAATATTATAATTCTCTTCAGGTCAGTTAACTGAGTAAAAAATGGAAATCTAAAATGCAGCTAAAACATTGTATTAAGTATTACAATGTGTGCCTCCATCCCTAGGCAATGTGGGATGGCAGCAGGGCTGTGAAGGCTTTGGAGGCAGGACAGACTCGAGTGAGAATGTGGCCTGAGATGAATAGAGCTGAGTGGCCCTATTTCATGACCTTTGTGAGTCAGTGTCTTTCACCTGAATCCATCAGGACGTTGGACCCTCAACCAGGTGAAGGTTATGATGAGACATGTGGAAGTCCAGATCTAAATCTAGGAGGCTGTGGCCCAGCATGGGTTTCCTTGGGGGGGGGGGGGTGGTAGACTTCCTTCACTGATGGAGAAGCCATGGGGAGGATGCTTACTTGTGGTGCTGGAAGCTCAGGCCCTCTGTGGTCCTCCATGGGCTCTGCTTCTCTGTACCATTTTTAGGGCTGGAATACTTTCTCCACAAAAAGCTGAGATGATTCTCTGTGCGGTTTTCTGTTCTTGAATAATTGCTTTCTTTTGTTTGTTTCTTTATCTATCCAAGTAAAACATCCTTTAGGGCTCTTTAGTATTTCAAAGAGGTATTTGTTCTGCTTATTTTCTTATCTGTTCTTTGCTTGTAAGTGCCCATGTTGGAGTGGAGTGATACCAGAATACTGCTAATTATTCTGGTTTAGGCTCCTCTTTCTCCTGCAGCCCTGGTGACCACATGATTGAGTGATTGAGTTATCTTATCCAGAGTGACCTCCTCCTTCCTATTATCTGGGACTATATACTGCACCTGGACTTGTGGCTTCCTTTCCCTTTTGACTTGTACTTAAACAGATCTGAAGCAGAAGCATGCAGCGTCCTCCTGTGAATGTGAGCTTTTGAGGGTCACTGGAATTAAAGTCAGAGAAGGATGCTTCCTTTTGGTATCCTACCTCCTTCTCCACAACCCCTCCCTTGAAGGACTCTCTTCTCCTCTTTCCAAGCTTACTGGTGGCCCAGGGACCACCTCCCCTTCTAGGTCCCATTTAAGCCCCTTCTATTTAAAAAGGGATTCAGTTCTCCTTGTTATGTCTTCTGTAAGGCCCCTGAGTGTGAGTGAGTTGACCCAGGGGTTGACAGACTATGGCCTGCCAGCCTAAAGGTTCATATGTACAGCCAAACCCATCCGTTTGCCCAATGTCCGTGGCTATTTTTAGTCTGCAAAGGCAGAGCCAGAGTAGATGTAACAGAGCCAAAAATATTTACTATCTGGCTTTTTAAGAAAAATCCTGCTGATCCCCAGCTAGCCTAAAGGAAAACCATCTCGGCTAAAATGACAGTGGTGGTTGGACAGCTATCTGTCACAAATAGCCTATTTTCATTTTGGTAGGACTCTTCCTGTTTAAACCCAAAGGAATGACTTCAGGTAAAGAACATGATGCGTGGGTGGGGGTGGGGGGGGCAGTCATTCATGGCATCCTGTAATTGCTAGTAGGTAGTTGCCTGCTTCCTTAAGACAGTCTGGTGATGATATTTCAGGGGTTTTCAAAGCATGATCTCCAAACCATCAGCACCTCCTGGAATCCTGTTAGAAATGCAAATTCTCAGGACCCACCCTAGACCACTAAATTAGAAACTCTGGGGGTTAAGGTCAATGATCTGTGCTTTCACAGTCTTCCGGGTGATTGTGAAAGATGCGAACATGTGAGAATCACAGTTGTATATAATGGTTTTGTAAACTTAAAGGAGTTACCTAAATAAAAGCTCGTGCTCTGTTACATGCTGGAAAGCCTTGATTACACAGGAGGTAGGAGGAGGAAGAAAAGGATTAGGCTAGAATTCTTATTCTTGTATCAAAGCAGCTAAATAAAAAAGGATGCCAAACTTGCTATAGTGGCATGCACACGGAATTAAGTGCGTGGGGTCTAGATTGCACCTTGTGAGAAAAATCTAGGCGGCAACTGGACTGTGGGCAAGTGGCTCAAGAAAAAAAAAAAAACAAACCAGAAACCCGTACATACAGTATCTTCACTGATCTTTCAAACTTGAGATTAACTGTGATCTGCAAATGGCCTTTGGCCAGTGGGTTTAACTGTAGCTGATAGGAGAATTCCCATTTTTGTGAAGCAAAAGATGGAAATGAATCTCAAATACTAACTTATCTAAGCAGACCCAGCCAGTCAAGTGACAGACCCAGGATACTGCTGTCGGACTGTCTGTTGCAGAGGTTTTGCTATTTCTGCTGTAGCACATGCGTTTCCAGTTTGGGAGGACTGGAAAATTCCTAAGAACTTACTGAAGGTATCTGTTAAAACTGCTTTTACTAAGCTGTGTGCATTTGGGTAGCTGAGTTTGGACTTCCTGGATCTCTGAATACGAAGTGATTAGAAAGCCTAGTGTTGAGTAATCAGAATGGTGGGTCTCCAGAAGCACATTGCTCCTCATAAGCTCACAGACAGAGTGTCTTGCCAGATTCTCCATGCTCCAGAGACTAATAACCATGGTAACTTGGGGAAAATTACTTCTTTGTACCACAGCCTTAATGTACTCCTTTGGACTACAGATTCTCCAGAAGTATGCCCAGTTCACCCAGAGAGTGCTCAGCACAATCACTGAGGATGGGGAGGTTGAAGCTTGGAAAAACATTAAAAAAAAAATTCAATAGTCCTGTTGTTTTTCTAAAACAAATTACTGACATTATCTCTTGACATTATATACTTGGGGATCTGCAAAGAAACCACTACCGAAGCATGGAGCATGTGTGAATTTAAAGACAAAAATCCAGGGGGCGTCTGGGTGGCTCAGTCGGTTGAGCGGCCGGCCGACTTCCGCTCAGGGTCACGATCTCGCGGTTTGTGAGTCCGAGCCCGCGTCGGGCTCTGTGCTGACAGCTCGGAGCCTGGAGCCTGCTTCAGATTCTGTGTCTCCTCCTCTCTCTGCCCCTCCCCTGCTCATGCTCTGTCTCTCTGTCTGTCAATAATAAATAAACGTTAAAGAAAATTTAAACACAAAAATCCAGGAAGAACTGCGCTGGATTTTGAATTCCTAGAAAATTCTTCAGGCCCTGCCTGGAGACTATCCATAGTTCAGTGCCTGCCCATAGCACCTTGAATATAGGAGGTGCTCAGAATATGTTCAGAAAATGACAAATCTGTCAAGAGATGTTAATTATTCTAGTGATGCTAGAAAGATTCCTAAGCACAGGAGGTCTGTTTTCAAGACTATTAACACGTGTCAAGGTCCATAGTATTATGATGGACATTAATAAATGGGTACACTACAGATGTTGACAAGGTCTTAGTCTCTTGCCCCAAATCCATCACTTTGTAAACAAGTCTCTCTTTTCTTCTTATCACTTCAATATGGCCCAGTCATAGTAACCTTAAAAAGGCAGGTCGTTTTTGCAATCTGATGGGCACTTTACCTCTGGTGGTACTGTCTTCTTCCCAGCACCCTTCAGCCCAGATGCCCTCCTAGTGCAACAGGGGGAACAGTGTGGGACAGACTTTCACTGCACCAGCCTCTAGCCTAGAGATCTGATCACCCTCCAAGACAAAAGCCAAGAAGTGAGAACCCTCTATGTTAAGCTTCTATTAGTGCTATTCTGTTGCTGTGGGTGAGAACTCGGAGGCTGATGAATAGGCTTGAAGGAGAGAGAGAGAGAGGCGCAAACTTCAACTCTGGCTGGACGCGAGGAGCTTTGGAAACAGTCCAAAGCAGTTTGCTGTAGATTGGGAGGCTGCTGCTGCTGCTAAGATAATTTTGGTTAAAACCTAGATTTGTAGAAAACAGATAGAAGTAAAAGTGAATCCAAATAAGGTATTGATCTTATTTCCCCGCTCACCTCTCTTCTGATGATAAATCCTCCTCCTCTAAAATCCCAGCTTCCTCATGATGAGGGGGACTTCATAGTGGAGAAATACAGTCTAACTGTGGTCTCATCCCTTGTGTGAAAGTGGGGATGGGGGGACCCTCTCCTGTGGTTGGGATGGAGGGGCTGAGGGCAGAATGTGGACATCTTGCAGGCCCTCCCACATTGGTGGTGGCAGGGAGCCTCTGCAAACACAACGGGCCTCGCGTTGGCCGTCAAGGTCCCAGCATTGCCGCAATTGATACGGCCACGTCCAGCCAGCAGGGTGAAGACGCTGGGGCATGTGAGGACCACCAAGGGGACAGATGCTGCTAGTTGCCTACCTAACAGCTATAGACCCTTCTCCCTTGACCACGGATTTTTGTTTTGAGCAAGTTCATGATGCACTCAGGAAACACTTCCCCTCCTTGGGCTCCAGATGATAGAGGTTAATCTCCCCATATCAAGATACATAATTTAGTCCTATCCACAAAGACCCTTTATTATCATATAAAGTAATATTCACAGGTTCCAAGGATTAGGGTGTGACTGTTGAGGGGGGGGGGGGAGGCATTTTCAGTTTGCCACCTGACTGAAGGAAGACTCCGCCCCATCCCATCAGAAGCTTATCTGGAAGCCGAATGCTGCCTGAGCTTCTGAATCAAGCAACCTTGGGTTTATCTGACTATAGACTTTAAGGACCACGTAGCTGAGAGACCATGAGAGACTAAAGACGACCCCGAGGGTCTTAGGGACATCCAGGTCCTCTGCAAGTCTGGGCACCACCCAGGGGTACATGTGTGACCTTAGTGATTCACGCTCCTCTGCTAGGCTCCCAACCCGGGCTGACCCCCCTGGGCATCTGTCTTCTGGCTGGAGCTGCTCAGCCCCCTGCCAGACTTGCGCGTGGCAACCCCATGCAGGCCTGGGGGCTGGGCGGCGGCCCCTCCTCCCAAGCCTCCCGCAGGTCACGTTCCTTCGGCGCTAGAGCCCGGATGCACAGCTCGGCGTCACCCTGCGCTGCTGGGCAGTGCTGCTTTCCGCTCTGCTGCGGGGCCCTGTCTGGTCCTCGGCTGCCAGGGACCCTGGGAAGTGGCGCTCCGGCTTGACCGCCGCCAGGCCTCTCTGGGAAGAGGTGAGTGTGAGAAGGGCGATGGTGTCCTGTGTCTTCGTGAGGTCCACGATTTCCGGGGGCCTGTGCGGGACAGGCGCAGGGTGAGCGGCTGCAGCTGGGTACTACGCGGTGGTCTCGGGCAGCGGGGGCCCAGGCCCTGGTGGCAGGGTCAGCGCCCGACTCAAGCCCTCTGTAGGTGTCTTCCTGTAGGAGCTGACTTACTCGCGTCTTTAAAGCTATATTTTGTCAGGAATCCTGACGCTTAAAGACATCTGGCTGGGAAAAGAAACACTTTACACTTTCCTGAGACTTATTAAAATATCTGGGGTAGGGCAAGCCGAGGGGATTGCATTTTTGAGGCTGGTGGTTCTTCTGATATGTAATCTGGTAAAGCTTCCTTAAATGGGATTTCTCAACCTTAGTGCTATTGAAATTTGGGCCAGATAGTTCTTTGTCGTGGGAGGCTGTCCTGTGCACTGTATGATAAATTTAGCAGCATCTCTGGTCTCTAGCAGCTAGATGCTATTTGCAACCCTACCCAGCTGTGACAACCAGTAAAGTCTCCAGATGTTCCCAAGGGTCCCCTGAGGGGCAAAAATCTTCCCAGTTGAGAACCACCAGGCTGATGCTGTGATATTGGGGATATTTAACAGAAATCTGTATTTATTTTATGATAAGTGATGGCTGACTTTATTTAAAACCTTCGGATTGTATTTTTGTCTGGGGAATACATTTCTAATCTTTAAAGCCCCCTGTTGAGGGGCTAAAGTTGGTTTATGTGGAGAATGTACTCGGAGTATGAATGTCACAGCCACCTCTGGGTAGATGTTAGTTGATTGTGTTTACATCGTATGTGTCTCCTCCATACCTGGAAGGAAGAGAAAGTATCCAAGGACTATTGTGTTCGTGTGGCACCTGTTTTGTAGACTTTGCTTCGTAGCCTTGCCAACTACTCTAGGCAGGATGACAAAGGTTCTCAGGGATGTGGAATAATGTCTGTGTCACATTTACACCCCTATACTTGTTGGGCTTATGGTAGCATGTATGAGCCTGATTATCCACGTGTATCCATCAAACTCCTCTGTACCTGTCTGTTCAGGGTCATCCTGTCTGCATTTTGTTCATGTTTACTTTGAAATGTCCTGCCTGTAATTGAATTCCATGTGCCCTTCAGGACCTGGCTGTGCCCAAGTGTTTCCTGTGAGAACTCTAGTCATTGCTACCCTCACAGTAAATACAGTGTTTATTGCTCAGCATTTGTACAACTTCGTGACATTTGGATGGAGATTTGAGATGAATCTGGATCTTGTATTTTTCTTATTTTACATGTTTAAGCTTTATTCCCTCAGCCAAAGTATCATCTCCTTGAGGGGAGGACTACCTGTTTGTAAGAATCTATAACCCTCACTCTCAAGAGTCCTAAAAAAAGAGTGTACTCTATCTTTACAAAAAGAGATATAGAAAATATGCTATTATTCTTTCTATGCCTCTTTATAAAAAGAGGCATGGAAAATAAGGTATTCCTTCCAGTTGTAATATTTCATGTGTCTGTGGTGCAGTACTGTGGAACTCTACCTACCCCCAATGTTTATTTAAGCACCAACTGGATGGCAGTTACTGGGATAAGAGCTCTTCATTTTGATAATGCATTTTTCAAATATTCATTTATGGTAGATAAGAATGAAAAAGAATGACAGAGGGGTGCCTGGGTGGTTCAGTTGGTTAAGCGACCCACTCTTGAGTTCAACTTAGGTCATGATCTCATGGTTCGTGAGCTCAAGCCCCATGTTGGCCTCTGCTCTGATAGAGCAGAGCCTTCTTTGGGATTCTCTCTCTCTCCCTCTCTTTCTGATCCTCCCCTGCTCTCCCTGTCAAAATAAACAAACTTTATTAAAAATGACAGAGATGAGTACCTGTTCCAAGATCACAGAGCTTGGTAAGTATTGGGAAGAGATCATCTAGTTGATAGTTCTGAAAACTTTTTCGCACCAGGTCAGGAGGTCGATGAGGAATTGCTTTGTTCAAACCTCACATTTCACAGAAAGTTTACTGATGTACCACAGGTAACCCATAAGCCTCCCAATCCTTCTGAAACAAACTTTCTTTTAAAAGGCCAGGTCTAGACCTTTTAGCTTCTGGGCCATAAAGTCTCTGGCTACTACTCCACTCTGCTGTTGTAATGTGAAAAGAAGACGTAGATGATGATAGTAAACTGAGGGATGTGGCTGTGTTTCAATAAAACTTTCTTAAAAAGAGTGCTGGGAGTATGGAAAGGACTTCATAGGCAAGATACTTGTTGAACTTATCTGGATGAAGAATGGTTTTAGGGCACTAGCCTGGATTGTCATTTTACCTGGGAAAGTCTGCTTCCCTAGATGAGAGGTCCAGCCTGGCTCTCAGCCAGGAATCCTGTTGGAAATAAGCTGGGATGCAGTGGTTTTATGCCAGCCTGGGCCATGCTTAGTTTATACTGTGGAAAAAGGGTTTGACACACACATACTATATGATATTAAAAAAAAATAAGTCGGATACCTTTAAAAGGCTTGGTTTGCTGAGTCCTCTGTGCTTCCAAAGCAATTGATTAGAATCAGTTGTGGCACAGACTATCCCAGAGGCAGGGATTGATAAGAGTAGCTCAGGATTTCAGGATGGGGTTGGCTTCAGTTCAGAAACTCAAAAGGCAAGCTTCTTTCAAAATACTCAAAAAAAAAAAGCCTAGAGTTCTTAATTTCATGAGGGGGTTCAGTTACACTGAGAAAGGGCACCCTTACATAAATAAAAGTGTGGTTCTTAAACTTGGGTGCATTGCTTCTCTGAGCTCTCAGCAGTATTAAATGGAATTTCAGTACTTCATCAACTCTAAATACTTTTCCATTGATGAAATCAGTGTACATCTTGCAGTCACCATAGGCTGGTGGTGTACTGGATTTATAGTGGTTATTTTGGAGCATGGACATCAAAACTTGCGGAGTGAAGGAATATTAGTGAATGGAAGAAAATTCTAGAAGGGATAATAGTGTATCAAGTTTTTAAAGAAGTGGCATCATTAGTGATGAACTAAGGCATGGCATGGAGTGGAAAAGGGCCTGTGCTGTGGAGTAGTCACGAAGTGATTGATAAATGTCAGATACAGAATATGAAGTAGTTAAGGGATAAGCTGTATTTCTTCTTGATGGATGCATAGAGTGATATATGGAAACTGGATAAGTCTAAATGAGTTTAAAAGACATCCTTTTATAAACTTAAAATTCTGATTTTAGATAAAATGTCAGTCCATATTTTTTATGGGCAGAATTATTTCTTGGGGATATGTACTACGACGGCACATCTAACATGGAATGTTTTCTTAAATTTGGTGAAATCAACATCATGGGGGTTTGGCAACCTAAAAAATGAATCAAATAAAACTATTCTCAAATAATTAAAAAAGACCATGCCCTAAGATTAGATATAGAATTTAAGAACTAGGAAGGAATACCAAGTTCTATTGTCTTTAGTTACTACTTAGCAAAGATGTTCACCCTTTGAATGTCTTTTTTTCCCTTAATATTTTTGTATTTTAATTACTTTTGATAGTGGGGAATCCATTGCTATCATTAATAAAGGAGCCAGTAATATTGGTGGACCTCTTATGTTTAAGGTAATCTTAGTATCCAAAGCTTCGACTGCCCTGTTTTCTGTGGTTCTATAACAGTTTAGCAACCATGTGCCATGAATCAGTACAGGTGGAAGAAAACATTCATACCTTTAGCCATGTGGGCAACCAGGTACCCAGAGAGTGTGGGGTGGCCAGAACACCTGTGCAGGTTATTTTTGGCCATGTAGCACCTATAGTTCCCCCACAGTGTTGTACGAACATTCTTTTCCAGGTATGACCTGGTATGGAAAGGGTTGGGAAGTCCTGTTCTAACAGGTTGCCAGTGGGTGCTCTGAAGGAATATGGAATAGATAAAATTAAGGGGGCCCCCTGCCTCCAAGGCCCTGCCATTACTTGCACAGGTTATGTCAAAAGTTGCCTAGCAAGAGTCTATACCATTACTGCACATAACCAAGGATATTTCTTTCCACATTTGCAATCCCAAGAAAGTCTGATTAGAACTTACATGCCTCTTTGCAACAGATTGGAAAAGGGAACTTTGGTGCTAAAGAGTTAAAGCCCTGAAATTAGTATCAGTTCTACAAAGGAGGTCCTCAAAATGTCTTCCGGTATTAAATGAGGGCAAGGGTTAGCTTTTCTCTTCATTCCTTATGATTTTTTTTTCCATTGGCTTCTGTGTGTTTAAATTGCATCGGGTACTGTGTAGTATCTTTTATAGAGCTTGGAGGTGGGGGTATGAGTGGGAGTTACCATGTTTCCAGGATCCTTTAATGATATTGAGGAAGGAAAGAGCCATCTTTTTTCCATAGGAGTACAGCAAGGCTTTTCCAGCCTGATGGGTGGGAGATTGCTGTGCAAAGGATGAGGGCTCAAGGCTTCATTACTATTCTTCAGGTTCTTTTTAACTTTTTTTTTAATGTTTATTTTTGAGAGAGAGAGCATGAGTTGAGAGAGAGGGGGACACAGAATTCAAAGCAGGCTCCAGGCTTTGAGCTGCCAGCACAGAGCCAGCCACGGGTCTTGAACCCAGGAACCACAAGATCGTGACCTGAAGTCAGAAACTTAACCAACTGAGCCACCCAGGTGCCCCACTAGTCTTCAGGTTCTAATCCTAGCCCTGGTATTAACCCTTACTGTCATGGTTGATATCAGGCAAGTCTTAATAACTCTAGATCTTCTACCTGCGATACAAGATATCAACTAAGGACTTAGAACTTTATGTTTCAAGTACAATGATCAGCAGGGAACAGCTATCCTATAAATGCTCCGTTTTCTTCCCTTTTCAACTAAAATATTCTTTTTGGATTCTTCAGCGTTAGATGGCTTTGTTGGCATTGAGTCTTGCTTCCCTTGTCATTATGGATGTTCCTAAGATTATTTCCAATAGGAAGCATTTGTTGACAGCTGGTTAGTATTTTTGTTAGTTCATGTATTTGTCTTTATCCAATGAAACTGGACTACCTGCCTTCAGTATTTATTGACAGCTCTAGATACTTCTGACGGCTTGCTTACATGTATCAGCAGGTTGGGGGTATCTCATAATTCTAGGCTTCCTTTATAAAGCTGCTGACCAAATTATCTAGCACAACCTTGTTTAAATGGGGGAAACATCAATGTGTGGATACGAATAAAAGATCTTACTGTAATTAAAATTGTCCTGTCAATGAGGGATTAGAAGCAATTTCTTTCAGTATTTACATATTTTATGTATGTTTTCAGTTTAGTACATATTATTTTTGGTAGGATTTTAAACTTCTTAATGCCAGTGTACCAGACCCTTTTTAATAAGCCCCTCTATTTAATTATCACAACAATTTTGTGAGCTAGGTGGTACTGCCTCCATTTAAGATGAGGAAACTAAAGCTCAATCTGAGGAACTTGTGCAAAGTCATTCAGTAGGTGACAAAGCCACAGCATGAACCCACATGTTCTCATTCTAGGGTCAGTGCTCTTTGTGCAGAAGCAAAGATCTCTTAAAAACTTCTGTTTGCTCGGTAAATGACTTTAGTGTTTGCATAAGGGTTTCTCTGTTTCAGGAAGGTGCTGAGATGGTGGTAAAATTCAAGTTTAATCAATGAACCAATTAGTGTTATTGAAGCCTTCTGGGTGCAAGGATTGCACTTGGTGCTATGGGAAATCAACAACAACAACAACAACCATAAAAGATAAAATGGATCACAGTGCAGTAAAGGAAGAGAAACATACACACATAAAGCAGTGTCTCGTCTTATGAGGCGAGGCATCTGTGAGTTTTGCAGATGAGAGGGAGGGGCAGAGAATGGCATGGAACCAGGGCTAGGCAGGTCCCTTCAAAACCAGGCTGGTCAGTACATGTGCTTTCAGACTTGGCATATCTGTCAGGTGTTCCTGTGTTTCTGGGATTATGTTAATCTTCAAAGCAGTCCTGTCCCGCATTTTACCAAGTCCCAGAGAGATGACACGGGCTTCCCCAATATGTACACTTGGCGAGAAGTATGGATGGGAATCAAACCTGGGTCTTTTTAGCACAAGCCTTAACGTTCCTTCTAGGATATCATTTATTAGCAAGTCTCTTCTAAAATTAGTTCTATCATTTATACTTTCCCCCAAAGTATACCTGTAATCATTTAAATGCCAAGAAACAGGTTTTAAAGACCACAGATTTTGAGAGTTTTAAGGAATTGCATAAGGAAAGAGCAGTGATCCTTTGAAGGGAAGGCTTTTTATTTTTATTTAATTTTTGAAGTAGCCATGCTGGTGTTTGTTCAGGTATGTACTAAGGATTCAAACATTGAAAGGAACAGTTTAGAATTTTGTACAGCATTTTAGGGGGACTTCCATCCCTCACTCCCCAGATACTTTTCCAAGCACTAAATGGCCTTCTGGTGGGAGGGGAGGTGCAGCCTTGGTGTGGAAGAGGCTGCTGAAAGCTTCCATAGCCTTAGAGAGGCCAGGGGTGAAGTGGATGCCTCCCAGAGATCACGGTCTCCATGACACTGACAGTGCTGCCTTTTACCTGGGGAGTCACCAGCAAGGCCAGGCAAAGCAGCCACCTTCAGACAGTTCAGGAAGTTCAGGCAGTGCTAAGTAGCCTGTCCCTGGGGTGGTACCAGGAGCCTGGGAAGTGGCATCTGTCTAGTTACTTAACTGCTGTTGTAACTTTTATGGGCATCAGCCTGCAGGGCTTTGGTGTGGGAGGCAACGAAACCAGGCTGTGAGTGAGTGAGACTTTCCACTGCATGAAAAGCAAATGTCAGCACAGCCCGGAGGAATGAAGCCAACCCAAAAGGAAGCACAAGTACAAACTGTTAGTTTAAGGAGGAGGTATCCAAGGGGAAATTAGAAGTGATGGTTTTTGTCTTAGTTAAAAAGAAAACATTTTTTAAATAAAGGCTGCTGCTTTTTTTTTTTTTTCAGTGTTTGAGAGAGCATGCAAGTGGGGGGAGGGGTACCAAGCAGGCTCCACGCTGACAGCGGGTGTGGGGCTTGATCTCGAGAACCGTGAAACATAAGATCATGACCTGAGTCAGACGCTTAACTCACTGAGCCACCCAGGTGCCCCATCCCATGAAGGCTTCTTTTGAAGTAGGAACTTACTATTTTGGATAAAAATGTCTAATGCATTATCAAAGAGTACCAGAACATAAGGGGATGCCTGCTTGCTTCTCATGGTACTTCCTGATAATAGAGCAAAATCTAACTTCCATAGTAGACACAGGAATGGTCCCAATTAAAAAGTCAAAATATATTAAAATGTGTTTGCAAGTCCAAAGAAATTAGAAAATTGAAATCCTGTAATATACCTATCACAAAGATATGTGTGTAATGACCACTCAAATATTGATGAAAGCCTTTCAAGTGGAAAAAGAATGATGAATCAGAATCCTAATCTACTTCTGAATTCTCTTGGTAGTTTTGTTTAGTCTGGTGTTACTTTGATTCATGGAGAACTGTTAATATGTATGGTTACTGGATTAATAGAGTGTTCCATACCTGCAGCAGTATGGTTAGTGGATATAATATGCATAATTAATAAGAATACTCCAAATTGGCCTAGCTGTGAACCATTTGCCTTGATGAATCACTGGTAATGTAAAATTTTACTGGCTGTTCTAATTATAATATTTGTATGGATCACTACTTCCAACTTTTTAATTCCACCCTGGTGTATTTGCTTAGAGATCCTGAACTTCTCCCCACCCATACCCCTAAGCTTTTTGGCATAATATATAAATATTGAATGGGATCTTAGATTTTCTGTTTCAGTTGCCTTAAGGATGGACATATTAAAGACCAAAGAAGGTAGACCACTAAGAAATAATTCAAGTGATTACATTTTAGATCCAGAAGAGCTCCTTGTAATTATCAACAGCAGCCAAGCTTCTTTTTTATGCATGTGGAGTTTGAGGCCAGAGGTCAGTGGTTTGTTCAAGCTCACCCAGCTGGTGAAAGATTTCTGGTGACCACCCAGGACTCCTCAAGGTCACCAGGTCAGAGCTTTACCCACCAGGCAACACTCAGCAGCCAGTTCGTCAGGCTACCTGTTTGTGTTGCACTAGGAGACAAAAGGGATGAACTAGATGGTTGACGGAAGCCCCTTTCTAGTACAGTGTGCTAAGACCAGCTAGAAAATTGGAACAGCCTGTCATTTTCCTTACCAGTACATGGGCAGTGTCCCTACCTGTAAGCACTCCCTGCCATCTTGAAAGACAAGTAGAAACAACCAATAGTGAACTGTAATCAACATCAGGAGATTTAGATTACTTCCAGGTTTTAGGTACTGGAGTGTTACCTCAGCCACCAGGCAAGGGCATGACTACCTCTTTAGCACCATTCTCCCCAACCTGTGCTGGTGGCTCTCCTTTGAAGACTTTTGTTGTCTTATCGGAGTGTTCTACCTTTTCTCACTTGGTGTAATTTCTGTCTTTACTTGGATATGGGCAGCATTTTTTTATGGTCTCTATTTTTACTTAGTGCTTCTGTGTTTTCCTTGAAGCAAAAAAAAAAAAAAGAAAAAGAAAAAAAAGAAAAAGAAAAAACTGTGGACATTGAAAACTCACCAAAAATAAGCAATTCTCCTATTAGTAAATATTAGAATAGTACGTATAGCTTATATCATTGGCCTTCCTAAATTTCTCCAGGGGTTCCCACTAGGGCATGCCCCAGGAACCAGATCAAGAGCAGGTTTCCTATTTGCTTCCAGCTTCTGTCACTAGTTTTTAAAGTCAGGTTTATTGAGGTATAATTTATATGTAGTAAAATTTACCCTTTAGACCTAGAGCCTCATGAGTTTTGAAAGCTGTGTCCATTTGTGTAACTACCTACTATAATCAAGATGAACATTTCCATTACTCAGAAAAGTTCCCTCATGCCTCTTTGCAGTCAATCCCCTCCCAACACCATGAGCCCATGACAACACCTGATGTATTTGTCCTTATATGATGCCCTCTCTTTAGAATAATATAAACGGGATAATTCAGCATGTAACCTTTTGACTTTGGCTGTTTTCACTTAGAATGATGCATTTTGAGAACTACGCATGCTTTGCAGAGGTTAGCTCTTTTTTATTGCCGAGTAGTTTATGTACATTTCACACTTCACTGGTGCATATGTGCATATACCACAGTGTGCTTACCCATTTCCTACTTGATGGACATATGGTATGGTGGCCAGACTCCAAGGTGGCTCATCTGATCCCCACCTTTTGTGTTTGCCTTTGATTCATCTCCCCTCTGTGAGTTGTTTCTAACCAATGAAATATTGTAAGGGTAATGCAGTGCCACTGTCTTGACTATTATCTTATATAAGACTGTCTTAATAGAAAAATCCTTTTTGAGACTGACTTTCTGGCTTGGGAAAATAAGCAGTTCTATTGAGAAAGTCCAAAGGAAGAAGAACTGAGGGTAGCTTCTAGGAGCAAACACCTGCCTTTCACTAACAGGCAGCAAAAAGCTGGGGCTTTCAGTCCTACTGAAGCAAGGAAATGAATTTTGCCAACCATCAGAATGAGTTGGAAAGTGAATTCTTCCCCAGTCAGTCAGCCCTTCAAGTGAAATTGTAGTCCAGCCAAAACCTTGAGTACAGCCTTGTGAACCTATGCAGCTAAACCAGGCTACACTCTGGATCCACAGAAACAAGGAAATAATACACGCATCTTAAAATAAAGCCACTTGATTTGCATTAACTTGTTATACGTGTGGCACAGCAACAGAAACTAATATATGCTGGTTATTTGCAGTGCGAATAAAGCTGATATAAACATTCACATACCAGTATGGGTATTGACCTATATTTTTTATATCTTTTGGGTAAACAAGAGTGGCATTGTTGAGTGGTAAGGTAAGTTTAACTATTTGCCATGGTATGCCAACTGTTGGTATGGTAAGGTAAACTTCTATGAAGTGGCTGTACCATTTTACACACCAGCAGTGTATGAAAATGCCAGCCGCTCCACATTCACATCCGCAGTTAGAATTATCTGATATGTAAGCTTTTAGCCATTTGAATATAGGTGTGTAGTCCTATCTCACTGTGGTTTCAGTGTTCACTTCTCTAGTGATAGTGAATGTGAACATTTTTCCTGTGCCTTTTTCCCCCATCCATTCTCTGTTCACCTATTTAAATTGTTTACCTATTTAAAAAACTGTTTTGACATTATTGAGTTGTGACAATTCTTTATAATGGATATAATTTTCTAACAGATGTGTTTTACAAATATTGTCTTTCAGTTTGTAGGTTGACTTTTCATTTTCTTAACCGTGCCTTTTCAGATGACAAATTTTTAATTTTGAAATTGAGCGTATTAATATCCTTTTACAGATCATGCTTTTGGTATCATACCTAGGAATTCTTTGGCTAATCCAAAGACACAAATATTTTCTGCTTTCTTCTAGAATTTTATAGTTTGAAAGTTTTACTTTCAGGTCGATGATCCATTTTGAGGTAACATTTGTACAAAGTACAATGCATGTATTGAGTTTTATTTTTTGTATATAAACTTCATTTATTCCAGCAACATTTGTTACAGAGGCCACTCATTTCCATTGAATTGTCTTGGGCCTTTGTCAAAAATCGCTCTCTCTCTCCCTCTTTCTCTTCCTCTCCCCACCCCACCCTTCTGTTTTGTAGACTCTTCTGTTCTATTGGTCTAACTATTTATCCTTTTATCAATACCACACTATTTTGATTATGGTAAATATAAATAATACAAATGGATGTTTTTTGACTTCTTTTTCAAAATAATTTTGGCTGTTCTAGTTCCTTTGCTTTTCTGTACACCTTTCAGAATTATTTGGTTACTTTCTACAACAATGCCTGCTAGAATTCTGATTGGGATTACTTTGAGGTTATAGATCAATTTGGGAATAACTGACATTAATAATGATACTACACATTCTAATTCATGAACATAGTATATCCATTTATTTAACTCTTCTTTTTTCTTTCATCAGCGTTTTGGATAGGATAATCCTTGCAATTTTTTGTTAGATTTATCCTTAAGCATTTCATGTTATTTGATACTTTTGTAAATGGTGTTGTTTTTTTTAAACTTAAGTTTCTAATTATTGCCAGTGGAAATACAATTGAATTTTATGTATTGATCTGCAGCATTGCTTAATTTGCTTTTAATTCTAGTAGCTTATTTTGGAGATTCCTTGTGATTTTCTGTATCGGTAATTGTCATGTAGTAAGAGATAGCTTTATTTCATCTTTTCTATTCTGTATACCTTTCTTTTTCTTAACTTCTAGTGCACTGTATAGAGCCTCCTGTATGATCTTCAATAGGAGTTTTAAGGCAGACATGATTGTCTTGTTTCCCATTTGAGGGGAAAAATATTCAGGCTTTCATCATTAGTTATTTTATCAGTAGACTTTTTGTAGATTACTTTTATAAAGTTGATTAAATTCCCTTTAATCCCTAGTTTGCTGAGATTTTTAAAAACATGAATAGATATTGAATTTTGTCAAAATATTTCTCCATCTACTAAAACACTCACATGATTTTCTTCAGTCTGATATGAAAAATTATATTTATTGATTAAAAAATTAAAACCAGTCTTCCATTCCCAGGTTGGACCCCTCTTGGTCATGATGTATTATTCTTTTATATATTCCTGGATTTGATTTAGTAATATTTCATTGAGGTCAATTTTTCTTTAATTTCATTTTCCATCGTGCAGTCTATGCTCAAGCCTTTCTCCCATCTTTTAGGACTCTAACCTGGGCTTACAGTCTTACATAGGTGTGAAACAGATTTTGGAGTACTTACTTATAACTCTCAATCAGGAACTGAGAGCTGTCCTCCTCTCTCTCAAGAGGGGTAAGGCCCTGACAGCCGTGTTTGTATTATGACCCTGGCTGTAACTGATTGGATCAAGAGTAGACACCTGACCTATGCTGGACAAATAGTATTCTCTTTCCCTGGAATTTGGACTTGAGATTCAAAGATACCAGTTACTTTGTACTGATAGCTAGAAGCGAGGACGTGACTACTCAGGAGCAGACTACCATTTGGATATAGCCAAGTTCAACCAGTGTAAAAATTAGAGAAAACACTCTGGTTCAGATAGAAAGAGAGGAGATTATTAAACCTAATAGTTACTTACTTTGGGATTCATGATTTATTTCTACTTTTTTCTTTCCCAGTATATTTCCTTTTTTGCTTGAGATAGTTCTGAATCAGTTTTTGTACTTGGAATCAAAACTGCCTTGGGCAAGATATGCTGCATTGCTTTTGTACATCCTGTTCCTATGGCTTGGAATGCCATACTCTAATTGGTTTGCTGGTACTGATTCTTCTAGACACTGAGGCATCTTCTGTTTGGGTTTAAGTTATCCTGACTCTCCTCTCAGAAAGAGGCAGTATTTAATTGGAATACCTATTTTTTACTCCTTGTATCACACTTATAGTTCTTGAGCTTGATTCCGAGCTCCTGGATTTTGGTTTTTAGCATTTTGCATGCTTTAGGACTAGTGTTTGAACCACGCTTATATGCTGGTAAATGTTTGGAATGAATAAATGAATCCAAAACACTTTGTTTTTATAACCATCTTAAGGGCCTTTATCCCTCATCTTCAGAAGCAAGGTTTATACAGGTAATATTTCCAACTGCTATATATGTCCTCTATAGGAATGTTCTTCAAGTGTGATTGCACACTAGAATTATCTGTGGGACCTTTCAGAAAACCCTGATACAGACTGCTCCCTACACCAATTAGATCAGATTGATGATGATGATGATGATGATGATGATGATGATGATTTTTGAAAGTACCAAAAATTGGATTGTAAAAGATCACCTGGTATGGGAAGGCTTATAAACACAATATAAACAATATTGATGCCCGGGTCACACTCTCATCAATGCTAAAGCAATTGGTCTGGGGTGTGGCTGGGTGGTAAGCGTTTCAAAAGCTCCCCGGGTGATTCCAGTAGGCAGCCCTAACAGTGGCCTTATTTTTTGGTTCACAGAACAATTGTTTAGGAACTGAAAATCCATGGCAATAATGGAAAGTTACACCTTCCAGGCTGCATGGGAAGCAGGTGGGAAAATCTGCAATTCAGATAATATGACCTCATTTTGTAAGCCTTGGAACTTAGTACTAATTACATTTGTCTGACGCAGAAATATCAGTTATACATCTGCCCTAAGATTTTTCCTTTCACAAACTGTATCATAACCCTGATTAGAGTTCTCACAGATCCATAGGTTGGTAAATATGAAGTTGGCCACAGATGCTAAAGGATGGCAGCTAGGAAGTTGCTGACAGAAGCAGCTCACACCTCCTTCATTGTCTTGTCCTTGGTGCTGACTTTGGTAAGGAAAGTAGTGCCTTTACATTTTATTGCTCCTGTGTTTTGACTTTAGGAATTAATGGTGTTTCTTTGCCTAACTTACATAAATTAATGGTGTTTACGTTGGTGGGGGAAATGCTGTTGGATTATTTTGAAACACAAAGTAAGGATAAGAAATATTTAGGTTAGTAATCAAGAAAATATCTTCTGATAAGTTTGACTTGCCTCCTTTTAGCTGCATGGCTAAATGCATGGCTGCTTCCCAAAACTGCTCAGTGGGTTACAGCTGACAGAAAGGAACCAAGAATTGTGACCACTTTAGTGAGGCATGGCAAAGCTTCAAACCAGGCAGAATGTAATGGTGAAACAAACCCAGGGTGGTATCTCTTTGTTCTCTGTGTTCAGTCTGGGCCTCCCTTTGTAATTTGCCTCTTGAGCATCTTAGAATCAGTTCTTTTGTACTTAAACCTACTCTTGTGACTCAGCTGCTTTGGTTTTACTATTTAGTCTGTCCTTAATTGTTGGCCTTTCTGAACTCCATCCTGATCTGTCTCAGGTACTTGATTTTGCAACATCCAAAGACTTCATCCTTTTTGCTCTTGGGTAAATGCTTGCAAAGCAATAACATAATTCCTTAACACAGTATTTCTGGTTCAAATAACTAGAATATGCATTCTTGCCTATCGCCTACTCTACTACCTCTAAGAGCCCACCCAAGTTATGGTCTTTTTGTAGTGGAGTTTTCTGTTAAATCTTAATGGCTTAACCAAACAAATGTTCACTACATACTCATGGTCCATGTTGATTGTTTGCTTGGGGCTCTGCTTTGTCTTCTCCTGGACCCAGGGTGATAAAGCAGCCACTGGCTACCATATTGCTGATAGCTGTGGCAGAGGGGGAAATAATGTAGGAAATTTTGAGCCAGTTCTGTTGTCACTCATCATATTTCATTGGCTAAAGCATATTGTAAGATCATGCCTAATTCAAGGGGGCAGAGACATGTAAGCCTCTCTCTGCCTAGAAAGAGAAATGGTGATATTTGGGGACTACTCTAGATATCCTATTTTGGGTATTATAAAATTTCACTCAGAACACTGAGTTATGCATAAATAATAGTTGAAAGGATAAAGATACACGTTTCTGAAAGCAGCAGTTTAAAGTGAGGGATCATGATGCATCCTTGAAGATGACTTTAGGGTTAACTAAGGGACTGTGGGTGTGACCTTGAGATAGAGACCTAAATCTTGAGAGCATTAGAAGTTTGTCTACATAATTAATGTTTAAATTGAGAATCAAAGAATACTATTGGATGCAATAAAAAGGATAACTTTGAAATCTCAAGTAATTAGGGATGAAAGAGGAAAGATTCCTGCCCCCCCCCCCCCCATGTCACACAGAGGCAGAACTGGAATAGAACCCGATTCTGATTCACTGGTCTTTGTGTTGTGTAGTATTATTTGTGTTAATTTATTGATTCTCAGGACAGTTTGAAAAAGTAGGTTCTCCTATTTTCCAGCTATAACAGCTGTGGACTCAGAATATGTGAACTTTGAACAGATTTGCTTCCAACTGTTCTTTCAGATTGTGCTCTTTGGATGAGGACACTATCCAATTTCTAATGGGTTTTAGAATTCATTGCTTATGGCTTCTGAGTGTTCATTTGTAGATTTTTTTTTACCTCCATTTTGTTTAATGGATGAGTTAGGTTTGATCAACATTCTAGTAATGTCTTGTAAAAATATAGGTTTAGAGTACATAATCCGGCAGCTTGTGGGAAAATTATTTTCAGGGGAAATGAATTCACCCCAATCAGAAGATAGGATTAGTCAGGCTTGACCTGCTAAATTGAATCAGACAGTTATATAGCATCAGATGTTCCCAGCATTGACCTTTTTAGTGAGAAATGGGTCTATAAGATCTGTTTTACTCCTCTGTAAAATATTTTATGAATTTGAACAGAGCTTTCCATCATTTAGATACATATCAGGATATACAGATGGGTTAGGACAAGACTGAGTAAAATTAGCTTTTGATGGGTTGGCCAGGTGGAACATGACTAATTTGTTAACTTGCTTGACCCTCTTTTTTTCCTAAAGCCAAAGTGCTCAAAAGACCAGACAGTAGTGAATACCTTTTATAAAGAAAAGAATAAGACCAAAGCAATCCAACAGAAGCTCTTTGGAAAAATCTCATAAAGTATGCAGTCTCTCCTGCTGAGGGGTGGGGGAACAAAGCATCTGGGCCTCTTTGCTTTCATGTCACATCCACAACTCCTGTCCTTAAATGCAGCTTCGGGGCCTGACAACTGGAGTTGACTAGTTAAGTGGGTCTTAAGTTCCATCTTTAAAATCACCCAGCTGTTCTCTTTTCTCAAAAATAAAACCATCCCAGCTGGTAGGTGGGAGTTTCCCCACTGTGACCAGGAAGCTGAGGCCTGGAGACAGGTGTGGATGGGAAAATTAGAGGGGGAGACAGAGCAGGATGGGGAGGCAGGGGCTACATTTCCCAGAATCAAACTTCTGGTCTACTGAGGCACTATGGGTGGGGTTGTCCATAGCAAGGGGGCTTATTTCTTGTGCTCTGCACATTGGTTGGAGTGGAGGGGCAAGGTATAAGGGAATCATTGAATCTTTGGCTGGAGGAGGTCCTGCAAACTGAGTGTAATTAATTTTAGAGATGATGAAGCTGAGGTCCACAGGCAGATTGTGCTTGGCCCATGGATACACAACTAATTGGAGTCCAATTATTCCACCTCCAATGAGAGCTCATCTTTGTCTAACTCCCAAGGCCACATAGGACACATGCATGTGATCTAGACCTTGGCATAAAAGACCCTGCAATATCCTCGTAGTATAATAATACACTACATAGTATACTAATATAAACAACATGATAAGGACTTTTGTGTTTAATATTATTTATCTGCAGTAGTGAATGTGCTGAGTTAAGTGTAAAAACTTAGTATGTAGAGAACTCATGCTCATGGCCCTGGAAACAGGGGAGGGGGAAGGACTTGTGTGTGCTCTGGTCCTTTCCCCAACATGGCTGCTCCCAAATTAGAGGCAGAACACTGAGGTTCTGCTGTGGCATTTATCATCTCTTTACCTCCTCAAAACAGGGTCTTTCCCTGACTGCCCATCTTTGGGATCTTTTATCTTCGGTGTAGTCCCAGTGTATTCCCTTTGCATATACCTCCGTACTGCCTTTATCCAAGACCTTTGTAAAGAAGTGTATTTCTCTTTGAACCATCTCGGGTGACAGTATAACCATTCTAATAACCAGTGTTAAAAGGTGAGGGCTAGAGAAGGCGTGGCTGCTCTGCCTTGTCCACCCCTTTTCACAGTGACAAGTGACATAGCAGCTACCTTCATGGTCTAAGCCAAAAATTGAGACAAATGACCGTGACAGAGGACTGCATCTTGACTCATGCATAGATTGTGTGTTCCCCCGGCTCTCTATAAAGAACATGATGGCTGGAGCCAGGAAACCTGGGTTTTATTCCTTGCTCTGCCACAGCTGTGTGGTCTTGGGTGAGAACTTCTGTCTCTGACTGGGTTTCCTTCTCTTTAAAAGAGACCTCCCCCCCCCCTTTTGACCTGCAAGGTTGTTAATGGGGTATGATAAAATAATGTGTGAAAGCACTAAGTGTGAAGAATAACCTAGATACCAGAGTATCTACTCTGATGAATGTTGGCAAGAGGGCAAGACTCCCAATGGGTTGACCTGCGGACACTGAGTAGGAGAGTTAATACAGCAAGCCTTATTGTGACATGGTGGTAGTTTTCCCCATATCAGGTTTTAGATGGGGCGTGCCTCTAGAGTCTAAAGCATGGGTTGGGGAGGAACTAGACAAGGAGATTGGTCAGTGTTGAATTCCTTTTATTCTCTCCTCATCCTCTTACCTCCCCCTTTTCTGCTTGCTTGTCCTGACCTGTCTTGTGTTCCTTCTCCATCAGTCCTTTCTAGTTCATGTTGCCTGGAGGGCCTTCTAAGCAAACCTCAGATGAGTGTACACCTGTCTCATTGCACATGTGCTGGGACAGAGCTGTGTGCCACTGGGCAGGGGGCATAATGTGATCAACGTGCCACCCTGGGCTCAGGAGTCATGTCTCCTCTCTCTGTCTCATGTCCACTGCCCTCCTCTAATCCCAGCAGGTGAACTGGGGCCATGAGCTAGCTGTCTCAGGCCTGATTTGCCTGGATGCTGCAACAGTGACCATGTGTCTGAACTTCATTTTACCATGCTTGACCCATGCATGGTTTCTGTTATCAGAGCATCTTCTGACCAAAGTGATCAAAAAATGCCAGAGTCTAAAAAAGCTATTTTGGGGACGGTGCTATTCACCTTTGGCTTTAGACCACATAAATATTGGTGGAGAATTGAAGTTTAAGTTAGAATCTACTCCCCTGGCATTTGAAGAAGGGATAAAGAAATTATCCTTAGGTAAAGGAATCACAGCTACTCATGGTGTTTGGATGAAGAACATCCAAGCAAGGGCATTTGGGGCTCTGTAGGACCTTTGTTGAATAACTATTTTTAGGTGGATTCTCGGGCAGAAGGACACATGGCTTCCGCTTCTGGCAGGCAAACTCTGGCTGTAGTCAGGTGGGCTTCAATTCTGTAGCTTTCTTTCCTCCCAAACTTGAACTTCCATTACAATACAGTTTTGCCCTGGGATCACCTAGTGAAACCAGAAGGAATCTAAAAACAAAATAGACAAGAAAAAAATAGCCAAAACCTAACTTTATATTTTAACCTAGAATTATTAGGCTATTGCTTTATTCATTAATGCAGTTACTCTATCCATCACATATTTGAGTCCACAGATGTTCAAGGTACAGCATAAGTAAACCAAGTAAACTGTCCGTGGTCTCACGTAGAGTGCAGCATAAGGGGAAGCTCATATGTAGTCCAGTGGACGCCCAAATGTGAATCTATACCTAAACATCTCAGGCAAGATTCCCCTCTGATTAGGGGGCAGGGAACAGTGGTAGAAAGCACATTTGAAGTATTGTGTGTCACATTCAAGTTCTGCTGAAAGTTTTTGCATCTGGAAGGAGGATTTAGGAAGGATACTAGTTTATCTAGGTATACTGTATTTCACAGGAATGTAAATCCTGGGGTCTTGACAAGCCACCCTCACTCTGCTAAGTGTGGGTTTAGCACTTAAAAAATGTTTATCTTTGAGAGGATCTCAAGCAGGCTCTGCACTGTCTGTGCCTAGGCTGACACGGGGCTCAAACTCACAAACCATGAGAGCATGACCTGAGCTGAAATCAAGGGTCTGATGCTTAGCCAACTGAGCCAATCAGGTACTCCAGGTTTAGCACCTTTTAACTGAAGGGGTAGGATTTGGGTGGCTGGAGGCTATTCTCAGTAAAAGAGGTTTTCAAGAGGGAGAGAAGTGTGGTAATTGGCCCCAGGTATAGCAAAGTGGTAGGCAAATGTGTATAACTGGATTTGCTCGTCTCGCAGAAAGTAGATGGCTGTGAGGAGTTCTGTCCAATGATGCTCTGAGCTGGTTGCAAGTCTGATTACAAAGCATACACCACTCTGCTTACAAGGATGACTTCTGTGGCTGAAGTTCTCCCAGCCTCAGTAGTGGTCTGGGCAAAAGTGCCAATGGATCCCCTATCACTCAGGGAAAGTTTGCTCAAGTCATCTGACTCATGGGTGGGTCTAGTCCCATACATTTCCCTGAATTCTAAAACACCAGCAATCTAGAGACAAAATCAAGCTGTAACAAGCTTTTGAACAGAAAAAGGCAAGCTAAGATAGGTCACTGAAGCCTTTGTGCCAGTGGTCATCAGTTACTTTCTACCGTGTTAGGGGAACTACTACTTCTTATGTTCTAGCTCTGGGAGCAGCGTGCCTGTGCTCTGCATGGCTCACTGGGGCTCTGGAGGATAATCAGCTTCCCAGGCCCTGTTACGTACCACACTAAAGGTGTGTGGGGTCCTGATGATGGCTAACTTATAGATTCTCAAATGGGGACTTCTCCAAGTGCCTTGGATGGCATTGTGTGGCGTAGGGTGAGAGGCCTCTTACCATGTGTTTCTTAGCCTGTCCCTTTACACAGTGAAATTAGACCCAGGGGTTATCAAGGTAAGTTCTACATAGGAAAAAAGTCACAGGATAGGCAAGAGAGGAGAGACACTTCTCTTTCTGCATAGGAAAGTAGAGAGAAGCTGATAGTCAGCATATGCATTGGCTTCACATGGGTGAGCTCACTGAGTAAAGAGCTACCCATGTTGCCAGGCCCAGAGCATTCCTCAGTTAGCTGAGTCCTGGAGATAGAGGTTTTTGCTGGCTACAGACATCCCATCTGGCCTCTGGAGCAGTTACAACAGCATCACTTATAAGTTATGCTTAATAGGATATGGCAAGAAAGGGCCTTCTGCCAGTCGGAGCCCTGGTTGCAGTCAGGCACCATACCCTAAGGCCATGCCTCTGACTACACACATTTTTGCAGAGCTCTTGCTGTGAGAAGTTACTGCAGGAACCCAAACAGTGGCTCTGTGTGATCCATCTAGTTCTATGGGACTAGAAGCAGAATATTGTTTTACAGACCAGTGAATGACCAATGTGACTATCTGCCATTGTACTACAGAACTCCCATAGCAGCCAGCCTAGCCTCACTCCAGAGCAAGGGGGAATGAGATGTTCTTTTTGAGTGAAGCAGTAAGGCATTGGTTAGAGTCACCATATTTAGGTGCCATATTCCATGTCTGACTTTGATGTCTCATAGGAACTCCTTTCAATTTGGGAAACATTTATTTAGGACCAACTATATCCTAAGAACTGTACTGGTATGATGTATAGGGTATGTTCTCTGAAAACAGGAGTCTGTTCCATTGTTTCCCTGCTGGAACTTTCAAAAGGCTATATTTTGAGAAAATTTCCTCACGAGACAACCTAAGGTAGTCTGGGCATTAACATAGGCTCTGCCTTTGTCCGTTTTTCTTTACTAGTTTCTGTGTTTGTTTACTGCCCAACTGAAACTTTGACCACAAAGTTTGCCTTGACTCTTAGTATTTGTAACCTGATTCATGTTGACTCCCGTGGTTTCATTGTTTTCCCTAAATTTTTTCTTAGATCATTATTTCAAATAATAAAGGTAAAAATATTCCTGACAGGAACATAGAATAGACATATGTGCCATCAAATATTACTTCCCATATTTGCTTCAGTTATCTTAAAAAAAGAGACCAAACATTCCATGTACCTAAATTTTGAACTACAGCTTGCCTTGGAAGCTAACCTGTAATTTATAGGGGATAGCAGAGAGGCCCTTTGCCTTGTGGCTGGAAAACAAGAGGCCTGGTTTTTTTTTTTTTCTTTTTTTTTTTTTTTTTAAGTTTATCTGAAGGTTCTTGATTGTGCTCTCAGGGAGCCTCTCCTTTGTTGTCCTTTGGTAGCCATTCTTTAAAAAGGAGGATTCCACTTCTCTAAGAAAGAAAGATTTCATTTTTTAACAATATTTCACTTCAAATAAGGTGACTCCTGAAGGCACAGTAGTAGTTGAAAGTAGCCTCTTCTAGTAAAACTTATCTCTTTATTGAGTACTTACTATGTGCTAATCACTGTTTTAAGAGTTTGATATGCAATCTTTCGTTTAATCTACACAGTGGCTTTTTGAGAATCATAAAGTATTAACCTCGTTGTATGAATGGAGAAGTGAGTGAGTATAGGTGTTATTTGCCCAAAGCCCCATACTCAGGAAGTGGTGGGAGGGTATTCCTTCCAAGTAGTTGGACAACAGAAGTTACACTATTAAGTAGAAATTTGAGAGTCCCTGAATGTAGACATATAGGTAGTTCTCTACACAGTGGTGTGATTTGATGGGCTCATTGAAGGTCACCTGCCCATAATGTTCTCCTTTTCGCAAGTGTCATGATGGCTCAAATACCATTTTATTGGTTTCTTAGAGTTCCCATAATGAAAAACCACATTCTTTGTGGCTTAAAAGAACACATTTATTCTCTTCTAGTTCTGGATAATAGAAGTCTAAAGTCAAGATATTAACAGAGCCATCTTTCCTCTAGAGGCTCTAGAGACTTCCTTGCCTCTTCTACCTTCTCATGGCCCCTGGTGTTCTTTGACTTTTAGAGGCGTAACTCCATCTCTGCCTCCATGCTCACATGCCACCTTCTCTGTGCCCTCTCTTCAGAGGACACATGTCATTGGATTTAAGGCCCACCCTAAATCTACAACGATTTAGTCTCATGATCCGTAACTAATTACATCTGCAAAAACCCTATTTTCAAATAAGGTTATGGGATACTACACTCGCCACTTAAGGTTTATTCCTGTGAATTTAGAATTGCTCAGTCCAGACTCCTCTTATAACAGTCAGATTCTCTGAGGAAAGACTTGTTGTTTTGGGGTTGTTTGTTCTGGACACTGGAACCCAGAAGTCCCGGAAGAAGGCAGGAAGTAAAGATAAGACATGGAAAGGCCAAATGGGAGGGAAGGAATTGAACACAAATTTTAATTTGTAGTGTGCATAAAGGTTTTGCTGAGAGTGTAGTCTCTTGAGAAGCTTTCACAGAAGGGGACAGAAAAGGCAGTTAACCACCCAGTGAAGATCTCCACCTACCAGTTTGCTAACATGAGCTCTAAATTGCACTGGGGCCTGCATAATTTTTTGAAACAGTATTCAGAAGTACAGATTGTAAATCTCACTTGCAACAATAAAAACAATTTCTAATTGCATAGAAAGCAAACTGCCACCAGCAAAGTATTTCACAGTCGTCAAGTCCAACACCCCCTCATTTTATGGAATGTGTAAATTGTCTCTCAGTTACTTTGAAACCCAAAAATGTCAATTTTGTAGAATCCATCTGGCCCTCCTCATGAATATATTTTGGAGCATTTTAGGAAAAGCACTGCTGAATGAGTAAGAGAGGATAATACTGAACAGGAGACTATAACTATTTCCCACCGAGATATCAGTGACCGTAGGCCAGTCTTTCATGTCTCATTGCCTCAGTCTCTCCATGAGCCAATTTACCTCCTAGGGATCCTGTGAGTATTAAAGACACACATTTAGACAAAAGCAAGCAACCTCAATGCCAAGAATGTGTAGAGAACTCTGTGTATAATGGTGTGCCTCTAAGTGCATATGTGTGTGGTGATGGGAGGGGTTATCTTTCTAAACAGGCAGAGATTTGTAAATCTTTAAGAAGCAGGCATGGTGTACCAATATAATTCCAATGCCCTCATTCTCATAGTCCATAAGAAGAGCCTCCAAAGTTAGAACATAAGTGTTAAACTGAAAAAGTACTGCACTTTTTTTTTTTTGCTAGTGTTACCATTGTCTCGATTTAGAATTGATAAAGATGATGCATAGTTAAATGACTTGCCCAAGGTCAGGAGTTGCTTTATGCAAGTAATATTATGATGGAAAGACTGGTATTATGATGTTCATTCATCCAGCATTCATTCTAGTGTCTTGCCTTCAAAATAAATCCCGAGCCCAATCCCTTCCCATCATCTTCACTACCACTGGCCTGTTCTAAAACCTCATTCTTTTTGCCCGCATTTTGCAGATTCCTCCTAGTTCTTCTCATTTTTATATTTCTGTTAATCCTCTGATCTCTATATAGCGTTTGAGTGCTCTTTTTAAACTATTAGGTCATTGGTTTCTATGCTCAGAGGCTTCAGTGGCTTTTCACCTCACCCAGAGCAAAAGCCAAGGTCTTTTACATGGTTCCCAATGCCTTACATAGTCTGATCTACTCTCCTACTTTTCTACTCCTTGTTTAGTCCAGCCACACTGATCTTTTTGTTCTTCGAAAATGCCAAAAATCTCTTTTTGGGGCCTTTGTGTTTCCTAGCTTCCTTCCTTTACCTACGATTTTTTTTTTTTTTTTGGTGGTGCATGGGGAGCCAGACTCAAGTCTTGCTATGTCATTTCCTAAAGGTCTCAGATTTTCCTTCACCATCCTTTACAAAATCATGCCCCTCATACTGTTAGTGCTCATCTCCATTACCTGGAATCATTGTTATCTGTGGCATTTATCCCCTCAGGACATAATATGTATTTTTTCATTGCCTGTCTCTCTCCACGAGAATATGGTCTTCATGAGGATTGTTTTAGTCTAGGCCTGTTTTTCCACCTCTGTGTCCCTAGTGCCTGTGAAAGTGCCCACTCTGAAATGGGAACTCCATAACTCATGATCTAATTGAATGACTTACCTCCCCCCCCCCCCCCATTTTCTTGTATCTAATAGGAAATGCAGTACTCTGCCTTGCTTTCCTTAGGGTTCTGGGAGTAGGGGGTCACATGAGATCCTAAAAGTGAAGTGCTGTATCACCTATCAAGTACTACAGACAAATGTGTGATGTGTTACTACCTCTAGTCTGTGGTCTAAGGTAAGTCAAGATGAGAACTTTGCCTTAAACTCAAGAGTTGATGACATTCCTCTGGACAGCTTTGGAATACACTTTATAGTATGAGCTAATTTCAAGTATTAGAATCTATGGATTTGAAAACAACTTAAAAGTAATACAATATGGCAACTTACTTGATATTTAAATTTGTTTCAGTATATTCCTGACATTCATTTTCTGCTTGAATGTTCCATGTGGCTAGGAAAGTCATTCAGCTCTCCTTTAAAGCAATCCCTTCTGGTGATGAATATTTTAGTTGCTAGAACATTCTTATCTGGGGTAAGCTGATATCTCCTTTCCTGTGACATCCATACAGTGGTTTCCCCCCATCTCTGGAACCCATGTTGAAATCTATTCTGTCCCGCCAAGATTCCTCACTCAGCTGTCTTTATTGGTTAAACTTTGCTTAGGACATAACTCTTCTCCCACCCAGGACACTAGAAATCTGGTGACTGCTGTTGTCTGAATATACCAGACCATTCTGACAAGAATGCCAATGATAATTTAAGCTACAGTTTAGGAAAAACATGTGCCAGCTGCTTCCCACCAGGGCTCCCATTAGCTTGTCATTTTCTTGTGCTACTTTACTGCTTCCATGACAGGGACATGCCAGCTATCAAACATTTCCTCCAGGTCCCCATTTTGTCTCTCCTCGGTGCTCCTAGTTGTAACTGCTTATTTTCTTCTTCATTCTGACTCTGTCTCAACTCTCCTTTCCTTATCTGCAGGAGGGAAAATTTTTGTTCACCTCCTGCCAAAAAGTGGTTGGATCCCCCATTGATTTTTTTCCTAGCTCTGCCACTGCCTGGCTGTGTGACCTTGAACAAGTCATGTCTTCTTTCAATAACTAGCTATTCTCTCAGCTTTTTTTCCGGATCTGAAATGTGGAATTTAAAATTATGAGTGAGTCCTAGGTCTAAAAATTAGAATGGAAAAACATTTTTTTTAAAACTCAAAGCTGGTTAAGAATTTAACTGAATACTTATCGAGCCCTCATCAGGGGCCATATATGATTCTAGATACTAGTATGGGTACAGAACAATCCTGGATCTGTTTTCAAACCAATTGATCTTTATAGAGAAAAAAATAACAGATGTATAAAACAGGAAACTCATTAATTTTGGAATTAAATACTTCTTGGGTGAATCAAAGAAGGAAAAGTGTGGAAAATTTATCTATATTGAAAATTTGAATTTTGTATTGATTATTTAGGGCTAGGCTGATGAAGCACATAGAATTTAGAATCAGATTGCCTGGTTCTGAACCCTAGCTCCCTTTTCACTAGATAGATGATAAAAGAACACATCATTTAATCTCTCTGTACCTCACTTTATTTAAAAATAGTTATAAGTCTACAGATTTGGTGTGGGGATAAATGAGATAACATGAGAAAAGACAAGGAACCTGGTATGTAATACATATTCATTAAATGGATCTTTTTACTACTCTTGGTGTCCTTAATTCCATTGTCTTACAGAGTCTGTGTTGTATTTTCTTTGGTGTTTGTTCTCCTTCTCTACTGGTGTTTTTGATGTTCTATATAATCTTTACTGTCTGAATGCCTTAAAGGTCTAAGAAATTTTCATAATATGACAAAGGTGAGCACTTGATTTGAGATTTTGGAAGCCTTGTGGGAAAGGTGATGGAGTTATGAGCTTGGAATGGAGGTGTAAATCCATGCATAGGATTGTAGCTTAAGGTGGTTTAAATGGTATAAATAGAAAAAAAATCACATCTCTATAAGTTATATGACATTCTTTTTTTTTGTTGTTTGAATGCCTTTGTATTAATCAACAACAGGAAACTCATTGCTTTTTCTCAGGTAGAGAAATTGAGTTGGCTAAAGTCCTGACTCTTTAGTGAGGGGTCAAGGATTTTCTCCTTTTATGACAAGAAATACTACCAAAGAACATAAGAGAAATATCTTAATGCTAGTTGCCTGTCACTCAAAGCCCTGAGTATATAGCTTTCTCCAAAGAAAGGAAAAGGTAACCACAAAATTCAAATTTAGACACACACAAAACTTTTCTGGTCAGTGGTGTGTATACACCAGAAATGAAAGATTCTGTTTTCTTGCCATTGATCTTTCATGCTTGAATATATACTGCCTTCACCCAGCTTACTACTTCTTTATGTCTCAGAATGAGGGGATAAAAGTCACATTGTTCAGTCTCCCTCCCTTACATGGGCACAGTTACATTAGGTTGGTGTATTTACAATAGTGTAAAAACCTCCTTGCAATAAAAACTCCACATTTCCACTCAGGACTCTGGGGGGCGGGTGGCGGGGAAACCCATATTTTCCATGTACTCCTAAGATAATAATTATGTCAGTACTGCAGGCAAGGTGTAGGATTCAGCACCAAGGAGAGCTCTCAGCGAGTGAGATCTAGTGAAACAAAGCACTATTCCTATCTTGAGCAGTATAGGTCTGTTCTATTGGAATTTGCTTCTTGGACTGGATGTATTTACACTTTTCACCAAATATTTCCCAAGTGTCTGCTAAATTCCAGACATAATGCTAAACCCTATGGTCATAGTGGTGAACATGGAGTGTACCATCTTGTCCCATGAAGCTCTAGACCTCAAAGAACTAGCACTTTGAAACGGGTTCATGATCTTTTAGGGTCAGGTGTCAAACAGTGCCTTAAAAGTGGACTCATTTTAGTACTTAACAGATATTCATTTGAAGTATTGTTGAAAGGATTTCTATATCTTTTGGCCATGTATCAGTATAACCATTAAGTCTTTTATATGTTCAAACAGCTATGACGATGAATGTGAGGAAAAGTGAAGTAATAAAAACCCAGTTAGAGGCTACTGTACAGCATCATTTACACCATATTGCATTGATTCAAGAAGATCACAATTCTTCTAGAATCAAAAGGAGGGGGTCAAAGACCTTACATATTGATGATGTGATCTTGAGTGGAAAGATCACATCAGAGAGGAGCATATTGAATGAGGTATATTGTGGCCATATTATGAAAATATATACACTTCTGTTCCATTTTATCCTTCTGTGACAGCTCCTAATTTATTTTACATAAGGTAAAACTGAGGTTGAGGCTACTTAAATGTTTAACTTTGATGTATGAAACTTGACAGGGAAGAAAAAAAATCAGTGTATATAAGACAGATTTTCCCATGACTCACAGGGATTTTGTATTGGTTACTAATGCTAATAATACTAGGATGCAAAGACTCATTAAATACTTGTTGTGTAAAAGAATGAATAAATGATTGAATGAGTATGAATTGAGGTGCTTAGGTCTTCCCAGGTGTTGTATAAATGTTTAAAATATGGTTTATTTAATGACCATAGTTTTAAAATTGTATGGTTTGATTTTTGCACTGGTAAATTCATACGCGAAGTAGAGTCAAGGCCACTTGGATACTGGAGCTGTCTTGTTTCAGCTTAGGAAAGGCATGCCTATGATTTGGTGGTTAGACTGTTGATGTCTTTAAATGGGAAATATGTACACCCCAGAAATTGACAAATACTGAAAATAAAAATACGTTTTGGTTTGGTGCTAGTTTACCTGAAGACCACTGGACCATGATGGGTAAGATTTTTTTTACCTTACTTGAGTGACATGACTATCACAACTTTATAAGTATAAATGATGAAATACAAATACAAATGGTAAGGTATAACTGTATATACAGGAAAACTACAAATGAGGTCATCATAGATTGGCTGTTAATGTGTGAAGACTGCATTATATTCTTTGGATGAATGATGTGCTTGAGTTTACATATATAAGTTACAGTTGTGATTAAGTTGGAAAAATATACAATAAAGCAGTAGTTATGCCCTGAAAATTTTAGGAAGGATTGAATATCCCTAAAGGCAAATAAAAGGATGTCAACTCAAGATGGTGTTGACATTTTGTGAAAGCATCTAAACGTCCTGAAGGAAGATGAAGTGTCTCAGTATCCTATATGGGCTAAATCCAATATACATTTCTTAAGCTTGGCATACAGTCAGCATTCTTGGGGGGCAGGCCAATACCAAGTGAGCATGAACAATATTTTGTTTAGTGCATCAGGATACATTAAAATATCTTCTAGATACACAATTATGTAGTAGTCTAAAAGGTCAAAGAATGCATCATTCATGAAATACCTATATTGTATTATTGAAGTTGAACACATTGTGGTTTACTTAAAGGGACTATAATGTATGCAAGTTTAAGTCTTCCTTTAAGTTGTCTTTCTGTTCTGAAGCAGATTATACATTTTCAAGAAATCTAAGTGTAAATGATCACTATTTTTGAAATAATTAAATAAGTTGGATGTTAGGCTGTTGAATAGACCTAATATCCAGAAGTTGCTAGGAAGGATGGAGTCATACAGCATTTTAACAAGTATCTTTAAATCTCTATGGAGAAAAATTACTGGTTTAGTCAGTATTTAACACTTTTGCATATTAAATCTGAACATCCTTGGTTTTGAATCTTAGTGAATGCATATATTTCTTTAGGATACACATTTTTAGGTACAATATCAATAGTGTGCACTGTGCAGGATGTGGGTGGTAGCTTCCTAGCCTAAATGGGACTGAACAAAATTTTGAAGTCATGATATTTCTTGGGAAGTATCAGTCCAGTTTTTCATAATTGTTATCTTGTGTACCCCACTAGAGTAGATTCAACAGTTGTTAACATCAGTAGTTAATATTCTATCATTCTCTCCCCCTTCCCCCATTTCCCTCTCTTCTCCACTCACCTACCTTTTATCCTTTTGCTGAACCATTTAAAAATATATTTCAGACCATATGATACTTATCCCAAAATATACATGGTAAATGTCCTAAAAATAGAAACATTACCCCAACTAACTATATTATTATCATACCTTAAGAAAATTAACAGTATCTTAACATTCTCTAATATCCAGTCCATATTCAGACTTCTCCAATTGTCTCACCTAAGAATGTCTAATAAATTTATTTGAAAAACAAAACAAAATATGATCAAGACTTACAGGTTGTGTGCCCTTGTTGAATATTATAGTTGAGAAAATAGGCTCAAAAAATTGAGGTCGCATACACAATCATGTGTTGTGGCTTGCTTTTAAATTCAGGGCTGACTGGTGCCAAGGCCCTTGTTTACTTAATAGTGTTGTATAAGATTTCTAGTTATTACAATAGAGTGAGTGGCTAACCATACCTGGATGTCACATCTTAGGGAGTTATACTTTTAGGGATGCTTTGGGCAAGAGAGAATTAGGTGGCCGTGATCTACATTGCCTCAGACGGTATAGGGTAGAAATTTAGTCATGTTGAAGCAAAACGGGAAGAGGGTTAAAATAAAACAAAACAAAACAAAACACATAGGTGAGAATTCCCAGTTAGCTTAAGTCTTTTTAAGACCTAAAGAAAATGCAAACATTTGTTTTGGGTACTTTGGGACCTTTGCAGTTCTTTATCCCAGGATGGCTCCTCTTGACCTTAAATGGCCACTGTGGGTTAGTATCCTATAATTCTAGAGAAGGGGGCTTCACTATTTTTTTTTACCTGGGAGACACCTGTTTGTGTTTTACTCATCAGTGGTGTAACACTGGATAATTTGGGGCTTTCATCATTTTGTGATGAATTTTATTTTTAAACCATAGGATCCTAGTTGTTTATTTCTCCATGATTCGAGAGCCCTATAGAGTACTTTATAAATTATGAATAATTAAGCTATTTCTCTGAGTCATACCATCTCCTCAGATGTTCTTGTTGTAGTTATTTTGTTTAAATGAGAGAGGTGTTATCTTCTCAACGATGTAAACTTTGTCCATCATTTGTGCCAAGGCAGTCCTTGGTCATACACCACCAGTCACAAGTGGCCTGGTATTTGACATCCATCTTAGAGCAGCTTAAACTCCCCTGGTAAAGCCACGTTCCTACCTACAAATTTCCAAAGCATGTAAGTTAATTTCTTCTGGAATTAATCCTGCTACCAAGTCTTAAAGTCATGGGTAAATACTCATCTCCCAGTGTATAGTCTCAAACTCTGTGTACAATGTAATCTTGATTCCTGAAACTGTCTATGAGAAATAATGGTTTTTCGTCATTTGTACTTAAGGGACGTGAACTTACTAGGGCTACTTCAGGGTAGTACCTTCATATAACAGGTATGTGATATTTAACACTGATTTTTTAAGCCCAGGCACCCTCCCTTATGATTGTGTGAAGATCCAGAAATCTCTTGACCTGAAGAGATGCTTTTGGGAAAACAGGACTTGGGTATTCTCTCTCCTTTGTGAACTGAGAACTTAGTTTCTTCATCGTGAGGGTGATGGTATGGTAGTTCGCTATACTTCTCAATATTAAAGACTCAAGTGCGAGAATTTTTTATTAGTAGTTCTATTGAAAAAATTAATAGTATTTCAATTTAGGCCTTCTTAAACCGACATATCAACCTAGGATCCTGCAGAAGTAAAATCATGCCATAATTAATAAATAATGGATTTCTAAATTATTATATTTGTATTTAGAAACAAATATTAGCTGGTATAATAAAGCTCCGTGGTAATTTTAACTCCATAAGTGTATATATACCCATACTACTTGGTAATCCCCTTGGCCCATGTTAAAAAGAGCTCTCAGCATTCAGATAATTGCAGTGACGAAGGAGTTAACTGAACCGGAAGCTGATGAAGTGAGATGCTGATAGCAGATGGTGTTGTCAAATAGAAGTATAATTGCATTAAAAAAATCCCTTCAAAATAGTTTCTCAAGCTTTAGGTAACTTAGATGACATTTAACAGGCTCTGGAAATCACTTAAATGGGTACAGAAATAAAAGAATTACAGAGGAAAATGTCACCATCTGAATTTGTCTTGAGTTTTATTGAGTCGAGACATCTGAGGCTCTGGTTAATACTTAGCAACTATTTACAACCCACAGAATAAAGCTTGTCATTGTTGCATTGTTTAGCTCATTTTGTGGGGAAGGTTTTTTGTGACAGTCTAGAGAATGTAATGGATTTAGTGCTCTAAAATATGAAGTCTGTGGGAAAAGAAAAATATAAATTATCTTAAAATCAAATATATAAAAACTCACTGGAGCTTTTAGAGAAAAGTAATTAATGCGATTGGAAACTACAGGAAATAGCCTTTTTTTCATTTTATAGTTTGTCACTATTATTGAATATGGCACAGCAAGAATTAAATGTAAAGTGCTTTCATAACATTTAGAAGCATTGCAAATATTGATGGGGAATCCAAGACTTTTGTTGGGGGGTGTAGGATATGTGAATGTTGAAGAAATAGACTCATAAAAATTTAGACTAGGACATAGGTGCAATTACTAAATGTAACGTGGTTTTACAGGTAAGGAAAGTGAAGCCCAAACATGAACCAGAGCTGAAACTTTGATCTGGCCTCAAGGGTGTAAACCTTTTGCAAATATTCAAAATCTAAAAGATTTCAGGGCCAAGTATATCCATATAAACCAGTTCTCCTGCTGCAAACCTGAGTGTAAGTGAAGCCCAGCATGAAAAACCCTAGGGAGGCAGGAGATGGTACTGACTGAGGGCATGGGTTTGGGATCAAGTCCTGGTGCTCTGTTTCTTATAAACTTAAATGAGGTTACTTGTCTGACTTTGGTCAAATATATAGTTATTACCAGGACCCAAGAGCTTCCTTGCAATGGTAGAATTATTATTTTTTTTTATTAAAATTTTTTAAAATATTTATTTATTTTTTGAGAGAGACAGAGACAGAATGCGAGTGGGTTAGGGGCAGAGAGAGAGAGGGAGACACAGAATCTGAAGCAAGTTCCAGGCTCTGAGCTGTCAGCACCGAGCCTGACGCAGGGATCGAACTCATGAGCTATGAGATCATGACCTGAGCTGAAGTCGTACACTCAATTGACTGAGCCACCCAGGCGCCCCACAATGGTAGAACTATTAAATGCTGAAGAGGGCATGGTTTTATCTCTAAGCTCTTGGAACCATCTTTTTGGTTCTACAATTGTGGCTTGCCCACAGGTTCTATACAGCATTTTAACTTGCTGCAAATACTTTTTTTTTTTAAACATCATTGATCTGTTAGATCATAAGTAGCAAAGATTCGGGGCATCTGGGTGGCTCAGTCCATTAAGTGCCCGACTTCTGCTCAGGTCATGACCTCACAGTTTGTGGGTTTGAGCCCCACATGGGGCTCTGTGCTGACAGCTCACAGCCTGGAGCCTGCTTCGGATTCTGTGTCTCCCTTTCTCTGCCCCTCCCCTGCTAATGCTCTATTTCTCCCTCAAAAATAAACATTAAAAAAAGTAAGTAGCAAAGATTCTTAGGTTAGGATCCGAACAACCTGAAGAGCTTTCTCTTCTTTTAGGACAGTGGTTCCCAAACAGTGATCCCGGGACCAGCATCAATATCACACGAAAACTAACTAGAAATACAAGTTATTAAGCTACTCTCCAGAGCTACTGAATCAGGAATTAATTCTAGGGTAGGGAGCATCAAAAACATTTAAACCAGAAATCTGTGTAAACAAACTTTCCAAGTGATTATTGTAGGGGCTAGAGTACCCTGAAGTTGTCAGCTTTATGTATTCTGATAAATAGGCCTGTAAAACATGTTCAGGTGTGTTATTTTGGTTCTGTCATCTAAAAAGAGGTATTAAAATTGTAGAGGGTGCAAGGAGCTATCTGTCCTCTCCAGAGTGTCTCTCTTGACGTTGCCTAGATTATTCCCCCAGAGACTCTGCTGAAATGTCAGGCCCCTATGTTTTCATGGCAACATTTCCTGCCTGCTGGCATGTATGTAGTGTATCAAGGCACTGAGGGGACTGTTAGTTCCTGTTTATTTAGCATCTCCCAGCATGAACTTATCACCTTATTGGCCAACCATGATGTCCTTGGGAATGGTAAGATGGTCAGGGCCCTGCAAACTAAACTATGGCCCAGAACCAGATAGGAGACATAACCCGGCAAGATGGGGATGGGGGAACACCCTCTGTCTTTTGCATGGGAAATAACCTATGATTACTTCTCAGGTCCTGTCACCTGTCATGTTATCCAGCCTATCTTGCCTCTGGAAGGTAAGTGATGGCCCTTGTCCTTGATCATAGAGATATGCTTACTTTAGTATTTCTTCTGAAATAAGCCAACATGAATGACTTCTCAGCATCTCTAGCATATAGGAAATAATAATTTCATGTAACTTTCAGGATCCTGGTGGTCTTTAAAATAAAGTGTTTTTTCAGTATGTTGTTGGAAAATATGTTGCCCAGTTTTCTTTTTTTTAACGTTTATTTTTGAGAGAGAGAGCAAGCGAGCTGGGGAGGGGCAGAGAGAGAGAGAGAGACCCAGAATCCAAAGCAGTTTCCAAAGCAGGCTGACATCTCAGAGCCTGATGCAGGGCCTGAACCCACGAACTGCGAGGTCATGTCCTGAGCCGAAGTCAGATGCTTAACTGACTGAACCACCCAGGCACCCCTGTTGTCCAGTTTTCTTAGGGAACATTAGGGTGAATGGCTTACCAGGATAATGTCACTCCAATATTCCTGTCTCTGAGTTCTGTATTCTTTTTGTATATTGTATATTAAGGGATTTATGGCATCTCAACTTCATTTACTCTAGATCACTTTTGAATCCAGGTTTTGGTCAAATAACTGAGAAAATATTTAGAACTGCTCCCAGTTGCTCATGACAACACATTGAATCCAGCATCTGATAATTGCACTGGCATCGATGCATTCACTACAATTTCAAATCAACTTTCTTTTCCTTTGTCTAGTGGCCTCAGAAGCATCCTCATACATGTTCTCTAATTTTCATTCTGTGACTAAACCTTTGCTTCAGGGTCTGATTTTTGCCTCATACTTGTGTCATCTTAATTAAGTGTTTAGAGCTATTATGGGGCATTTGGGTAGAGCATGGCAAAAATTGCATCCCTTTTTAAGATACATGTCACAACCTGGGTCATTATAGGGTCTTCATGCAAGGAAGAAATCACTGAAATAGCAAGGGAAAAAGTCTTCTGCCAAGGGAGTCATGGTAGATGTTGGGTGTTAGGGTATGGTGTGTGTCATCTGCCTCCTCTCATATTCCCCCGTTACAATTACTAAGATTTCATTTTCTTTTATTAATATTTTAACTTACCTAAAAAGATCTGACAAGATCATCTGCCATATTTCAGCAACCTACAGGATCAAACAGTTTGATTTTCAACTATCTTAACCCTGTAGCTCTGAGAGGTAAGAGATTATTTTATTACAATCACAGAGAGTTCCTGATTTTTTTTTTTTTACTGCCCATTCCTAGAGCCAAGAACTTCATATTTTGATCTTGTCATGCTATTTCTTCAGGTGGTCCAATACTGTTTGAAGCATATCCCCCACCCCCAGTTCTATAGTGCAAGTTCTTAATTAAAAATATTAGAAACCATATGGTTCTCTCAAGCCTTGCCTTCAATGGGCATATCACTCCAAGTGACTGTAGGAAATAATTTATATTTTTACACTGCATGCCATAGACTGCCAAACTTATGAATCATCATTTCCCTAAGGCCCTATTTTCCCTTTTCTCTGAGGCCACATTGCTTGCTTCAATCAGGTGTTTTAAATGTAACCACTGTAAATCAATATAAGCTAACTTAAGTCCAAAAGGAATTAACTAAAATATATTGGGCAAACCATAGAATCTCTAGAAGGTTCAGGGAAACAGGCTCAACTGCCACCATTAGGTATGATGTGAAAATTGTATTGTTGCTCTGGGTATACCACTTGACTCAGTGGCATAGAACTGAGTGTTGCTAGAGCCACCATCACTGTAGTTTTAGGAAAATGGTTCTTGCTGTTGCCATACCCTTGTAGGCAGTATGGCAAGCAAATCTTGAGCTTTGTCAACTGGTTTCCTGTCACAGTTTGTGGGTACATGGATTTATAAAGCCTGGTTTACCCACCTGTGCTCTAACTGGGTGAACAGAGAAAATGAGCTTTTAGCACTTTCATCTTTCAGAGTGGGAAGTGGTAACTCCTTAAAATGTAAAATATATAATATTGTGAGTGACAGTTTTACTGTGAAAACAGGGTAACAGACAAGGATGCTTATTGTATAAAGCATGGATACCTTGTGTTTTGGACACTTAATATTGTCACCTTTGGTTCTTGAAGGCTGTTTGCTGCATTTTATGGCGCTGTGGATTTATTCATTTAACAAATACGTGTTAATTGTTTTCTATATATTTATCCTTTAGAGTATCATGACTAATTACCCGAGAAAGACATAGGAAAATACTGCTTACCTTCAGACTGCATATAATCTTAAAAGCATACTTCTAAGCAACATTTATTAAGTATGCATTATGCACTTCGGGGGAGTTAGACACATTTACTTCTCTTTGGGTAGTTCTACCAGAGAGTTATTATCTTTTTTGATAGTAAATGTAGCCTCACAGGGTTCAATTAACTTGCCCAAGGTCATGCAAGTAGGAGAGGGAAAAGTTCAGTTCATTCCAGGCCTAAGTCATGATTTGAGGAAGAGTCCAATCTCAGGAGGAAGAATAGGGCAGAGGAAATACCATAGGGATGAGAATTTGGCCCCATATCAAAAGATTCTAACTTTAGTAATGTTGTGGGACATTGGCAGAATACTGAGGATATTGGCAGAAAACTGAGTAGAATTTTAAAAAATTGCCAAGAGTAGAGTGATTCCATGCTGAGAACATGGTGTCCCCTTTACCACTGAGCTTCCTATAAGATGAAGAAAACTCTTATCATGGCTCAGTAATAAAGGTCAGGTAGGCAGTATCGACAGATTTTCTTGTTAAATAAGCTGGCCACAGAATGATGTTTTTACCAGTACATGGACCTTCCCAACACACAACAGTTCATAATAATTAACAATCCCGTTGATTATTTCTAGGTCTAACTTACCTACTGGGTTGGTGGTTGGTTTGGCTTATGTTGATTGCCTCAGGGCTTAAGGGTTGAGCCTGCACATGACTGACAGCCCAGTAACCCATTGGGATTTGACCTAAAAAAGCCAGAGACTGGTTGAGGTCAGCAACCACCATTTCTCGTTAAAGAAACACAGGTGCTCTGGTAAGAGGTAGATAGTTGTACAAGATGGATTAATTTGTGGGCTAAGTATTGTGTGGTGGTTGTGGTGGTGGTGGTAATGGTCCTAGTTATGTTGGTGGTCATGACAAGGGCACTAGTAGCATCTGGAAAGTATGTGTGAGAGATCTTACCTAGCAGAATAACTTAACTCCAATAAAATCTCTAGAGAAAATTTACTTAAAAATAGCACTAGAGTGATTCAGCATTTACTAGGTAGAAATACTTCTTCTCTTTGGAGTTTGGAGCTACAGTTATGAGGCCACACTTCTTTCCAGGCCAGTTAGAGTGGGGAAAAATGCTTCTGTCTATAATAAATCAATAGCTTGAGAAATTCTTGCATTTTTGTCAGCCGTCTGTATCTTGCAAACTTTTGTACCTTATAAGAGACTCTAAAACTCTATTGCATTATGTTTCCTAATGTTAGCTATATACCTATAGCACATATATGTATTTATATGTACATGTCTATATATCTATATTCATTTATATATTCCAATTTAGGCATAAGACTTAAACCTAGATTCTGAATCTTTGGTCTTGGGTGCTATTGAATTTGTATTCTAACTTACCTGCAAATCATGGTACAGTATTTAGTACAGTGTTTGTATCTTCTAGAAGGCATTGTTGGTGTTTTGTGCCTGTATCACAGGTGCATAGAATTCTAAAGAGAACCAGGCCCTAGTGTGCCCCTATTCTGGAAATCTAACAATACAGTGCCATTGTCTGTTTTGGGATTGGAAGGGAATTTAGGAAGCATTGTGGTTTATAGTTGAAAGTTCCTGGCTTGAATCATGGGGCTACTGTTTACTAGTTGTGTAACCTTGATTATGAAATGCAGCACCTTGGCTCAGCCTCTTCATCAGTGTGATGGGGTTTATGATTCAACCTCCTTAAGGTTGTTGAGAAGACTAAATGAGTGTAGATATTGCCTAGCATGGTATATCTGGTGTGCAACAAATATTATAAAATTCCTGAACTGGAAGGAATATTAGGAGTTGATAATGTAGATCCAACTTCTCATTCTTCAGATTAAGTCCGGGGCCCAGAGGGATGAAATAACTTACCAAGAGTTTTTACCAAATGAGTGACAGAGTTGGGACTGCACTCTAACTATATTCCCCTGAAAATACTAAGGAAATGAACTCAGTGTCCTCTTGTTACAGAGCAGGTGAATCGTGCAACAGTGCAAAATAGAAGATATTTCCCTTTATGTTTCCAAAGCTGGAAGAAAATTCTATAGTATTAGCATAGCTTCCCAAATCAGACCTCCTCTTCTGAATTTTGGAGTCCATATTTACTATTTCTTGAATTTCCAGTTAGGAATTTTAGAAAGCCAGAGCTGGCTTACAAAACAAACAAACAACCCCCCCCCCCATATTTATTGAGGTATAATTTACATTCCACAAAACTTGGGTCTTTTAAGTGTGAAATTCAATGATTTTTAGTAAATATATTAAGTTATATCACCACAATCCAGTTTTAGAACATTTTGATTAGCTCATGCACATCCCTTGTACCTGTTTACAGTTTGCACTTCTCTTCCTAAGCCTCGGGAAACCATTAATCTACTTTCTGTCTCAATAGTTTGCTTTTCTGGACATTTTGTATAAATGAATTTATAGAATATGTGGCCTTCTGTGTCTGGCTGCTTTGATTTAGCGTCATGTTCTCCATATCCTCCATGTTGTAGCATGCACTGTGTTTTCTTTTTATTGCTGAATCTATTTTGACTTTCAGTATAGGTTCTATTGATGTAACAGGGAAGTGAGAGGGGGGCAAGGAATGGTTTCACTCTCTAAGTTTGTCATCTGATGTGCCTGATTCTACAGAGTTGCCCAAAGAGCAGCTTCCCACAGGGAATTCACCAAGGTTGAGTCCTCTGGCCCTCTTCCCAGGCTGCAGGGAGGAAATGTTTACATCCTTATTTCTGATGATTATGCCACTAAATGGTTGGAAAATTGCCCAAGTAGGAGGCAGCAACTCAGATTCCAGCAGGTTAATAACAGCCTTGAAGTATACATTAGTGAGGGGACAGGGATGCACCTGCCACTGAACTTAGGAGTTTGGGGAAAGGCGTGAATCTTCATGGGGAGGCCACAGGATGGGTTGTGGAAGTGCCACAGCTGGGGGTGACCCTGGCAGGGGGCAGGTGTGTTTTCCAGCTTCTTTAGTTGTGAGAACAAAGTGTAGTAGTCAGTAGTGGCTCAGTACACAGGTTTGAACCTTAGAGTTGGGTTGACCATGTGACTTTGGACAGGTGGTGAGGCCTCTTGGAGGCTTTGTTTGCTTGTGTGTAGTGGGCATATGGTACAGGCTCCAGAGCTGGGCAAATTAAGATGATGCAGACCGAATGCTTAGGATTCTAGCAGCTAGAAAATTTTCAGCAGATAGTAGCTCTTAATTTTTAACTCCTTGACACTAGAGAGTCAAATATAGTGTTCTGTTGGCTCCCTTTCTAAGTGTCTTTAAAATTAACTGGGATTAATACAATCCTACATTTCTAAAATAATAGAGAATTTGAGGGATTAACAGAAATCATTTTATCTTAGAACTCATGAGCTAGTTTGCTTTCTTTCTTCTTTCATTTCCCTCACTCCTCTTCCCCTACCTTCTTCATAATATAACTTAAATCATAGTAGAAGTGCAATTCACACAGCTAATATTTATGGTGTCCATGTTAAAGTTTTTTTTTTAAACTTTACTACATTTGTTCTCACATAAGTTCTAGGGAAAGCTATCATTATTATCCCCATTTTAATATTAGAGGTAATGTGATCTGTCCCAAGCCAAACTTTTCATAAATGGTGAATCCCATTGTTAGATATTGAGAGTGAGATACCATATTAGTCTTCTTGGGATACTGTAACAAATTACTATTAGGTAGGTGGCAAACAAATAATTTGTTTTTCACATTTCTTGGAGGCTAGCATTCTGACATTAGGATGTTGGCAGAGTTGATTCCTCCTAGAGGTTGAGGGAGAATCTGTTCCATGTCTTCATTCTAGCTTTTCATAGTTGCTGGCAATCTTTGGTGTTCCTTGGCTTGTGGATGTATCACTTCAGTCTCTGTCTTCACATGGTGTTTGTCTCTGTGGGTGTGTCTTCTGTGTTTCTGTGTCTGAATTTCCCACTCCTTCCTCTTGCAGAAATACCAGTCATTAGATTTAGGGTCCACTATAATCCAGCATGGCCTCATTGTAACTAATTGTATCTGCAGAGACTTTATTTCCAAATAAGAACACCTTTTGAGGTTCCAGGTGGATATGAATTGGGGGAGGGCACTGATCAATCTTACAGATTTGGAAACAGTCCTCAGTAGAACATGAGACACAGGCATTTAAATAAATATTAGTGCAAAGTTTAATCAGTATTTTAGAGAATGAGGATGGCAAGGAGGGGATTCTGGACAGAGACCACAGCTGGAGCTAAGGGCTGCTGTGTTCTAAACAGTTCTTGTTGAGTTGTTGAGTTGCAAAGTGAATACCAGATGCGTTTTGAGAAATGGAGGTCCTTACATATTTACCAAAGGAGTAGAAGATAGTAGAGCCACTGAGTATTTCAGAGGTTGTCAATGACTTGGCTTATAAATCATGGAGGGGTCACCTTCTTTGATTTTGTTCATTTATTCATAAGCTGGGTGGAGTCAGGAAGAAAGGAGATTAAGTGAGCTCAACTGGTATACCCAGAGGAGAGGTGAGGGAGGAATAGATAGGGAGGGTTGGAAAGGACAGGTTGCCACATGAAGATGCTGGGATTTGTACTTAGCCTTCTTGAATAAGAACATAATTTGATCTTTTAAAATTGAACTCTTAAAACAGAGATTGGTAGCAGCTGTCTGTTGGAATGGAAAGCATATGATGCAAGCCCAAACAAGAATCTTATATAAAGGTAAAACTCTACCAAAATATCACCTTAAGAAGGATGTTTGAAACTAATAGGCCAAGAATAACTGCAGCATTTTATAGGTTGTGTGGCAGTAAAACCTTAATGAGTGAAGAGCCTGAGTTCATGGATAGGGGAATTGCAAGTCCGATTCCTACTCCATTATTGGACCAGAAACTGAGGGAGTAAGCTGGATACAGGCAGCCTTTATGGAGGAATGTAGTGCCAAGCCAAAAATTTAAGCCTGGGGGAAGAGCACAAATAATTGAGTGGATCCTAAGTAATCTGAGAGAGCAGGGACTGTGTCTGCCATGGTCATTGCTGTGTCCCTCATGCCAGAGAGTATCAGAATTTAGCAACTTCTGAGAAGGTTTTAAGCATAAGGGAAAAAGGACAGTTCAGAGATTCTTGCACAGCCTGGGGCAGGAAAGGGCAGAGATGGTTAGTGTGCAGATGGGCCTCTACCACTGGTGGGTTTAAAGATGTTGTTCATCCGGACCTAAATTTCTAATCAGAATGCCCACATCTGCCTGGTGTGGTTGTGACTAGGTGCTGGTCTAGCTTACCCTTGCTGGCGGTGGCTGGCCGTGGCACAATTGCATAATTGCTCCATTTGCCTTGTTCTTAGCATTTAGTCCTGTCTGTACTCAACACTCTCAGATGCCAACCCTGCTACTCTTTTTTCTGACTGCATGTTACCTTTGGATTAGAGTCACAGTTTCTTTTCTCACTGGAGCTTTGTCTCCCTCTATTCTGATCCAGCCATGCATACCTAGAGCCTTGAACCCACTCACAAGGGGTCCAACACCTGAGCAGTGTCTTTACCTGGGTATCGGTGAACTCAGGAGTGTGACTTAGATAAGGATTGGAGAACAGTGGGAAACCAAACTAGGTCCATGTAGTAGAGAACTAGACAAAGGAGCCAGTTCTTGAAGGAAAAGAAGAGGAAGCTACCGAGTTTTGGAGACATTTGAACACAGTCTTGAATAGTGGCAGTTTCTGTTCACTGTCTCCTTCATGTTGAAATAATGAGAGATCAAACAATCCCCAAAGTATAACCCTCGAAAGCACCGTAGGCCCCAAGTTTTATGAAAAATAGGACCACTTCATTGCATTTCATTAACACATTCATTGAATTATCTTTTCTTAAGTCTCTGCCACATGCAATGTGCTGGGCTTCACATAGGCAAATATAGAGAGGACCTGGAGTTGCTGTTCCTTCTGCCCCACAGAATTTAATAGGTTGTGGGACTCATGAGCTCGTTACACTTAAACAAAATACAAGGCAAAAAAAAAAAAATGGAAAGAGTGACAGAGACCATACCAAGTTGAGGGTTCCAAACTTGAATTTGAAACCCAACTGCATTATGCCTTCCCTACCCAGTTGACCTAAAGTGCAGATGGGGCAGGGAAGCAGTTTCTATTGTCTGGAATTCTAGATCAAACCTGCCTTTGGCCTGGCCTGGTTGTGTAGTTGGCAGTGGAATTGCCTGCCTGCACCTCCAGACAACTGCTCTTCAAACTTACCCAAGTGATTGGCAGAATCCTGCAGTTGGCTATTCTGTAATTAACCCTGCTGACAACTCCCTAGGTCGTTCTCTGGGCAGGTGGCTTCCTCAACAGCAACTCAACAGGATATCCTCTGCTCCACTCCCTTTGAGTGCAGGAGGTTCTATTTATAAGCTGATCTGTCCCTGAGGGAGATTTCTTCCATCCAAAAGCAAGGAGGGATAAGGGCCTTGTGCAGATTTTTAATCACTGAAACCACAAAATGAGAGGGGCAGGGACTCGTTAACTTGACTAATTTGCCCCCTGGGGTCCATCCAGAGTGTTATCTTTGGTACAATTGTCCATTCTTTGCTTGCTGAGCCCCAAGAGTTTAAACTCCAGAGCTCTGTCTCCAATGTTTCTTCCTGCCTGTTTACTTTCCCCTTTGGCCCTCTTGGCATTTAATTCATTTCTATAGCACATGGTGAGTATCTCTTATTTGCTGAGCACTTTGGAAGGTGAACTAAGACACAGTGTTTGGTCTCAGATTGTTCACATTATTTGGCCTGAAGCAGACCTTTCTTTCTCTTTCCTTCTGGCACTCTTGGCAGATATTTGGAAGAGCAGGAAAAATTGCTTCCAGTAACCACCTCCACTCCCCAAACTCTGTAGATTTTTATTATAGTATTTGTATATGCATATTTTTAATAAACTATAAATATGTAAGAAAATCTAGCTTTGGAGTCAGAAATTTCATGTCAAGTTATAGATTAGGTATGTTATCTCTGTGACCTTGACCTCTTTGATTCTCATTTCCCTTAAGTATAAAATTATAGGGCTGGTCTGAGGATTAAACTAAAATAGCACAAGGCAGCAGCAAGACAGGTCCTCAGGAGATGCCTGTTCCCCATTATTTCCTCTCTGTCCTCCTAGAGAGAGGGATGACATTTTGTCCATTTTTTTTTTGCCTTTCACTAACTGTCTGAGCTTTACACATGAGAGGTGCAGAGTAAAAAAGTTCTTGTTGATGAAAACAAATGAGTAAATCGAATGAATGAATGGCAGTCTATCACCTCTTTTCAGAGGCAAGGCAAAAGGGGGAGTGAGTATAGTGGGATTTGGGAAGATGGGCAGAAGGCAGATATAAAAGAAGGCTTTTCAATGTGGAGTCTTGAAGGACATCAGTTCACCTAAGCTTGAGAGGTAATGAACCCAGGAGAAAGATGTATGGGGTGGTGAGTTAGTCTGTCTGGCTACAGGAGGACCATTTTTTTAGAGCCTTTTGGGACAAGATCTGTTGAATAGTGAAGCAGGCAGTTTGTGTGACCTTGGGCCATTGTCTAGGGGCTCAGCTCTTTTTGGATACTCAGTAGATGCCTAGTCTTTTCTACTTGTAAGCCTCACTGTTCCTTTTTCACACTGATCCCTTCTTGCAGTCCAGTCCAAAGGAACACCTACCCAGGGCCCTGCACTTGAGAGCTCCACATGTAACCACATTTTTGTTTTAAAGATCCTTTATTTCCTCTGTCATTCAAGATCCTGCATGACCTGTAATTTTAAACATCTATTCTTTAATGATCACTGTTTAGGTCCCAGGGGGAAAGTTCCTTCTCCCCCTCATATCCTATCTTCAGAACAAGGTGACTACAAAGGAGTATTGGAAGGCTTATCGGCCGTGATGTGGTTGGTGTCCTAGATTCTGTTTTGGCATGCAGGAAGGATTTGAGCAGTGGTGCTTAGGTAAGAGGAAAGACAGATTAATTTGTCAAATCTTTCCTCTTAGCATGAATGCAATAAATTCTTGCATAATGAACCGTCATTTCCCAGGAGTGCCACGTGTCCATTTTCTTCTCTTCATGTTCTTCTAATCTGTAGATCTAGATGTACTCCAGGATTACACAATATCCTTTGCAGTTACACATGAAAAAGGAACACTTTGCAATATTGAATCATTTATATTTTGAAGTTATTTTAAAGTAGACTTAGATATGTGCATGAAGCATGATACTGATTCTTTAATCCATGGGCTTAGGTACAGCTTTACAGGATAGTGAAAATTGTGACAGGTCACAATGAGTTTTAAAAATCTAATATTTTTGCCATGTTTTTATCCCTGTGAGCCATACAGTATTTAAACATGGTAGGTATGATTCAGCATTTCTGAATCTATTGCTTTAAAATTGGTAATTCCAGTTACCAAGTGCAAGAGCAGTTAGTACTTGTGTGACCCTGAGAGTAAATGCCTCCTTATATTTTACATTCTGGATGCTTTATTTGCCTCACCCCAGTCCAACCCTGCCTTAAAGGACTAGCTACTAAATAGTTCCTTTTTTGTGGGCCATACAGTCTCATCACAACTATTCAACTCTGCCACTGTAGCACAAAAGCACCCATAGACAATATATAAATGAATAGTCTTGGCTGTGTTCAACAAAATTTTATTTACAGAAGCAGGCAACTGACTTGACCCATGGGTCACAGGCTTCACTTACTTTTCATGTCATCCAGAGTCACTATGGTTTCTTCCTCAAATATTTTTCTAAAACCCATGTAGATGGACCTGTGATCTGCTTGAACATGGTTGTGCTAGAGGAAAGGAAAGGGTTTTTTATTGGACTTAGCAATTAAGTGCTCAGAGCAAGAAGGGGCATATTATTTCAGCTCACAATTTATTGGCTAGAATTAGTCCTAGATCCTTACCCTCAGAGGTCATCACTGTGATAAGGGTTCAAATTGGGTGTACAGAGGAGAAAGAGGTAAAATCTAATCAATGAGTTTAGGGAAGGATTTATACAAGGATTTATACAAGTTACATTTGTTCAGGGCTACCAAGCATAGATATGTTTCCAAAATCTACTTTGAAATTATTATAAACATTAGGATTTATTTGCTATATATATTTCAATTAGAATTAGTATGGGATACATACCATACCAACTCTAATATGTACGTATTTATATACATGTGTATATATTCCCATGTTTTTATTTACAAATTATATGTCTAAATCTTATGTAGTTTACTTTTTTTTTTTTTTTTTGGAGATAGCATATGGTTGGGTGCTACATTTTTATTCATTGTGAAATTCTGTTTTAACTCTGTTTAAACATTTAAGCTTACCGACATGGATGATAGATAATCTTGCCAGTTGTTTATCCCATCTGCTTTTTTTTTGTTTGTTGTTTTTCTTCAGGCTTTTGAATTTTTAAAAATAATTCTTTAATTTTCAATACTAACCTGTCTATGCCTGTTTCAAAATTTTTTGTGGTTTCTCTCAGGTGGATAGTATATATCTTTAATAACAACCTATTTTCAAATATTACACCAATTTACAAGTAGTACAATAACCTTAAATTATTGTACTTCTAATTGCCCACTTAATTTTTGCTATTCCTGTCATATACATCATTTTTATATATTCTATGTACCCAAAGTCCAATGTGACTGTTTTTTTCCAGAGTTAATTATCTTTTATAGTGATTAAAAATAAGAAAAATGGGTCTTTTATATTAAGTTGCTTTTGAAATACTTACAATAATTATTTTTTTAATAGATCCCTGTTTCTGTAATATAGGTCTCCTGATATTGAATTCCCTAAAATTTTGTTTGTCTAAAAGGAGTTCATTTGTATTTGGAAGATAGTTTCCTTTAGTTTGGTACTATTTCAGCACCCTGAGAAAGTTGCTGTATTGTCTTATAGCTTGCATAGATTTTGACAAAAAGTCTGCCGTATTTCTTTTTCTGCTTCAAACACTTTTAACTGCCTTTAAAAATTTATTTTTATTTTTGGCTTTTCGTAGTTTGAATATGAAACTTTTTAAAGTTTTTTTGATATTCTGGGTTTTGGTTCTCTGTGATTCTAAAAAATGTTTAGCTATGATTCCTTCAAATATTTTTTTAAAATTTTCTTTCACATCTCTTGGAATTCCAAACACACATCTGGTATTGCCCCTCACTATATTCTGTTTTACCCCCACACTGTGTTTTCTCTTTCTTTTTTGGTTTTTAGTTTAGTATCTATTGACCTTCAAGTTCATGGACCATTTTCTTGGCTGTTTTGAGTCCACTGATGAGTCTGTGGAAGACATTCTTAATATTTGTTATCATGGCTTATTATGCCTACCATTTTTGTTTTACTCTTTATTATAGTTTCTGTTAAAATTTTTCCATTTATTCATGCATGTTATTTACCTTTTCCACTAACATATTCATGATATTTAATTAATCTTTTAAATTTTATTTCTGGTAGTTCCAACATATGGATCATATGTGATTCTGCTTTAAAATTTTTTTTGTTTATTTATTTTTGAGAGAGAGAGCATGAGTGGGGGTCGGGGAGGGGCAAATAGGGAGACCCAAAATCCAAAGCAGGCTCCAGGCTCTGGGTTGTCAGCACAGAGCCTGACACGTGGCTTGAACTCATGAACTGTGACATCAAGACCTGAGCCAAAGTTGGACACTTAAACAACTGAGCTACCCAGGTACCCCTGTGATTCTATTTTGAAAAAATTCCTGTAGATAATGGCCTGGTTGTAGTTGTTTTTCATACGTCTTGTTATTTTTGAGTGACTGTGAGATATTTTATGTGTAATGGTAGTGACTGAGGTAAGAATATGTATGCTTTATACTGGGCACATCACTTAATTTCCTAGGCTGCCATTGTGGGGTGTTGACTAAATTTAGTCAGTAGTTGAGCTGGATTTGGGTTTTCTAGGTCATATGCTCACCTTCAGTGTGCCATTGACTTCAGATTTCTCAGTCCTTTGTATGTAGGATGGAGTCTAGTTTGCTGGAGGCTTTTCTTTAGTGTTCCTGATTGACACTCCAGTTTTGGCCGCCCCTGTACTCTCTTTCCTCATAAACAGTCTCTTGCTCTATGCTCCTGATTTTCCTGTGGTAGTAGACTTGTTAGCCTGATGGTTAGGGCCAGAGGTCTTCTTGGTTATCCAGGTCCACCCTTAGCCTCAATCATGCCCAGTGTGTCTGGGTCTCAGGAGTAGGCCTTTTTCATGATCCTGTCTTTCCCCAAGAAGTAGACCACCAATGGTCTGAACCCAGGATGATTTATTACCTGCTTTCCGTTCTTTCTTCTATACTTGCAGCTGTAAGCCTTCTTCAGCTGTACCCCGGGGCCACAGTATGATACCCTTACCCCAGGAGCTTAAAGCTTTTGTTTCTGAAGGGAAAAGAGTACAAGCAAGGCTTTTGTGACCTTCTCATACCTGTGCTGGTTTCCTCCCTGAGGATTACACTGCTAAGATTTTCTGATTTACAGTCTTGCCTCCATTTTTTTTTAATGAGCCCCCAGTAGAGGTGTGTGGAGAAAAGCCCGAGAATGAGTGACAACCCACTTAGTGTTTGTAGCTACCCCAAACCAGGCTTTCCATGCCTTCATGCTCTCCACATTCCTATAACAATTCACTAAAAAAATTAATCAAATTCTTTATCTATCCACTTGTATGCTGGCCTCCTCTTCCTCTTATGCTTTGCCCCCAGACTAGTGTCTGACTTTACTAACTGCTTGCCCTGAAATACAAGCTCTCTGGGCTCAAGAAAATTTATAATCTTTATAGATTATATGGTAGTTTATTATAGTGGGAATAATGTTCTTCCTGACTTTCTATATCCTGGTCTGAAGTCTGTTTGGAATGACATCTATTCCCTGGGGATTGTATTCTGTTTCACACACTTTGGACAATATTGATGGAGAATAAGATCATTTTCTATGGCTTCACTACCATATCTAGTTTATAACAAGAAACTCAGACATAATTATGCTGTGAACTTCTGTAAAATTACTTTGTAAGATTATTTCTAAGCACATTTGAATACAAAAGCCTTTTTCTTAGATGTTTGAAGACTTAGGTCATGATCCCGTTTGTGCCACTTTCTAGCTTAGTGATCTTTGAACAAGTTACTGGACCTTCCTCCCCCCCCCCCAACTTCCTGTCTGTAAAATAAGGATGCTGAACTAGTGATTTTTGTGGTCCACAATCTACTCTGAGATCAGTGATGTTGTATTAATCTGTTAGCTGCATAATTGTGGTACAGGTATTATTCTCATTTAACAAACAATTCAAGAAGGAACTATGTTCTTCAGTAATGAATTCTAAGTACAAGAAGAGTAGTGAGTTGTATAGTTTGAACTTGTTCTTGAAAGAGAATGAGGTTAGGCCAAAACAGGGAAGAGGTGGTATATTTTCAGCATATAGGATTATAATCCAAAGTTTCATTGTTTCAGTCTCTTGCACAAGTTCTAATTCAACCATTGTTAAATACGTCACATGCCACTGAGTGTGTAATTCAAATTATTGTAGTCATTTTGTGCATGTGTGTGTTGAAGGAGGGAGGGGTAGGGAAAGAGGGATAGAATCACAGAGCTATTAAAGGGTTGTGGATTAGGTACATGTGGGACTCTAGAGAGTTGGAATAAGATGGAATAAGTTGGAATAAGTCTCTGAAATTTAACAGCAGTGTTCTTTTATTGGTAGTGCTCCCTATGTGCAAGTTGCTATACCTACTACTAAGTTGTCTTAAAGAATCCTAGCCCTCGGGCTCAAGCACCTCTTAAAGGTTAGAGTACATGTTCTCTAAAGCCATCTTTAAAAGAATGTTTATTAATTTTATTTTATTTTATTTAAAAAAAATTTTTTTTTCAACGTTTATTTATTTTTGGGACAGAGAGAGACAGAGCATGAACGGGGGAGGGGCAGAGAGAGAGGGAGACACAGAATCGGAAACAGGCTCCAGGCTCTGAGCCATCAGCCCAGAGCCCGACGCGGGGCTCGAACTCACGGACCGCGAGATCATGACCTGGCTGAAGTCGGACGCTTAACCGACTGCGCCACCCAGGCGCCCCGCAAAGAATGTTTATTAATTTTAGAGAGAGGCAGAGAGAGAAAGAGAGAATCCCACTGACAGTGTAGAGCCCAATGCTGGGTTAAAACTCACGAACCGTGAGATCATGATCTGAGCTGGAATCAAGAGTTGGATGCTTAACTGACTGAGCCACCCAGGCACCTATCTAAAAGCCATCTTTATTGTAGGGTGGAAATCTAACACAAAAACCAATCTACTTGTTTGGGATCATATTTCATAGAATATAGACCTTAAAATATAGTTCTTTTATCTAATGGCTATGAGTAAGAGATCATCTCACTAGCTACATAAAAATGTGTGTGAGTATGTGTACCTCTCAATCTATCCAAATCCATCCATCCTTCAAGATAAAATTCAATATTTATTCAGTAAAGCTTTCTTGACCAATTTTAGTTCCATTTTTGAACTCCTATAATGCTTATATGTTACCCAAGTGGTGTAATTTGGTAAATTAGCATAAAGTAATAAGAAATTTTTCATATTTCTACCATTTACAGTCACAGAAAATGAGTGTTAGTAACATAAGGAGCACTCGGTAAGCACATTTTTAAAGCTTACTTTTATTGAGTTTTTTTTTTAACATTCTGAAAAACAATATCTTTGTTACATTTTTAAATATTTCTTGACCAATGACTCTATTCTTAGTCTTTTTCTAGACATTGGGAAACTAAATGAAATATGCTAGTCCAATGTCTCTAAGGAGCTCAAGACGTAAATAAAAACATTCAAAGGATGATATATACTATGAAGAAAATAAAGGAGGGTGAGAGGTCTAGACATGACTGGAGAGAGATGTCTTATTTTATACAAGGAAGTCTCTGAATAAGTGACATTTGAACAGGAAGCTGATGAAAATAAAAGAGCAAACCATGAAGATCTCTGGAAGATAGTTCCCATGGTAATATTGTACAATCGTGCATGTAATATATGATAAAATAATGTATTGAATTCATGAATATTAATGGATTAGAAAAGGTTGAGGTTATTGTGCTATCTGTTTGCTCTTGATTAGGGATATGAGATAATTTGTGGTGATGAAACTCATTGTCCTGGCTTCAGAAACCAGAGACAATAGACATGGAGAATTCGTTTCTTACTGATTTATTAATACCACTCTCAGTGAAGCAAGTTGCTTCGTTCAGAAGGTGGGGTTGAGAGGTAAAAGCTAGCTTTTGCCACATTGAATTCAAATGGAAAAAGTAGTAGAGAGAAAGTGGCACAGACCCAGAGAGTGAGTGAGGTGGGTAGTATCATAGTGGAAAGTAAAGTAAGCAGAAGACTTGCATTAAAGCCCCCCAAACCAGAAAACAGATTGAAACACAGACAGTGGGCTCAAAGGTATGACAGCCAATTTACTGGGAGAACAAGGATTCAAGGTTGTGAGGGTTCTAGGTTAATGCAGTTGAAAAGAACTGATCAGGATGGGGACAATAAAATCAAAGGCAAAGCCAGACCTCGCTCTCCTTGACCCAAGGACTGTCAGTTACTGGGCCAGTTCCCTGAATGAGGAGAGGTTTTGCCTAGCAGATACAGCAATACAACCACATTTAGCTATGAATGTTTTATGTTCATATTGCCATTTCTTTAAGGAAATAGTAGCTTCACAGTTAAGAGCACTGTCTCTGGAGTCAGACTGTGTGGGTTAAAAGCCTGGCTTTGCTCCATCTAGTTATGTGGCCATGGCAAATTACTCTATCTCTGTGCCTCATTTTCCCCATCTGTAAAATAGGAGATGTGTGCTATTATGATCCTAAGGTTATAATGATGTTTAATTAAAGTAACTATACTTTTGTGGGTCCAATTCTGGAGTCTCTATCCTATTCCATTGGTCTGTGTGTCTGTGTCACTCCTCATCAGGGAAATACAAGTCAAAACCACACTGAGATACCACCTCACGCCAGTCAGAGTGGCTAAAATGAACAAATCAGGAGACTATAGATCCTGGAGAGAAGAGAATGTGGAGAAACAGGAACCCTCTTGCACTGTTGGTGGGAATGCAAACTGGTGCAGCCGTTCTGGAAAACAGTGTGGAGGTTCCTCAAAAAATTAAAAATAGATCTACCCTATGACCCAGCAATAGCACTGCTAGGAATTTACCCAAGGGATACAAGAGTGCTGATGCATAGGGGAGCTTGTACCCCAATGTTTATAGCAGCACTTTCAACAATAGCCAAATTATGGAAAGAGCCTAAATGTCCATCAACTGATGAACGGATAGAGAAATTGTGGTTTATATACACAATGGGATACTACGTGGCAATGAGAAAGAATGAAATCTGGCCTTTTGTAGCAACGTGGATAGAACTGGAGAATGTTATGCTAAGTGAAATAAGCCATACAGAGAAAGACAGATACCATATGTTTTCACTCTTATGTGGATCCTGAGAAACTTAACAGAAGACCATGGGGGAGGGAAAGGGGAAAAAAAAGTTACAGAGAAGGAAGGAGGCAAACCATTAGAGACTCTTAAAAACTGAGAATAAACTGAGGGTTGGTGGGGGGGGGGGTGGGAGGGAGGGGGAAGTGGGTGATGGGCATTGAGGAGGGCACCTGTTGGGATGGAGCACTAGGTGTTATATGGAAACCAATTTGACAATAAATTTTGTAAAAAAAATAAAAATATTTTTGAAAAAGAAAATTACAAAGTTAATAAAAAATAAAGCATTTAGATAGTACTGGAATTATTTATATTAATCTCTTTTGATTATGTTCCAACTTAGTAAGCTTAGCATGATAGTGGTTAACATGACACCTGAGTATGTGTGAACCTTGCTATCTTTGTTCACTACCTTCACTTCTAAGCTGAGAATGACAACTTGCCTAACTTTACCTGTATGTTACTACTGGCCTCACAGGACTGAGGTATAATGTTTTCTTTAAATTAAAAGAGGGATGACTACAACCGCACAACTGTAATTTCACCATTGATTACTAAAGTATGTCAGCAGTCAAAGGCTACCTGAAACTTGGAATGACAAAGGTGTTACTAAAAATAGCTTTATCTGGAGAGGTACTATGTCTATTTTGATTGCTGGCAGCTCAGCATCAGGTTCAGTATAGAAGCTCAATAAAAAATTTGTTAAAAGAATAAATACATGTGTATTTTTGCCAGAGTACCAAAACTTAGAAACTCAAGAGTCACCTTTAACAAAAGCTATATGTGGCCCCACCGGTGTCAAAATGACCTTCAGATCCAGATTTAATATCATAAGACTGAACTCATCACGTTTAGATCAAGAAAAGCTGTAATGCCCAAGTGTGATCACCTGGCTTTGATGATGAACCTTATTTACCACACTTGAATTGTTTTAATTAAATGGACATTTTTATGAAAGTAAATTGCCCCTCAGATGAATTGGTCTCCTGGTGGGTTATTGAAATAAATGTGTTTTAGGCAGTGAAAGACCTCTTCTAAACTAGATCTCAGGTGAAATCCAAACACTGGGAATGAGGGTACACACTTTCCAAAGAGCAGTTGAAAACTGTGAAGGTGAGAACACTCCTTTGGATGTGTGATTTCTAGAATGTTTAAGAGGTTAGTCCTGTTATTGTCACACCTTCCATTGCATCTCTGAGAAGAATAAATGAAAAGGTGTGAATTAAGAGTGAGTGAGTGAATCACTGCAAAGCTCAAACTCTGGTTGTCTTGAGACAGTATTTGTAAATGTTGATGAATTGAACTTTTTTTTTTTTTGGTGGGTTCATTATTCAGTTGGAATTATAGTTTAAAATTCATCCTATGCATTATTTGAGAATGAAGAATTTTACATCCAGTTTGGTTTCCTGTTTCATGATATAAATGATTTATGAATGAAGTCTCTGTGTTCAGTCATATTGGCTCCTGGCAGGTTGGTGGTCTGACCGATTCTCAGGAATTAGATGATCAATTCAGTTTTGTGGATTCTGATGACCAGATTACTTAGACAATAAAGGATCAGGCGAAATAGAAATTATCACTTGGCATCAACTAATAAGACAATTAAAAGTGGAATTGACCTCAAAATGCTTAGTATAGTGCCCAGTATAGGAAAGGATATAAAAGTTATTAACTACAGCAGTGGTTCTCGAACTTTGAGTGCATCAGACTTACCTGGAGGGCTTTGTTGAGGCACATTGTTGGGCTCATCCTCAGAGTGTCTGACTCTGTAGGTTTGGGTAGGGATGGGGAATTTTTATTTCTAACAAGTTCCCAGATGCTGCTGTGGGTTCAGAGATACACTAAAACGTAATGCATTATTGGGGCTATGTCAGATGGTTCTGAGAGTCTATTTTGCAGAATACATGGGGAAGCAGTGGCTGTACCTCAGGAAGGAACCTATGTTGGATTTCAGTACCATTCACTAGTAATGCCAAATAAAACCACAAATTGAGGAGACCTTGCCTGTGTAATTTCTTCTGCTTCACATTTCTTGTGAGGAATATTCAGAGAGATGAAGCAGATTAATTAACATGCTAATTGTTGCCACAATTTCCGAACAGATTAACACCATACAACGTTTCTGTTTAATTAAATGGTGTTTGTTCCTGCTTGCAAAACTGTGTTTGTACAAAGGTGCAGAGTCCAAAAGGACTGAAAAGTTAATTGCTTCAGTTTTCCAAGGCCTTGTCATCTGATCCCAGGACTAGGAGACAGGACAAACCCAATGCATATAAGACTACACATATGTAAAAGATTATGACTATGATTAATATAATTATTATAATATAATATATATTATATATATTAGATCTTTAAATTATTAGCTGCAAATGGAACACAGGTCAGGAATTTTATGATGGAAAGTGATAGGAAATGTTTATCCCAGATATCGATAGTTCTCCAGCCATGGCCAAGTGCTTCCACAAGCACCTATGATATTTAAAAACAATAGATATTCCAGGCTCTCAATCCTGTGGTCTGATTCAGAGTGTATGGAATGGTCCTGGAAATTTGAATCTTCTTGAGCATTTCACCCAGTTATTTGGTTTCATAGCCATATTAGGAAAATACTAATCAAAATATGTACACACAATCTGAGTCTTGATTTTTGGCTCTGGTCCTGATCTCATGATTGAGATTGAGCGCTGTATCAGGCTCCATGCTAGGCATGGAGCCTGCTCAAGATTCTCTCTCTCCTTCTCCCTCTGCCCGTCCCCTGTTCATGTATGCTTTCTCTTCCTAAGTAAATAAATATTTAAAAATATGTGCACACAACACTTATGCATTGAAAGGGTGGAAAAGACTTGTAGACTAGTCATCATTGTCTAGCAGTCACAATGTGATAAATATTTGCCAGACATATGCAGTGAATAGCAACACTCAGAAACAATGCCTTCTTGGTGCCATATTGGGTACTACTGAGGGTCTGTTGTGGGTGATGGTACAATATCTCAGAGGCAGATTCTTGAGCAGTGGGTGACAAATTCATATCCTAGATATGATAATCAAAACATAGTTGATTGGTGATCTTTAACCTTTTCTGCAGCATGGCATTTCAGGAAAGTTACTAGGCTTAGAGCCTTTTGGGTAGGAATTCTTGTATATTCACAGTGCCTAGGAGAGTGTCTAACTCATAAGAGGGGGAACTTAATACAACCATAAGAATTAGTAAATGAAGGCAACCTAGTAAGTCATCAGACATTGCCAGATGACATCAGCTCCTTTAAGGGTTTTGCATAGTTTCGAATGCTTTAATCAAAACATGGAAGTATTGTCACTGATATTATCATTTATATTAATTTGATTTTTAGCCAGTTCTCTCTGGCCACTACAAATGCCTCACTCATTTGGCTTTATTGTGCTATAAACTAATCTACAGAGAACCTAATACACTGTTACCAGTTTAATATAAAATTCTCTATCCTGTGTGACCAGGCAGTGGGTAATTCCCCACAGATAATGTAGTGAATCAAGTGTCTCTTACCAGCACCTCAGCTGCTGCTGTGGATCCAGAGCCAGGAGATGAGAACACCTCATCATGAAGCCATGCTGTGCTTTCTGGTCACATCTCTCTATTGCTTCTACACCACCAGATCTTTTTAATGAAGTTACAGCTGTAATCTGTACCTTCATTCATGTTGTCTGTGGCTCAGTGTTGGAGGCATCCTCTGAAGTCTGTGGGTGGGAGGCACCCTGAGGGCACAGCACATCTATTACCCTGGAGAAGGTGGAACAGGGAAACAAATGATAATGGCAAAATGCTAATGCCTCAAATGAGCTGAAGATGATGATGTAGCACTTGCAGTTTCCCAGTTCTTCTTATGATGAGGCTGGGCCTATCGTTGGTTTGATATATAAATGTACCTTAGAGAAGTCTTGCAGGGACGTTTGTCTCTCAGTGATAAAGAGAATTCATTAGCATATGGAGCTTTCTCCAGTGACAATTACCTGACGATGCATGTGGACCGCCTTTGCACAGATATTGCAATGTAATTGTGCTTAAGGGGGCATTTCGACAAAGAAGGCAAACCCATTATTTTTATCCATATACAATAGCAAATTAATTGAACAATTAGTAGTAATAGCTTGGATGTGCATAACAAGGCATCTTGCATCCCAAGGTACTCTACTGACAAAATATGAGCACTGATGCTCCCATAGTGAGAGATGGAGCAACCCTCTTCACTATTCCAGGCAGTAGGAGGAGAATGGCATAACTAGCTGAAAGGGAAGAATTGATTCAGAAACTACACATTCCGTTTGTTGATCACAGAAAGAAGTTGACATCACTAGCTAGACTCCGTAGAACTTTAAATATAGCAAATAATAGAACTGAAGTTAATACTAGAGTCGATTCTTGTGCCTATTAATTTAAACATGAATATTCATGGATTTTGAGGGACTGGATAGCAAGGAGAGGAGAATGAGAGTTGAGAGGAGGGTTGGCTGCCATTCTGATATAAAACGTCTCTCCTCCAAAGGATTTTCAATCAGACATTTTGACTGCAATTCACTGTATGATTGTCAGCAGTGCCATGTTGTGATTGGAATAGTTTTCCAGTCCCCATATTCTGTAGCATGCTTTATGTCATGCTTGCTTTCATCCTGCTGATAGCATATAAACATGGAACTATCTATAAATGTAGTTAGCATACGTCCCCATTCTGGACAGATACTCCTAAGTGGTAGTGTTAGAATATATAACTCCTAGAACTCTAGACTTTGTAAGTTTAGAAAAGGTAATTTCCAAATGATTGTGTAACATTGTGACATTTTACTGTAGATTGATTCCTATGAGATACCTAACTCTTGTCAACAGTTGGCTATTTTTTCCCCAAAAACGGGGGGATAGGTAAGGATCAACAATAGCACCTACTTCCTAGCATGTAAATAAATTCCTGTGTACTTGTATAGTACCAGAGTGTATGAAGGAAGCACAGCTAGACCTTTGAAGATCCTTACATTAACCTAAGACTTTGTGATAGATGTTATTCTTGGGAAGCCCTAAGAAATAATTACTGACTTCAACTTAAGGCATAAATTGTTTTTGTTTGCATTCTGTGACTTCCTTATTCTCTCCAAATGTTATATAGGCCTGGTTGATGTAACATTTCCTAAACTATCCATTTGGCTTTTATTTGCCTATCCAAAATATAATTTTTCTCCCTGCCTTTAAGAAAAAAATATCTGCTCAATGCATATCATTTTTTTCAGGTTTATTGAAATAATCTTTCCAAAATTATTGAAAGCTCTGGGTTTCAAAACTTGTATAGACTGGGGCCAATTCATCTTCCTAAAATTTTGTTGCCAGTTTTCCTCAGGACACACACTTCATTCTAATTACACTGCTTAATTACCACCCCTAGAAACCTCCGTTTGCATTCTGGTCTCTGTGCTTTTAAGCTCCTATTGCCCCCCACTGTTTAGGATATCTACGTCCCCTAATCCAATTATGTTAATATAAATTTCTTGATGCTTTTAAGATTCCACTTAAGTACGTATCCATTGCTCTGCGGGAGATAAAACTCACTTGTCTTAGCAGAGCCTGAGACTAAATAGCCATGGAGCAAAAGGCTCCAAAATAGTTTCAGTTTTTAGTGTTCTCATGGTGCTTGGGTAATAAAAAATTGGAGTTCAGAATCCATCATAAATGAGGAACTCTAGGAAACTGTTCATATTATTAATGGATATATGTTTGGAGTAAGGACAATTCAGACATAGGCTGACCTTAGAACATACAGATTGTCCTAAAGTTAGCTCAATCAGATCAGACTAAGATAATCTAAGTACTACTACTAGAAGTTGGAAGGAGTCACTTATCTAGAGACTCTATAAATGTTCATACATAAACAGGATTCAGTCAATAATTACCAGGAATAGCAAAACAACTACAGGAGAAGACACAGACAATAGAAACAGATCTACAAGTGACCTGGCAATTATCAGACATAATCTATAAATAACTGTGAATAGGGGTGCCTGGGTGGCACAGTTGCTTGGGTGTAGATTTTGGCTCAGGTCGTGATCTTGTAGTTTGAGTTTGAGTTCCACCTCAGGGACAGCTCAGAGCCTGGAGACTGCTTTAGATTGTGTCTCCCTCTCTCTCTGCCCCTTCCCCACTTGTTCTCTTTCTCAAAAACAAACATTAAGAACAATTAAAAATAAATAAAAAATAACTGTAAATAATATATTTAATAAAATAGATGGAAAGATCTTGATTTTACCCGCCTTAATTTCTAAAAAATAAAACTGAAATTCTAGAAGAGTATAAATGACATGAAGATTCCATAGTTGGGTTTAACAGCAGATTGGACACAGTTAAGAGCTTAGTAAATAGGAAAGTAGATAGGTCAGTAAAGAAAGGAGAAAGATAGTGGGAAAAACATGTCAAGAAATGCTATTTGAGAAAATTATAGTAAAGAAAAATAGCCACGTATTTTAGAATTTCTATGAACCCCAAGCAGGATAAATTAAAAAAACAAACAAACCATAGACCTGTTGTTATTTAATTGATAATAACCAAAGTGAAATATAAAATCTTCAAATTAGAGGCAAATGTTAACTTCAATAACAAAATGGACAGCTAAATTCTTAATAGATGAAATAAGGATACATTTAAAGTAACTTTTAAAGGAAAATCCACATAAAATATTGGTTGAAAGTAAAAATATAATAGTTTTCCAGCTATAAAAAATAAAATTGTGGCCAGCAGACTCCTATTAAAAGAAACACTAAAAGTTCTTTAGCACAAAAAGAAAATGATTCCATATGGAAGCTTTGTAACACAAGAGTGAAGAGCACAGGGTAGGGGTATTTATATATGTAAAATTCTAATAATTCTTCTGGATTATAGTATAGAATTAAAATATAAGAAAACAAAAACACGAGCCTGGAATGTGGTCAATGGAGTTAGTGTTTTAGTGTCTTGGATTGTCTGTTTAGGGACAATGTGGCATATGTACCATTATTATAACTTTGTATTAGAAATCACTATCAGACTCCAATAAGTTAGGTATTTTGTAATCTTCAGTGTAACTAAAATGTTTAATAAAATAGAACTTTATAATGAAAATATTTAATGTAAACAAAAGAGAACAGAGGAGACAGATTTAAAAAACAATAACAGAGTTAAACTTAAATGTACCAGTAATTTCATTAAATGCAAATAGATCATTTCATAGAAGTGGAATAATATAATCAGGCTGGATTGAAGAAAAAAAAAAAACCAAAACAAAAAACTCTAAGGTGCTTAAAAGACAAACATGAAATAAAGCCAAAAAGGCAATAACGAGGATGAAATGAAAGTGGAGTATAACTATGTATTACTACAAAGTAAATGTCCTTCTTAAGAATTTGTTTCATAATCCAGTGCTTAATCCAACAGTAAAACAAAACCCTAAATTTTTATCCACCTAAGAACTCAAAACTATAAAGTCTAAACCAAAATGAACTCTCAAGTGTGAAGGTATAAATAATAAAGACATTTTAAACCACAAGAATTTAGAAACTTTCTCTTAAAAATTCTTACTTTGGGGGGTAGTATGTACTCAAAATTAGAAAGTTATCCAAGCCAGAAAGTGGCATAGGATTGGGGGGGGGGGTGTGCGGGTGCGGGGGCCAACAACAACAACAAAACAGAAAACATCTAATGATGATACTGGTGAGCAGACCTGGAGAAAAACCACCCAGATTGGAGAAGGACAGCAACTCTAGGAGAGACATCTCTAAGACAAAGTGGGGACTGGTAGAATACTTGATAGAATGTCAACCAGAGAACTAAAGACATTATTATATGGCAGAAGTTGGAAGAAGGAGGGGAAAAAACAAGGAACTTGTAGTTAGTTGTAAAAGAAAACCAATAAGAAAGGGAATATATATTATTTGGCTCTCAGTAAATAAAAATTACTTATAATATCAAATACTTTTATAGTGTTAACTGAAAATGGTCCAAGCTATTATGATGATGGAGAGCAAAAAACATATATCTAAATTGACATGTATTACAGTACAGCAAAGAGAATATTGAATGTTAATATATGAGTATGGCTTAGCAATGGAGGTAACCATGAGAAAGAAGAAACCTAAAGAATGCATAGTGGTTGCATCTTGCCAGCAGGTTGGGGTAAGTGTGGGTTAATTCAAGGTGCAGTTACTTTTGCATTTATTACTGTATTTAGTTACTACTTTGAGATAAAAATTAAAGTGGGAAGACTGACATGCTGATTAAGGGAGGAACTCTTAGGACAATTTTTATTTTATCATTTTCTAATTCTACCACCTAAACTATTCAGTTTTGGTAATATTCCCTCAAGTTATTTATAAAGCACACAACTTTTTTATATATACAAAATTGAAATTGTGTTTCATTGAAACTTTAATGCCTAAAATTTTATTATAAACATGTCCATTTTCTAGCTTATAAATCAAAAACCTATATTTTAATGTCTTCTCAATTTTCTATCCTCTAACTGTTGAGATTCAACATCTAACTGTTGAATATTTAAGGTATTTCCAAGTTCAGGAGTATTGTAATGTTGCAGAAAATATCATTTTATATAAACATCATATATCTTTTTCCATAATCAGAGGTTATATGAAGAGTGTAGTAATAATTGTCCTTCCCTCATAAAAATACTGATTATCTCCTTATGATAAGTAGTTAAAAATAAAGCTACTTAAGTATATAAATCACTTTCAACTTCTTGATATCATTGCAAAATTGCTTTCTCTCAGGGTTGAATGAATACTGAAACTCCTAAAGGCCAAGTTGAGAAGTACAGAGAATATTTGATACAAAGGAAGGGGTAGGACAGAGTGGGCTACGGAGTGGAGTGGGCAGGCAAGGTCCCACGCATGAGCTTTGGCCTTCACATCTTTTGGGAATGTACATGCATCACCTAACAGTGATGGAAAATGGAATTAATAAATGAAGTCCATTTCCCTACAATTTGTTCTGTCTCATAAAGAATACTTCCTAAGAACTGAAGCAGATTAATTAAGATGCTAAGAAGGCTTGACACAATCTGTGCAGATCAACGTCACTCAGGGTATCAATGTAACAACATGGGCTTATTCCTGCCTACAAATACTGTGTTGATGCAGTTGGCACAGGGTTCAACAGTACCAAAGAGGAAAAAATAAGATACTGGTTCAGTTTGTTACAGCCTGTCACCTGTTGTTAACTCAGAGACTATAGGAGTATGTTTATTAATATAATCCTTCATTATCACTATCAGAGCTTTGGATTTTTAAAAATCTATTAACCATAAATAGGATACAAATTGGAAAACTTATAATGTAGAAGAAGGGATGGTTTCCAAACCAGTAGTCCATACACAAGTGGCCTCAGAATTACCAGCGGGAGTTTTTTTTTTTTTTTTTTTTTTTTTTTTTTTTTAACCAATCCTGGAAAAAAAAAAATACACCTGTGTTTGTGTATCCATGGGTTGACATCTTGATAACTCTAAAGGTATCTTGACATAGTTGAAATTGGCATTTCTTTTGGTCCTGGAGAAAATGAATATATACATTCTCTGAATACTTTTATCTTTAAATTGCCTTTATTTTCTTTTATCATTTTTTATCAGGATATTTTTATTTTTTAAGAGCTCTTAAAATATTAAGATTTGTCTTCCATTTCTTAGGAATTTGGAAATAGCAAAAATAAATTATTCTGAGGATTCAGTTTAGGAAGTAACAAATAATAGAGTGGAGCAGAAAGATGAAAATTTAGCTTTAGGAGAAAATGGCTACCTGGCTGTTAGCAATTGATTGGATTATTGCATTTATTACCCTATCTAGAAAAACTCCATGACACTTATGTGGAAGTGAATAAAAATGTGAATTCAAGTGTTAAATGTTAGGCACATCAGTCAACGTTGTGGTCTTGAGAATAGACTTAGTCCTATCAACACATTATCTTAGGTCGATGTTATCAAACATTCTATTCATGCCACTTTTAGGGATTTGATTACATTCTCCCTAAGAAACTCCTCATTTGCTCCCTATATGCCTGTGGGAAGAATATGTACCAGACAGAGAGCTTGGTTGTTTGATGTCTCAGCAGTTTTGATTCTCATTACAAATTAATAGGTATGTTGATTATGCTTTGCATCCTGGGCAAGAATGTGTTGGGTGGCATTTAAAATTGATAGTTCCTTTTGCAGTTATATTTCTTATTCATGAAAAAAAAATATCCTTCTTATTTTATAGATTAGTCTCAGGAGCTTGGTAAATAAGTCCAAACCTGATAGATTCATGCTGGTCACTTAAAAAAAAAAAAAAAGACACTCTGAAAACATGAAGGTCAGGTTAAGGAATCTAACATCTCCACTTTGGGTTATTCTTTGGAGGCCACTCCCTGCAAGCTCCTTGTACTAAATGAGTTTTTTTTTTTTTTTTGAGTATTGAAAAAGATTCATGTTACTAATCCAGAAATAATTTTTATAGTTTTTCATTTTGTTTAGTCTTTAAGGATACTTAAAGATGCCAAATGTGGAATACAGTTATATATTCATAATTGAATTCACGTAATTCATAAACGAATGTGATCATCTTGCATGTTTAAGTTGGTATTCTGTGGGTTCTCCATAAATGCTTGATAATGCCAAGGTGTCTATGGTCTCTGCATTTTTTCATCTTTACAATGAAACTAACCTTCTGTAAGCAGAAGGGAAATTAATATGGCAATTTGAGCCTAGGGACTGGCCCCTGCTTCTTCATGTCTTTTGTGATACTTGATTTCTACAAGCTGAGTTGCTCCAGTAAGGCTCAGGAGTATAAGACTTGGCATGATGGGTACAGGAAACTACAAAGAGTTTGCTGGTGTTAGAGGGTAAAGTATGAGTCCCCAAATGAGAGAAAAAGCCAGATGGGTCAGAAGCACCATGGGAGAGAATCTTCATGCAATCTGTTTAAGACACTCAGAATTTGTTCTGTACACAATTGAGAACCATTGAAGGACTTTGATCAGAGGAATGACAAAATGTGCATTTTTCAGTTCAATAAGGCAGAGTTGGAGGGAAGAAGAGAGACCAGTCAGAAGGTGGTGGCTATAGTTAAGGCACTGAAAGATGAGGGTTGGCCCTAGGCCAGAGTGCAGAAGCAAAAATGGCTTTGAAAAAAATACTTGGAGTGGAGAACAAGTGAAAACTACACCTTTGGAATGTCATTTTGTTTTTCTAATTTGAGGGTGTTATTTGAGTAGTACCATAAGCCCCAAATAAGTAAAATGTAGGTGTAGTATAGCCTTTTTAGACATCCTTTAAAATTTCTGCTAGACCCTCAGGTATGATACCTGCTTTCAGAGTCACTAGGAACGTTATGGAGCAGCCAAGGTTGGCTTTTAGGCTCTGTGCCTCTCTTTGTCCTCCCCACCCCTTCTTTTCTTCATTATTACGTATGGGGCAGTTTCAGTTTTCCAGGTGAACTCTGGCACTTTCCTCATTACTTGTCAACATCTTCTGCTTTCTTTCAACACTGCTTCCTTAAAACTCCAAATTCCTGATTCACTCTTATTGCCCAGCTTCCTGATATTGGGAGGCGAAGCTCTGATAATTCAAAAACCTGCAAATTAATCCATATTTCAGTTATTGCCTTTGGGATAAGATCCCAGGAAAAGAATTCCAAAGGTGTTAACTCCTCTTGGTGGAAGTGCAGATTCTGGCAGCTGAGTTGAGAAGATGTACTTGGGGTAACAAATGTTACCACATCCAATGTCAAATATTGCCATTGCGTCATTCTCACCTCTTGTAAAGGGGCTTTTGATCCAGGTCTTGCCGCTGATTTTCATTACACATTTGTGAAAACACAGAATATTTGAGTAACTGGGTATCAGCCTTTTTATTTGGTTGGAGTCCACTGGGGCTAGAGTAAGGGTAACTGACAATTTCACAATTAATTCAATAGACCAGAAGACTGGTTAATTCAGAATCCCAAGTGACTGTGTTGGAAAAGAAGAGTTAAATCTTACAGCTAAGACAAAATCCAACCTGTACTGATGAAGCGTCTACTTCTGTTTTCCATATCCCCATTCATCTGCATGGTCCATGCCTTCAGCCCCTAGGCTCCTTTCTGCCAGATTCCTCTGTCAATCTTGATCAAGTCACATGATACCTGAAAGTCACCTAAATCCGAAATTAGTCTTATGCTCCTAAGCATGGCTCCCCTGCAGTGAGCAGCTGTCTGTCCATCTAGTCTTAGCCTACTGTGTGAAACTGTGTGGGACAGTGTCTTTATTTCTGCTTAGTAATTCAGTTCCCCTGCTGGATTTGGAGGCTTGCCTTGAACTCCAGCCCAACTGACTAGGATCTTGTCAACATGCCTAGCACTTGACATTCCCTGTAATTTGGCAGCTGGATGCTGTTTCCCTGAGTTCCAGCCATTGAAAGGGGGTCTTGTTCCAAATTAAATGGACCACCCAAACTCTGAGGCTGCCACCCACCTGACTTTGTGCATTGCCTTTGCCTGGTGACTCCTGGTGTCCAGCAGATGGAATCCTTATTAACATTAGGGATGCTTGGAACTAACACCACTCTTTTGGACTATGATATACATTATCTGCTATTCCTAGGGGGAAGGCAAGTCTAAATCCATCCAGTGCTCATCCCTACCCCTGGTTCTATTTTCAGCTCCTTGCTCCCACTCTTGTCCTATGTATATCAAGGCTTAGCATGCCCTACTACCCACAATGTGATACTAATATGTTAACAATCTTGTTTGTCTGAAGTAGTTTCACTGACACCAGATTTAACCTCAGCATAATTTAATATTTCTTCTGGGTTTATATTATGTTCAGCAAAGCATATAAACCTACGCAATAAAAATTTGGGGAGGGGATGTTTCTAGTTCAATGCAATACATCTGGAAGGTAGCAGTTGACAAACCAGTATTATACTGCACTCTTGTAAAGTTCACATTAGAAATGCAGTCAAGATTGATGAAACGTTGAAAGGTAAGTTGAAGGAAAGGATACATAGCAACTCTTGGTATGAAAGGAAGAATGTAGAAAAAAGATCACTGTTTGGCTTTTCAAATTTCTAAGGAGAAGAAAATCTTAGGGACCTTTTCTCATTGAGTCATTTTTTGTAGAAACTAGTGGCACATAGAAACTTGTTGAGAAGAGTAGAGGGAGAAGAGAGAAAATCATTGGCTGTTGTAAGCTTATTGTTGATCAGAGAAAGAATTCCTTGAAGGTTTAGTATAGAGCAATCCATTAGAGTGGACTAATAGTCACAGCACCTGCTCAGAGAATATTTAATCTCTTCTTAATCAGGCTTTGGCAGTGCCTTAACCTGAGTCAACAATAAACTATGGAATACGTCAAGTTTATTTCCAAGTCCTCTTCTTTCTATTTAGGTTTTTAATTATGTCCATACTACCTGAGAACTGGGCACTTTACCCTCTTGGGCAGTGCCTTTCCTGGCTAGGACCCTGCTGCAAAGAATTACCTAAATCTCAAATAAGTGCCACAGATTTAAGAGAGGGCTAAAATTAAGATTAAGGAATTAATCTGTAATGTTTAACTTGCAAATATCAAGTAGTAAATCGGACTTCTTTAGTAGTCGGAAGAAGCTCTACTGATCCTATAAAATCACATCATATAGTTGGTAGTTAATTCCCCCAGAGAATTAACAGCAGAGCTGAGAACTGGGACTCCAGTAGATGGGATCCTGGCCAGTCAGCTCTTGTTCTTCTGTATAGGCTTGCAGTAAAGCGTACTAGACCTGAGCACGGGCTACCACACTGAATTATGCAGTGAGTCAAAAGTGTTGGACTAAGAGAATTTGGCAGTGAGTGTTTACAAATTGGGTAGTTTTTTGTTTGTTTTTTTGTGTTTTGTGTTTTGTTTTTTTACAGATAAACAGAAAGATTTCATTAAATAAACTTTTCACTGTCTTGAAGATTGGCCCGTCTTATTGACATAAAGCAATTGTACGGTATAACTGACAATATTAGCTTCAAGTGTACAACATAGTGATTTCACATTCATATGTGATGCAAAATGATCACCACAATAAGTCTAGTTACCATCTGTCACCAAAGTTAATATATTATTATTGACTATATTCCTCATCCTGTACGTTGCACCTCCATGACTTATTTTATTCCTGGAAATTTGTACTTCTTGGTCCCTTTCCCTCATTTTACACCCCACCCCCCCAACACCTCTCTCCCATCTCTGGCAAACATCAGTCTGTTCTGTGTATTTATACATCTGGGTTTTGCCTTGGTTTTGTTTTTGAGACTTCACATACATGTGAAATCATGTGGTATTTGTCTTATGATTTGGTTCCACTTAGCATGATACCCTCAAGGTCTAACCATGTTGTCACAAATGGTAGGATTTCATGATTTTTTATGGCTGAGTAGCATTCTATTATGTGTATATACATCACATCTTCATTCATCTAACAATGGACATCTAAGTTGTTTGCATATCTTGGCAATTGTAAATAATTTAGCAGTGAACGTGAGGGTACATATATCTTTTTAAGTTAGTGTTTTGTTTTCTTCAAATAGGTAGGTCCTCAGTAGTGGAGTTGCTGGATCTTCTGGTGTTTCTATTTCTAACTTTTTGAGGAATCTCTATACTGTTTTTAAAAAAAGGCAAAGATAATAAGTGGTGAGGATGTGCCATCCACTTCTTATTATCTTTTTCTGTTTGATAATCATCATTTGACAAGTGTAAAGTTATATCTCATTGTGGCTTGGATTTGTATTTCCCTGATGATTAGGGATGTTGTGCATAATTTCACATGCCTTCTGGCCATCTGCATGTCATCTTTGGAAAAAAAATGTCTATTCAGATCCATTTTTAAATCAGTTTTTGTTTTATTTTTGGGTTGTATGAGTTTTTAAAATATATTTTGGATATTAATAAACTTGTGATTTGCAGATACTATCTCCCGTCAAGAAGGTTGCCTCTTTTTTTGTTAGCTGTTGATAGTTTCCTTTGCTGTGCAGAAATTTTTTTGTTTTTGTTTGTTTGTTTTTTTTTTTAGCTTGATATAGTTGTACTTGTTTATTTTTGCTTTTGTTTTCCTTACCTTTAGAGACAGATCCAAGGAAAATCACTAAGATCAAATTGCTTACAGCTTATGTTTTCTTCCAGGAGTTTACTGGTTTTAAGTCCTACATTCAAGCCTTTAATCCATTTTAAATTACAATGGTCCAGTTTCATTCTTGTGCACATAACTGTCAAATTTTCTGAAAACCATTTATTGAAAATATTATCCTTTCCCCCTTGTATATTCTTGGCTTCCTTGTCATTAATTAATTGACCATATATGCATGGATTTATTGCTGGGCTGTATATTCTTTTGCACTGGTCTATGTGTCTGCTTTTGTGCCATACCATCCTGTTTTAATTGCCATAGCTTTATGGTGTAGTTTGAAATCAAGGAGCATGATACCACTCGCTTTGCTCTTAAGGTTGTTTTGCTATTCAGGATATATTATGGTTTCATATAAATTTTAGAATTATTTCTCTGAAAAATGCTACTGGAATTTTGATAGAGATTGTATGGAATCTTTTGATTGCTTTGGATAATATAGATATTTTAACACTATTCTTTAATCCATGAGCTTGACGGATTATTCATTTGTGTCTTCAATTTCCTTTACCAGTATCTTAAAGTTTTCAATGTACAGACCTTTCACCCTCTGGGTTAAATTTGTTCTAGGAATTTTATTCTTTTGATGAAGTTGTAAGTGGGATTGTTTTCTTGATTTTTCTGATAGTTTATTGTATATAGAAGTGCAATGGATTTTTGTATATATTTTTTAACAGTGATAAAATATACCTTATTAGCTGAGTTAGAGGGTCATGAAAAAATTATTGCTAAAGTGTAGGTATCAGACAAACAGAGAGGTACTTTAGAAGTCCTGTTACCGGGGCACCTGGGTGGCTCAATTGGTTAAGCATTGACTCTTGATCTCGGCTCATGTCATGATCTCATGCGTTGTGAGTTTGAGCCCCACATTGGGCTGTACACTCGTGGTGAAGAGCCTGCTTTGAATTGTCTCTCCCTTTCTCTGCCCCTCCCCTGCTCACACTTTGTGTATGTGTCTCTCTCTCTCAAAATAAGTAAACTTAAAAAAAAAAAGTCCAGTTACCTTTTTAACTGCAGTTTATTTAAACTAAGAGAGAAGTTCCTTTTTAACTGGAGTTTATTTAAACTAAGAAAGTTCCTAATGTTTTCATGCAGTACATACTCAGTTCTTTAAAAATTGTGACAAATAGCAGAAAGAATTACGGAATGCTACACATGTGATCCATACAAAATACCAACATTTTGGATTGTACATAATTTAAAGGAATGTCTCAAACACTTATTGAAATATTTTAGTAGCCAATCCATAGAAGCATGCCTTAGGTGGGCATAGGAATGCAGTTTAGAAAAGAGAAATATAACATTGGAGCAATGCAATTTCAAAATCACTGAGCAGGAAAAGCTTCCATACTGATTTTATACAACCTCTATAATGGTACCCTGACTTAAATCCAAGAACAAAAGTTGAGACTCTCTTCCTCTATTTTTGGTAAACAACTGCATGGTAAAGTTAAATGACTTTTCTGACTTTGCTTGGGAGTGGCCTTTAAAATTTTTTATTTAAAGAGGGCAGATTTGGCATTTCTATACTGATGTCACCAATTATAGTACTTCTTGGGATATCAGGAAGATTCATATTTTTTTTAATTTTTTTTTCAACGTTTATTTATTTTTGGGACAGAGAGAGACAGAGCATGAACGGGGGAGGGGCAGAGAGAGAGGGAGACACAGAATCGGAAACAGGCTCCAGGCTCTGAGCCATCAGCCCAGAACCTGATGCGGGGCTCAAACCCACAGACCGCGAGATCGTGACCTGGCTGAAGTCGGACGCCTAACCGACTGCGCCACCCAGGTGCCCCAGGAAGATTCATATTCTTTACAGCTAATAGAGCATGGGCTGGAGCCCCCTCTAAGCCAGCTTCATGTTTCTCCAGTTTATTTTGTGTATCATTTGGTGTAAGAGCCTCATTCATATTGGTGTCTAGTACCATTCCCCCATCACCACTTCTTCGAGAATATTGTGAACCTCATCTACAATGGAAAATTAAATCCGGTTCACAGGCATTTTCAAAGCACGTGTCTCATGTTGCCATGAATCATTGAAGTAGATCTAAAATGCCAAGTTCACTTGCTGAAGAATCCACCCAGAAGACAAAATATAATGTTACATAATTCCTAAAAATCAGTTTGTTGTCAGAGTCTCCAATTAACAGTCCTTTTTCTAGGAAATTACAAACATTTCATCTCTATTAGATACCAAATGGAATGTCTCCCTGATGCTTTGTTATTGTGAATAACAAGTTGAGCTGATAGAACTTGGAGAGATGCAGTTTCCCATGGTTGTTGAAGACAAGCATCACTTTGATGATGACTGGGTGGATGCTGGGGGCCAGGATGGGGGTGGGCGTACAAGTCTCACCCGGGGATCTCACCAGTGATCCTTCCCTACCTATTGTATATTAATTTTGTATCCTGAAGCTTTACTGAATTTATTTATTAGTCCTAATAGTTTTTAGTGGAGCCTAGGGTTTTTTATGTATTCTGTCCTGTCATCTACAAATAGTGACAGTGTTACTTCTTCCTTTAAATTTGTGTGCCTTCTGTTTCTTGTCTAATTTCTGTGGCTAGATCTCCAATATTATGTGGTGACAGTGGGCATCCTTTTCTTTTTCATGATCTTAGACGAAAGGCTTTCAGTTTTTCACCATTGAGTATGATATTAGCTGTAGGTTTGTCATGTATGGCCTTTGTCATGTTGTGGCACATCTCCTCTATACCTTTTTTGAGAGTTTTTATCATAAAAGGATGTTGGATTTTGTCAAATGCACTTTTTTTTGGCATCTATTGAAATGATCTTATTTTTAGCTTTCATTTTGTTACTTTGGTGTATTATGCTGATTGATATGCAAATGTTGAACCATCCTTGCGTCCCTGGAATAAATCCTATGTGATCATGGTGTAGGTTCCTTTTAATGTGTTGCTGAATTCATTTTGTTAATGTTTGGTTGAGGACTTTTGCTTCTGCATTTATCAGAGATAGTAGCCTATAATTTTCTTGTGGTATCGTCCGTTTTTGGTGTTAGGTTAACGCTTGCCTTATAAAATGAATTTTGAAACATTCCCTACCCTTCAATTTTTTTTGGAGAAGTTTGAGAAGGATAAGTATTAAATCTTCTTTGAATGTTTGGTAGAATTCACCAGTGAAGCTGTCTGGTCCTAGAGTTCTGTTTGTTTGGAGATTGTTGATTACTGATTCAATGTCCTTACTAATAACTGGTCTATTCAGATTTTCTATTTCTTCAGGATTCAGTCTTGGAACATTGTAAGTTTCTAGGAATTTATTCATTTCTTCTAAGTTGTTCAACTTGTTGGCATATAATTGTTCATAGTAGTTTCTTATTTTTTGTATTTCTGTTGTGAATTCTCTGATTTATTTTTCTTTTGAGACTTTTTTTTACCTTGGTGAGTCTAGCTAAAGGTTTGCCAATTTTGTCCATTCAAAGAACTTCATTGATCTTCTCTATTGTATTTTTAGTCTGTTTTCTCTCTGATCTTTATTACTCTTTGGGCTTCATTCTTTTTCTAGTTTCTTTAAGATGATTCCATATTGATTTTCTGTCTGGGTGATCTACCCATTGATGCAAGTGGGATGTTAAAGCCCCTGCTATTATGTGTTGTTATCAGTATTTCCCTGAGGTCTGTTAATATTTGCTTTTTATATGTTTTGGTGCTCCTATGTGGAATGAATATTTATAATGTTTATTTATGCACATTATATCTTCTTGCTAGATTGAACCTTTTAACATTATGTAGTGCAAATCTGTCTTTTTTTAATTTTTGAGTCTTTTATTTAAAGTCTATTTTGTCCAATATGTATATAGCCACACTAGCTTTCTCATTTCCATTTTCTTGGAATATCTTTTTCCATCCCTTTGCTTTTAGTCTGCCTATGTCCTTCTAACGCAAGTCTCTTGTAGTTATTATATAGATGTGTCTTGTTATCCATTCAGCCACTCTTGCTTTGATTGGAGAATATAATCTATTTACATTTAAAGTGATTATTAAAAGATAAGTACTTATTCCCATTTTGTTAGTTGTTTTCTTGCTGCTTTTATTGCTCCTCTATGTTCCTTATTTCTCTCCTCCCTTGTGGTTTGATGACTTTTTTAGTGTTATGTAATTAATTTTCTTACTTTTATGTGTGCGTATTTATTTTATTTTTTTGCTTGGTGGTTACTGTGAGGTTTATATATAATTCTATGTATAATAGTCTATTTTAAGTTTATAGCAATTTAAACTTGAACATATTCCAAAACCAAATTTTTATTCCCTTTCCCCATGTTCTATGTTTTTGATGTCACATTTTACACCTTTTTATTTTATGTATCCTTTAATTGATTGTTGTGGTTTTAGTTCATCTTAAAACTAGCTTTATAACTGATTATCCTTTACTGCCTTTACTATGTTTATCGTTTCCAATGAGATTTTTACTTTTGTATGTTTTCTTGTTAATAATTCCATTTCTTTTCAACTTAAGTCCTAAAACGTGTGTTGTAAAGCCAGTTTAGTAGTGATAAACTCCTTTAGATATTGTGTGTTTGGAAAACGCTTTACTTCTCCTTCAATTCTGAATGATAAACTTGCTGGGTAGAATATTTTTGGTTGGAAGTTTTTTTCCTTTCAACACTTTGTATATGTCCCGTCACTCCTAGCCTACAAAGTTTCTGGTGAGAAATTGTCTGATAGTCTTAGGGGTTTCCCTTATATATAACAATTTGTTTTTCTCATGCTTTTACAATTGTCTCTTTAACTTTGGACTTTTTAATTATAATGTGTCTTGATGTGGTTCTCTTTGGATTCATCTATTTTGGAACTCTGTGGGCTTCCTGAATCTTGAAGTCTGTTTCCTTCCTAGGTTAGGGAAGTTTTTAGCCATTATTTCTTTAAACAAGTCTTCTGTCTCTTTCTCTTCTCCTCTGGGGCATTTTCTTAAACATTCTTTTTCCTTTCTATTGCTCTGTCTGGGTGAGTTCAGTTGCCTTGTCTAACAGCTCACTGATTGATTTTTTTTTCTGCTTTTGAACCTTCTAGTGTATTTTCAGTTCAGTTATTGTATTTTTCAGCTCTGTGATGTCTCTGTGGTACTTTCTTGCATTTTCTCTTTGCTAAAGTTCTCAATGTGTTCATCTGTTCTTTTCCCAAGGTCGGTGAGCATCTTTATAACTGTTACTTTGAATTCCTTATCAGGCTGATTATTTTTGTATGATTAAGGTCTTTTTTGAGGTTTTATTTTATTCTTTCATTTGGAATATATTTCTCTTTCCTCATTTTGTCTGACTCTTGGTGTTTGTTTCTATGTGTAAGGTGAGGCAGCTACCTCTGTCTTGAGGAATAGCCTCGTGTAGATGATGAAATTTCTCATTCATCCTTTCCTTGCTCTTTGTTGTCTCTTGGATCTTTGTGATTGTCTAAACTTTTTGATTTATTTTTGATATAGCCTCATTGTTGAAGGTGTGCTGAGACCTGTCCCAAATGACCATTTGGGGGTGGAGAATCTTATGTAGCACCTACTTTCAGGCTGATTGGAAGCCAAACCCTCAAGCAGCAGCTTTTAAAGTATTGCAAACATATACCATCCAATGGGGCCACAATTTAAAACCCTATTGACTTCCAGATCAGGAGACCTGGAGATGTAACAGTTGTAAACACAGTTGTAAAAATCTGGGCTCCAGTCAAGTGTAGAAAAACTCTTTCTGCAAGGTCTCATCTCTCACTGTAGTAAGGCCAAAAGGGTATATGCAAAAACTGTGTCTCTCTGATTATCTTTCCTGGGAGAACTTCCCTTAGCCTCTGGATGTGTGGGGAACCTGAAGCCTGTCCCTCAGGCTGAAGTTCCAGGCTAAGTACATAAGCTTTTCACAGGAAGGCTGGGTTGCATTTAAGTCCACTGTCTGTGTAATGGCCTAGGTATGGTGGCCTGCCAAGAATAGTCTTTCCCATTGTTTCCTCTGAAGCTTAAGAATGCCAGCCGTCTTGGCCAGGTAATCAAGAATATCCCTTGTGTGGACTGTGCATGTCTTCTGGCTTTAGGTAGAAGTAGAGGCACAGGGCACACTCACTGGCTTCAGAAAGGCAGTGGGAAAATGTTTTGATGGTGTTCTTCTGTGCTCTTCAGGAATGCAGTGAAAGACTGCCTTGTCTTTGTGCACGCGCCAGCTTTAGGCTGAGGGTAGAAGAATCCCATGATTACTTCCACTCACCAGTCCAAGCCAGGGAGCAGCGGATGTTACAATTTCCCATGCTTGTTGACGTTAGGCAGGGAGTGAGAAAACGCCATGATAGTTCATGCCTATCTGCCCTAGCCACAAAGCAAGAGAGTGCTGCAACTACACATGCTCTCTGGCTTCAGTGAGGCAACAGGATAGTTCTGTGAATGCCTGCTCCTCCTGTCTTAGCAACATGGCAGGAAGTGCCATGTCCAAGATAGCTTACCAGTGCTCTGTGCTAGCAGCAAAATTGCTACCTGCCAGTGCCTCCATCTCTGGGGATAATTTCAATTGTATCCCATTCCTCCAGTAGATGGTTTTATGTTAGCAAATACATTTTATTACTTTTTTTTTTTACATACAGCCTACCACTTTTCAAATTACTGTTTTTTTCCTCTGGGGTTGGGGGCAGTTGAGACTGCATGCAAACCCTTCAAAACAGGAATCTGTTTCCTTTGACACTTTGGGACCTCTGGACATCAGTCCTGTTGATTTTCTAAGCTAGATGTTTTAGGGGGCTCATCTTTCTTGTGCATATCCCAGGGGTTGGGGTGCTTCGTATGGGGCATGAATACCTTGCTCTTCCAGGAGAAATACCAGACTGTTGAGATTCTTGCCCATTGTGTGTTGCCACACTGGGGAATGGGAGTTTTGGTGACACTCTCTCTCTCTTTCCTACCAGTCTCAATGTGGTCTTTTTGTTTTGGAGAAGCAGTTGATTTAGTTTTCAGATCTTTTTCAGAGGGAAATTATCCATATGCAGCTAAGGATTTGGTGGGTCTGTGGGAGGAGATGATTTCAGGATACTCCTACGCTGCCATCTTCTGGATAGTATTTTGGTTATGGGGTGACAGCTGACTGATGTGGATGCTGGCATTGCCTCTCTGATGGTGAAATAGTTGACCCATCAGGCTGTTATACAATATTAGTTTATGTAACTGCAATATTTGTTTCCACCTCTGCACAGCAAGCCAGAGTCCTTATTTGTTTACAAAGCTTCTAAGGCTTAAAGTATAGAAAAGAAAAAGGAAAGAAAAGTACAATTGAGGTCAAATAGACTTCTATCGATGTCTTGGGAGAAAACATCTGGAATCTTAACTCTAATGCCTAGGATTTAAAAGAGTAACTTGCTGAAAAATACTCAGTAAAAATAATGCCTATGCATACTTGGAATTTTTTTTTCCTCTTAATGGCATGATGCATTGCCACTCATACTGTTGAGTCTCTTCAAATACCAGTCTATCAAATAGGAAAGTAAACTTCTCAATTGGGTAGCATCAAAAGTCTAATTCTTTTTCAAAATTTGCTGAATCTAAATAAGATAGTAGCAGTGTTTTGAGGAAAATACAGGTAATATTGAGGACAGATCTCTTTAGAGAAAAAATAGGCTAAAATGAAAGCTTTGGAGTTTCAGAAGGGAAAAAAAGAGCTGCAAAGAAAAAATGTCAAACAGTCATGATGATACTTCAGTTTCTAAATCTGTATATACTTATTTTTAAAAATTTGACCCTTTATTACTGAGTTTTATGAAGTTTGATAAATACAAAAGATTGTGTAAATGCCCTCAAGTCAAGATACCCAGGCATTCCTCATCCCCCCAAATTCTCTCCTTTCTTCCCTTTTGTAGTAAAACATTCCCTGCAGTCAGACCCTGGGCAAACGCCTCTCTGTTCTCTACCTTTATCAATTTTATGCTGATAGTATCACCAACCATCCAGAAAACAACCATTAACAATTAAAGCCTTATACTTAAAGAAAATACTTTAAAAATTGAATTTGACTTTAGGTAAGTGTTTTTGCAGAGATGTATTATAGAATGAGAAATTTAAAAAGCTTACAAGCAAAAAATACCTGAAATTCTAAGGGGGAAGACAAATAAATGTGAATTCGTGACAATAAGAAGAGAAAAAGTATTTCTGACTATTAAGCCTTGTTCATCCAATTTACAATGAAAGACTTCAGGTGTCAACTGTAAAAAATGGGACGGGGTACATAGTAATTGAAAATTGTTTTTGAGAGAAAGTAAACAAAATGTTGAAAACCAAAGGATTGGCCCTTCTTTGGAGAACTGGTTCCTCAATCTCCCCTCCACACTAAGACACGTCCTTCTGTTTTCCTTCCATACCCCCCAGTATTTCTCCTCTTAAGTACCTTTAATCATTTATACTTATGTATTTAATAATTAATAGCTGTCTTCCAAGGGTGTTTAGATACATTGTTTTACCAATCCAATCTCTGTATTTAGGACTAAACCTGAGATCTTGAGGGAAAGGACCAGATCTTTATATTCCCAGGGCCTGCTACTGTGCCTAACATATAATAATTTGCAACAAATGTTTCATTAAATGACCAATAAAGTTGGCAGAGGAGGATGTTAGAAATCCCTTAACAAGTCAAGGGAGAACTTTGTGGGCACCAGAGTGAATTGGCTAACTGTCCACCAAAATTTCATGCTTATCCTTTTGTAACTTGGAGTTAGCCCTCCTGGGACTACATTTGTCAGGTCCATTGCCAAGGGGTGGAGATAGTAATGTGCCTATAATTTCTGGGAGTGCTTTTGTTTTGAATGAAGTTATGGTGCCTTTGCTCTTCTCTTTCCCCTTCCGTTGACAGGATGGGGAGGTCTCCCAGGATAAACATTTGTAGCATTCAGTCTTTGAAAATTGGGGTTTGGTTGGTTGGTTAGAGCAGCTAGCTTAAGTGCAAAGCCTGGTGTTTTATTGCCTGAGGGAAGACCAGATCCATGTCTGTTTTGGGGAGAAAAAAACAGACTTGCCTCAGCAGCAGCAAGAATAAAAACAATAAAGGAGGATTGGGATAGCCAAGTCTCCAGTGAATAAATGAATAATATTTAGTGGCTTAGAAACTTAGAGCCTCTTGTTTGAAATGTTTATCAAAAGAGTAGATTGAAATGAACAAAACAAAAAGAAAACATATACAACACAATGAGTCTAAACAGTGGGAATCCAAACTATAGCATTCCTGAGGGAAAATAATCAAAAGAAGGAACATCAAGCAGCCCTCACATTTGTTAGAAAGAAGTAGGTGCTAGTTGTCAGTGAGGACTTTGTGGCACAGAAGTGGGGAGCAAAGGGCAGACTAGACAGAACTGTTGGAAGCCTGAATGAGCATTCTCAAGTATTGATTAAATATTGTGAAGGTTGTATTTCCACTGCTCAACACCTGCTTCCAGGGTTTGGGGAGCATGGCTGAATGCAACTTTGAAAGTCCCCTTCCTCATGCCTGGGTGGCTCAGTCAGTTAAGTGTTCAACTTTGGCTCAGATCATGATCTCATGGTTCATATGTTCGAGCCCCGTGTTGGGCTCTGTGCTGACAGCTCAGAGCCTGGAGCCTACTTTGGATTCTGTGTCTCCCTCTCTCTTTGCCCGCCCCCTCCCCCGCTCTCTTTCAAAAAAAAAAACATTTTAAGAAATCCCCTACTTTCCTTTTCTTCCTTCCTTCATTTAAAATAGGAATTGTATAAAGAAAAAAAATGCAATTGGGCATTTAAAAGCTGAAAGCATCTTTCTGGCACAGATGAATCATGGCCCGTTCCACATACTTTGAAAAACTGAGCCAAGGGAATGATTTCCACACTGTTCCATATTTCATTCAGTTGGTAAAGAAACAACTATCTACAATGGGCAAAGTGTACTATAGGGAATGATACTATAGGGAATGTCCTTAGTAAGCCCCATCATACATGTGTGTTGGGGGGGGGAGTGTACAGGTAGAGGGCAAGACAGGCTTGAGCACAGAGAGTTAGGTGATGCAGCCATCTAGGACTGCTCTGTGACTTTATGAAAAACTCAGTCTCAGGAGGATTGTTTTCTCTGAGAAAGAGGGTCAGGACTAAATGGCTTCAAGGCAACTTACACATGCCCCTAGGAGGCTGATACCTTGGCCACCTGGGATTACAAGAAGCAGTAAAATGGATTTTCCTGCAGAATTATGTCTGATTGTGAGGATATGAGCAATAGAGTTTCTGCAGGTCTAGGTTTGTAAGTGTAGGTGAAGCTGACAGCTTCACTTTGTGCTCCTGGAAAGCTCGAATTGAGGACTGAATGGTGCTGCTGAGCTCTGGGAGATGGCTTACTTGGTTTTTGTGAACCGTGTCCCTGTAAATATTGTGAAGCACAACATTGGGTCATTTTTTAGGAGGCTTCTTTGCTCATTGCTTTCCAATATTTGGAAATATACCACATAATGTACCCTTTTCACCAAGGAAGAAAAAAAAAAAACATTGCATAGCTGCATAAGGAGCACCTGTGAGAAAGAGGAATTTGACTTGAGCTGAAGGACCTGGTCAGGATAATTGTTTACCATTGTTAGGTTGAGGAGTCCAGCAAAACCCAGATTTAGTCATCACATCTTTCTTCCCAGTTTTCTCTTTCTTTACTTTAGTTAAAAAGGGTCTTTTTAATTACCTAACCCATGTCATATGTAATCATCATGCCTAAAATTCAAGGCATGTTAATTAAGTGCCATGAGTGAGAAAAAATCAGGCCCATAGGGAACTCAGAGAAAAACTAATTCTGAATGAGAGAGCTCAGCTGCGACTTTAAGCTAGTAATTAATCTTGACATTGAAAAATAGGAAAAAAAACCCTTTCATTCTATATAACATACATACAGAAACATACCCAAACCTTAAGTCTATAGGTAGAGGAGTTATTTTGAAGTAGAAGTAAAACATTTTGAGCATCATGTCTCCTGCCAGTTACTGCCCATCCTTCCTCCCTCAAGTAAACATTGTCCTGACATTTAACACCACAGACTAGTTCCATACATACTTGAACTTGACATGAGTATAATCACACAGTGTGTATTCTTCCATGTTGGGTTGTTTTAACATGTTGTTTCTAAGTGTTGTTGCATATTGTAGTTTTTCATTAAAGGTGTTCTACTTGATGTGTATACTGCACTTATGTACCTGACTGTTGATGTAAGTTTGTTTTCACTAGCATTTGTTTCTTACAAATAATGATGCTGAGAACATTTCTTTCATGTGCTTTTTCAAAAAATAGTTGAGAGAGGGAGTGTATGATAGTTGAGAGGGGCAGAGAGAGACAAAGAATCCCATGTAGGTGCCATGCTGTCAGTGCAGAGTCTGACTCAGGGCTCCATCTTACATACCTTTAGATCATGACCTGAGCTGAAATCAAGCATCGGATGCTTAATGCACTGAGCCACCCAGGCACCCCTTTTATGTGCTTCTTGATGCATAGGTACATACGTTTTTCTTGTATACATTTGAGAATGAAATGGTTGGGTCATAGAGTAGGCATATGATTCACTTTACTTGGTAATTTCAAACTGTTTCCCAAAGTGGTTATTGAATAGATTTAAGAACAATAACAAAACTGTGGGGAAGAGAATTAGAGACAGGAAATCTCTCAGCGAGGAGGCAGAGACATGAAAGAGCCTGTCATGCTCCACGACCAGGGAGCGTTTTAGGGTGGCTAGAGTTATGAGTGCATGATAAGTAACACTAATAAATAAGTCCCAAATAGGCAGGGATAAGGATATGGAAAACTTGAATACTTTTCTTGGAAATAGGAACCTTGTTGTAAGTAATGGGAAGTCATCAAGGAAGGGGAGATAGGGGAGTAACATGATCAGTTCTGGGCTTTAGGAAGAGGAGTCAGTGTGGACTGGCTGCAGGGTAAGGGGAAAGGTGAGGTTCTGAGTTAGGGTATTGACAGGAAATCAAGAGTTATTAAGGAGGTAGAATAGCTGAAGTTCCTATGAGTACCTGCTTTCTCGTGTGCAACTCAGGGCCCTTTTTTTGAGTGCTGGAACTCTGAGGTGGCTGGGATTTGCTCTCCCTTTTCCTTCTTTTCTCTTTAACTATTGTTACGGACTTCTGTTAGCATTTTTAATTCCTTTCAGTAAGCGTTTTACTGTGACAATATGTGGCTGTGTGGTTTTAAGTAGAGATGGGGGTTAAAAAACAGTCAAGGATGGACAGTTGCAGATCTGTAAGAAATGTTAGGTATAAGCAAGGGGTTGTCCAGGAGACTTTGAGTTTGAATCATACTCTGTAAAAAAATGCTGTCAAAAAGATGCTGAAAGACTTTATGATTTCTAGTCCACACACTCAAATATTGGGAAAGGCCCTGTCAGCATGTAGTGCTCTGTTCATAATTTTAATAGGAAAGGCTTCACAGTCTAAGAATAATTTGTATGAAACCATATTAACCATTGATCACCAGAAGACCAATTTAATCTGATTGTTTTATGATGGTATTAGCACACTGTTAAGGGGACCAGATGGGTCAACAACGAAGTACATAATTATGTGGCAAAGAATGAATTCTGTCAATCAGTTTTTTTCTAGCCACACAGAAAAATACATTAACACCACTCCTCCTGCCCCCAACCCCCCATGTCAAATGCTTGACATTACCCCCGTTTTTCAACATGAATCTGCCATCATTTAATAGCTTTGGGGTTTGGGCTCAATTAGTTTCAGTCTTTGTGGTATGAGCCTGAAACCTAGGCAGAGGCAATCATAATAAATATTTGGTAGACTCCAGAAGAATAATTGTATTCCCTAGCTACAAGCAATTAAGCACTAGATGTATTCCTTGTAAACCTTTGCAAATGCAGTGAAAAACATGTTTTAAAAGACAAATAATTAAATGGCTTCTTTCCTTTGTTGGCATTTAGGTAAGAGAAAATTAAACCTTGTTGTTTTACCTAGGAGGAAAAGATCTTTTCTGCTGTAAAGATTATGATGGTTTGTATATAACGTGCTGATAATCTTTCAGAAATCAAGAGAGTGGGATAGATGCCAGAAAAAGATGGGCAACAGTCCCAAAATTCAAGAGGATCGAAAGAATGGCTTTCACAAACTGCTGGGGAGAAGCTTAATTTCAGTTCCCCCCTATTTTCTAGAATGTGGTAACAAGAACTTTAGATTTGGAAGTATTGTTCAATCCTCTCCCAACACAGTAGCCTCTCCTACAAAATCCAAAAAAAAAGTACTCATTATCCATATAGAAAAAAATGACAACAGAATTTAAAGTTATGTGGTCATGAGGGCCTTGTAAAATGAGAAGACTTGGACAGGTAACTGATGAAAGACGACACTTCATCACTCTTTCTTGAAATTTTTATGTGTGGATTAAAAGTAGGAGAAGGAATGGGTATTTAAGTGGATATTTAAAGATGTTTTCATATTTACAGCAGTTCTGTGGATACTTTATAGAATAAAGTAGAAAAAAAAATGGAGGCTTTAAGAGATCATTTAATTCATCCACGATCACTTAATGGTGAAAAATCCGTTTCTTTTTTTGTGCTCTGATATCTATGTACTGATATGATGCCCCCTGCACTGGACTCAGCCCTATGCCTAATGCAACAACTATCCAATTATGACATGTGCCTTCTGCATGAGTAACTCCTATGACGGAGAGCTCATTACTTACTATTTTACAGCTTTTTCTTTGCGTTTTTTATTTTTTTGTCTTTAACCTATTTCACAGATGTTTTGCTTTCTTAGTCTATTGCTAATCAACATACACTCCCTGGAATATTGTGCTACATAACGTAGCTTCATCCTAACACCTGTATACCAATAACTCCCATAGTTAAACCTGGGCTCCAGGTGGCTCTTATGAGATTAATGTATCAAATGATATAGAACCACCTGGCCATGATATTGGATTATGAATGTCAGCTCAACCATTTGGCTGATAACATCCTTCCTGGAAACGATTTCCCTGACTCCAAATCTGTTACACTTTCTGTAATCTCCCTCAGATCTCAAGTCAGAAACAGAGTGGTTGTCACTTCTGTCTGCCTTTCCTCCCCACATCTACTTGATCATTAATTCCTGTTTCTTCTTGCTGAAGACATTCACATCTCTTCCCTCTCCACTTCCCGTGCTCCCAGTTCTAATCCACCTAACACTCAGAGTTTGCCATAATTACTGCTCAGCCTCAGATATTTTCTCTAGTTCTAGAGCAGTACCTTTCTATGGTGGTTAGAATAGTTCGTGTAAAATATGTACCTTACTATGTCCCTTTCCTTCCTAAATATTTTCTGCATTTCTGTCTTCAGAATAAAATGTCTTAGCATGGGATAAAAAAAAACATTTTCCTAATTAGGGCACTACTTTCTCCTCTGTGTACTAGCCGTTGGTTTTAGGTGTTGGGGATAATGTCCTAGTAGCTGAGTATCAGATGTTCCTCAAAATGAATGTATATCTGAATTCCTTGGAAAACTTTAAAAAATTATAGAAAGAAAAACCATGATGAGATACCACCTCAATACCAGTCAGAGTGGCTAAAAATAACAACACAAGAAACAACAGGTATTGGCCAGGATGTGGATAAAGGGGAACCCTTTTACACTGTTTGTGGAAATGCAAACTGGTACAGCCACTCTGGAGAACAGTATGGAGGTTCCTCAAAACAACAACAACAAAACCCCCCAAAACCCCTAAAAATAGAACTACCCTATGATCCAGCAATTGCACTATTAGCTATTTACCTAAAGTAATATAAAAACACAGATTTGAAGGGGTACATGCACCCAATGTTTATAGTAGCATTATCAACAGTAGCCAACCCATGGAGAGTGCCCAAATGTCCATTGACTAATGAATGGATAAAGAAGATCAGAAGATGTGTGTGTGTGTGTGTGTATGTGTGTGTGTGTACATGTACACATACATACATACATACATACATACACACCACGGAATATTACTCAGCCATCAAAAAGAATGGAATCTTGACATTTGCAAAGATGTGGATGGAACTATAATGTGTTATGCTAAGCAAAATAAGTCAGAGAAAGACAAGTACCACAGGATTTCACTTATATGTGGAATTTAAGAAACAAAACAGATCAAAATATGGGAAGGGGGGAGAGAAGAGAGGGAAACAAGCCACAAGAGTCTTAACGATAGAAGATAAACTGTAGGTTGATGGAGGGAGGTGGTGGATGATGGGTATTAAGGAGGACATCTCGTCATGATGAGCACTGGATGTTGTATGTAAGTGATGAATCACTGAATTCTACTCCTGAAACCAACATTGCACTTTACATTAACTAAAATTAAAAAAAAAAATAGACCTCTGGGTCTCATGCTAGATTGACAGAATTAAAGCACTTTGTCTTTGAGTCTATGGTTTAGCAAGTATCCCAGATGATTCTGGTACAAGTTTGTACTTGGGAACCATAGCTACAATAGGTACGAGAGATATCTCTTTTAATGACCTTACACTGTTAGGGATGTTAACATCAATATACTTGCAACAACTTGGACATAAAATGAGGCAGATATAAAGAGACGTGAGAATATAAGGAGTAGATTAGAATTATGCCATTGGAAATCAAAGGTGTTTGGAGAATACCAGAAGCTTCTTTCTGTCAAGGAAACTTTGTGAAAACTAGGTCTTGGTTCAACCCCTTGAGCTACATTCTGTGCTCTGACTTAGGAGAATGTGTATTCCTGAGATTTGTTCTTTTAACATTACTTACCACTTGCAAAATTGTACTCAGCCCCCCAAGAGAATAGCGTATGAGGACATTGAAAAAATATTTTCTTAGAGAAGAGCTGATGGTCAACTGACAGGAGGTGATCAGGATGATTTAAATACGGGACCTCTTTCCTGTGCTGCTGGCTCTCAGAGATGGCTTAAGAGTAAGTAAGCCCTCCATTGGTCCTCTTACGGTCCTCTTACGGAACAAACTGGGCTGTTCACAACTCCTCAGCCAAGCGTGCTTGTATTCCCCATGCACTTCTTTAAATCTTCCCTCTCATTCAACCTGTACCTTGAAAACCTCTGTTTATTCTATGTCCTTCTAATCTTTTTAGGATCTGAATGAGCAACAATTGCCATTCATAGTCATTGTCGTCATTCCCTTTTCCTCTTATCATTTATTAAGGTCTTAGTTTACAACAAGCATTGGGCTAAACATTTACATAAAAAAATCTAATTATGATAATTCTGTAACCTAAGTATCTTTGTCTTCGTTTTACAGATGAAGGCTTAGAGAAATGTAAATTGTCCAGTCACATAGCCAGTAAGTGGCAGAGTAGGGATTGGAACCCAAGTTTCCATGATCACAAGTCCAGGACAGCTTCTTTATAATTATTTCATATGTGTCATTTTGTTCTCCTTCCCTCAGGTTATTGTAGACTCCCTAGAGGAGATGCTCAAATAGGAGTCAGTGTGATAATGACTGTTCACTTACAGATTTTTTCTCTGTTTGCTTACCTCTGTGTCCCTGGAGGCTGGGTTCTGTGAACTTGCATAATCCAGAACTCTCTTGACCTCTGCCTTCCTTTTGATTTGGTTTGGTGAATAGGCATCAGGAAGATGGAGGCAGGAGGTTTGTTCCTTTCCCCATACCCCTGCTATTAATTTCCTTCACCTTAACCATGTGGGGTTCATTCTGATTCCTGCTGGGACACTACCTCATATAATTAGCATACTTGATTCTATACTTCTCTCTGCCAATAACAAGCCTAACTTTTTGTTGTAGATCTAGATAGATAAATCTAATTCCGTGATGACCTCCATATTGCCCAGATAACTCATCGATGTTTCAAACATTACCAAACCTGAAGGTATATATTTCCATACATTTTGTTTTTCAGGCTATATATCCTATGCTGGTGACTGAGTCACTTTAGCTAGAAACCTGGAAGTCCTTTTAAGCCGCTCTTGCTCATTCATTCTAGAGCCAATGTCACCATGTTCTTAGCCTGAATCCTTAATATAATTCAAATCCATCTCCTCCTCCCTGTACCTGATGCCACGGATTCTGTTTAGACTCTCATTGTCTATCATTTGGGCAATTAAATTGCAACAGCTTCTTAATTGGTTTCTTCATTTCTGGTCTTGCACATCAACACTGCTGCCAGATTGAGCTTTCTTTTTAATTTAAAAAGTAAATAGGTGCTTGTTGTGAAAATTCAAATAATATATTTAAAAATTCCCTCTCATCACCTCAAAACCACTCCATGATGGTAACTACTGAGTTTATTTTGACTTTATTTTCCTGTGCCTATAAACCACATATAAACACTTACAGGTTTGTTTATAACCTTGGTATACTGTACATATATTTCAGCAATTGAGAATACTCTAGACAAGAATTCTCTTTTACAACTAAAACCAACAATATTATCTCTTCTTCCCCCTTATTTCTATGATAAAGTCCATGTGCTTCTATATGGTAGCCCAAGGCCTTCCATGATGAATCCTTGTCAGAGTCTCCACCTTCATCTCATCTGGTATTCTCGTTTTTACCCTGTGATCCAGACACACTGAAGTGCTAACTGCTCCCTAAAACACGTTGAGAGTTTCATGCCCTCATCTCTTTTCTGAGAAATTCTCCATTTACACAAATTGGAGAATGTATGTTTCTTTCCCTAGTAGATTTTCTCAAGAAAAGAGCATGGAGACTAGTAACAATTCCTGGCTTTGGAAACATCCAGAAAGTGTAGAGACTATGTGAATAACAGTTCAGTTTTCATTACCATCATACAGTTCCTTGATTTCTCAGTTTTTAATTGTAACTAGTTAGTAGAAGTAAGATAAAAAAAAACCTCTATTTGGAAAATAGAAGTAAGGTAAAAAATTTAGAAATGGAATGATGTCCCATTCTCTAAATATTTCCACTGCTATAAATCTGTTTTAAAAAAACTCATCACAGGTCTTAGTAATTTTCTATAACCTAGATGCCAGAAGATAAATAAAACTAAATAGAACATTCTACTTTACTTATCCACACTGACAGTGCACAGCCCAAAGTGGGGCTTGAACTTGCAAACTGTGAGATCATGACCTGAGTCAAAGCTGGACACTTAACTGACTAAGCCACCCAGACGCCCTCTCTGCTGTGTCTTAAATAGAGGTGTGCAATAGAAAACAGGTAAACAAAAAACCATTAGTATTTATACATGCCATAAATGGTATAAACTCAGGTGGCAAAAAGAAGAATGGACACACACAAACTGTTTCTACTAAAATAGTCATGAGAAGTTTAACTTGGAAGGTTTGGCTTTCTGTCTTTTAAAAGTAACATAAGGAAGGACACCTGGGTGGCTCAGTTGGTGAAGTGTCCCACTTTGGCTCTGGTCATAATCTCGTTTTGTGGGTTTCAGCCCCAAGTCGGGCTCTGCGCTGACAGCTCAGAGCCTGGATCCTGCTTCAGATTCTGTGTCTCCCTCTCTCTCTCTGTCCCTTCCCTGTTTGCTCTCTCTCTCTCTCTCTCTCTCTCTCTCTCTCTCTCTCTCTCTCTCAAAAATAGGAATATCTGGGTACCTGATTTATTAAGTGTGAGTCTTCTAATTTTGGAAGTGATAAGATGGTTGGAAGACCAATTTGGTAAAACTATCATTCATACCTTACTAATTGTAAGAGTATCTGTTAGGGTGCTATGAAGATATTTTAAATCTATCTTATAAAATAATATGTCTGGTTTGGTTCAGAGAATATATAATATGAGCATAATTAATAGTTAAACACAGACTAGTGGTGGTCCTTATTGATACTTATAGTTCAGTTCTTTAAATGAAAACAGACCAAGGGATAGTTGTAGAAATCTTCACTCTCTAGGAATTTCTGGTTGAGAATAGGGGAGTATAAATGTTACTTCCAAATACTTAATGTTAGAAATAATTTAGAGGTTTACGGTCCACTTACTAGAATGTTTTCTAGCAATAACACTCCAGAAGCCATTGTAATGAGCAAAACTTCTCTTAGTGAGATGCATTAATTAAATCTTAGGTATACTCAGGATATGTTTCTCCTGGTTGGCCGAAGGGGAATTGATGAGACCACTGCTCTTGCAATGTCCAGTCCTGAGAGCATTGGAGATATTCTCTAGGGTTCACAACGCCAATCAAATTGGGAGTGAAAATAGCTCTGAAGAATTATCTTGTGAGCTGTGGCTGAAAACTCTAACATATCTGCTCAGACTCTGGCAGAATTTTTTCCTTTTGCTTTTGTAGAGTTTCAAGATCTTATTTACTGAAGGATATAGGGATAATAAAATTAATAAATGATATTGGTCAGATAGCAGCTAATCTTTAAGAGTGGACTCTCACCTCACAGAGAAAGGTGTAGAGGGAAGCCTTCTAGACAACAGAAGCAGCCTGACTGAAGTCAGAGTATGACATTACTCTGACCTACAATTAGCTGGTATGATCACCATCATTACCTGGGAAGAGCAAGGAAGATAGAGATAAAGATGAAGAGACTTGGATGCTTGCTCTGTTGTGCCATTAACTAATTATGTCATCTCTGTTCCCTGGGCCTTGATGTATGGATGAACTGTATGCATGTGTATATTCATTAGGGTTTAGAATTAGAAGTTAAATCGTTCCATCTCTTGGACTTCCTCCAGCTCTCACTTGTAGGAACAATATTACATTAAGATCTGTTGAGGATCTCTTAGAATTGATAGTGACTACGATAATGGTTCATATAATAGTTCATGGTTAATCTGCCTGGTGAGAGGAGCAGTCCCAGTGGCCCATAGGTAATAAGGGGCTAGGTGGCCATCACATCTCCAATTTCAAAAACACGTATCAGTGTTTTCTGCTCAATCAGGTTAGTAAATTTATTTTGGTTGGTTTGGTGTCCATGTGTAGTTGTTTCCCCATTGGAGGCCGCATTATCTTCTCTTTGTAGCATGATCTGTATGCACTCTGAAGTTAGGATAAGGTGAAGAAAGGGGAATCTGGAGATTCTTAATTATTTTCTCTGGGCTTGGAATTGATTGCTTTGTATATGATCAACATAGAACATCTTCAGCTAAAAGATGCTAAGTTGAGTTAGAGAAGCCTCTGGAGTAGTGCTCTCAGATTTTATCCATGACTTGTCCTGCTGTAAGCTTTTATCAGCGTCTTGTACACCTATGTAGTAGATACAGTTATTACACTTTAAATAGCAAAAATGAGGATTAGCTCATTTACTTATTATGAGATGTTTACTCCACACCACTCAGATTACTTGCCACTAACTAGCCATGCAACTATTTTCAGCCAATGGACTGCAAGCAACACATTTATGAGGTGGTTTGAAATGCTAGTTCTCTTCTATACTTCTACAGCAGTTGTGGAGGGTTGAGATTTTATGTGGTCCCGCCTGGTCCCTGAGTGACTGTGTAGAGTAGAGCCCCTTGCTAGCCATGTTGGATAAATGTGAGCAGGATATAAACATTATTAAGTCACTGAGATTTCAAGGTTGTATAGGCTAGGCTATTCTGACTAATAAACATAAAATAGTTAATATCACAGATGATCCCTAAAGCTCAAAACACCTATGAAGTTCAGTATTCAGGCCAAAAGTAATTCAGGATGAGTGAGACATGGCTTGGTAGTAGCTCATATAAAAGGTTATGAGGGAGGGGTAGGTTAAAGAAGATAAATTACAATATACCCGTGGTCTTCAAATATTTCAGAAGTCATCATAGAGGGGTCAATTTGTTCTGGGTTACTGTAGAGGGCAGAAACAAGGCCAGTTTGAAAAAAAAAAAGAGATATGGATTCACTATAACGAAAACTATTTCATCAGTTTGAGTTATTCATGCATGGATAAAGATAGTGCAAGCTTACAAATAGTTGAAGTAGGCATGCTGAAGCTGGAAGTCTAAGAATCAGAAATTCTCTGACGAATTTCACCACCATATAAAATCCTCTCAGTGTTAAGACTCTATTATTGTTTTTACGTCAGTAACGGTCAGAATATCTGTACGTGTGTTTTGAGATAGGATATGTTTTATTATTTACGCAGAAAGGGACTTTGCTTATAAGAGCTTATTTACAATTTTGTGCATCTCTTTGCGATGAGGGTATGGATGCTGCCAGATGTCATAAGACAGAATTGCATCAATGTTGATTTGGCTAGATTAGGTTGGATAAGATCAGGAAATTAGAGCAGTGGTTCCCAAGTTTGGTCCAAAAATAGTGCTGACTGATGAATAAATGCATCTGAGTATTTTAATAAAAATACTAATTCCTAGGTCTTAACCCTTGAAAGTTTAATTTATGGGTTGGGTGTGTGGGGGTGTGGAATATGTATTTAAGTTCTCCTGGTTATTCTGATGGGCAGTATGACTGGGACTGGTGGTCTGTGGAACTTACTTATTTCTCTGCTTTTGTGGGTGTTTTATTCTTTTTGTTTGTTTTACCCATTTCATAGAAAAGATTTCAAATCTCCAGGCCTATATAAACTGAATAGAGGGGAAGGAGATTTCTTCCTACAGTAGTCCATGTGTGTATGAAGGGAAACATTAATTCACTGGAATTATGAGCAATTGTGGCAGAAGCAACTATATCGCCTCCGGAATCGGGGTTGAGGAGGGAGTCACGGAGGATAAGAATCAGAACCTGTTGTGGCCACCAGACTCCTCATCATGTCACCATTTCCTTATCATGTTGGGACAAACACAGGGAACTCCCTTGGTTGTAGCCAGAGGGATTAGAAGCCATGTAGTTTAGCATCTTTTCCTATCAAAAATTTCAAGGAATCAATTAAAAATGACCACAGTCAGGCACTTCTGTGGTATCATCAGAGGTCTCCTCAGTTGTCTCTTAATCCTGTGGCTTTTGTGGAGTCTGGCTGTCATTGAGTTTCAGAGCTGCCTGAGGCAGCATAGCAGAAGGTGAGCTTCTGAGAGAGGGGCTGGCAAGATTCCCTCTCAGGAGAGAGGATAATCAGCCCCTAGGTCTGTGCAGGGAGCATTTAGCAGAGTGAATACTGGTACTTAATTGAGACCCCTTCTCAAGCTTCCTTCCTCATCCTGCCCTCTCTGCAAAAATTGGCTACATTCACTATGTACACTAAGTCTGTCCATAGCAATGTCTTTTCCCTGGATGGTAATTATTTTTTAACAGGTTGAGATAACTACATAGTCATTTGTGTCTGGGGCTAAGTGTCCTGGCCTATTTTAAGTACACATCTCTCTCTTCCTATAATTGTCACACTCTTTAATGAGGCTTGAAACGCTCCATTTCCTGACCTCTGTGTCTAAGACTTTGATGTTTGTTGCCTGACAAGATAGTTTGAACCCCCGAAGAATGTAAGGTAAAATTCTGGTGACCGCTACCTGCCCCCCAAATATTTTCTGTAAGCTCTAGCACTGCTGTTACATTTCCTTCCACTAATACTGTGTCCTTTGGATCCTTACTGTAGTCAGCCCATGGTAAATTGCAAAGTTGTAGTTAACTGATCTGCTTGGGAGGGTGAATCAAAGTCTCAAGTAAATCTAAAAAGTCAGAAATCTAACACTAGTTCAGCAACCAAGAATCTCTTTATAAGTTGAGTACCAGCTTTAGAAACACCTCACTTATTTATATCTGGCAGCTTGAACTATATGATCTGTGTGTGTGTGTGTGTGTTTCCATTTTCACATACTTTCAGTGCCTAGCACAAAGCTTTGCACGTAGAAAAGACTAGGTAATAATCCTTTAGCTTAGAATGGATGGGTGGATGGATGAACAAACAAAGTTTCTGGAATACTGTCAGGAACCAGATTGGAATTCAAAGAAGAAACTCCATGGCCCAAATATATATGCACTGTCCGTGTCTATAGTATAACCTTGTTATCCTGGAGCAGTACTTGTTTATACCTTTGTTATAGTCACTGATAACACCTTGTTCATTTTCACATATGTTGAATGTTAAATACATATATGGTGTCCTGGTCATATGATTTTTTTTTCAGATACTTGAGAACTATTTACTCTTGTATTTAATTCGCATGATCTTCAGTATCTCTTTTTCATTTTGTAATACGTTTGTACATTTTAAATGGCAGTGGAGATAAACTGACTTACCCTACCTGCCAAGAGGGCTCTTAAGGGTATCACTATTTTATAGCAGTAATTGAAGGTCATTTTGTGAGGCAGGGGATAAAGGGACGAATTTAAAACAACTTGAATAAAAAGCACAATTTTAAAAAGCAATGTTTTGCTTATCTGAAAAAATAACTATCAGATAAACGAAGTATTACTATAATAAGTAGCATCACTTCCAGTTTCTTTGCACACCATATGTTGAGGGTGGCTACGTAGAAAATAAATTTAAGGTTGTGACTTTTGAGGAGATTTGTAAAATATAGTAAAGCCTGGATTAACCATGCTCCAGCTTCAAAAAATTGTAATTAACTGGTTTTTCTTTTACTGCCTTTCAAGGGAAAGAGACATGTCACATGAAAACAAATTGATATCATGAATTTAGTTTTTAAAAGGAAAGAGGAAAAGTAACAGTTCCTCTTGATTTCTTTCTTGAGATTTGCCATAGACTCAGCTCTCAGTCTGTCCAGTGTGAGATGATGATACTTGATTCTCAAATAAATGATTAACCTAAAGATCTGTGCTTCTCAGATGATCAGGTAAGGGTTCAGTTCCCTTCACTAGCCTGTCCATTCAAATAGAAGAGTGGACTTAATCATTACTTGAAATATTTCAGTGCCAAGTGTTCAGCTTGTTAACTCTGAGCAAAAAATTCAGTTTATCTGAAGCCTTCCTTCCTAAATACCAACATAGGCTCCCAGTTTCCCTAAGTGTTTTGGCCCAGTGTGATTTGATACTGCTAGAGAGGCAGGATGTGCAGACAATAGCTGTGTGCTGGCATTGGCCAAGCTCTTCTGGAACCAGGAGGCATACAGAGGAGAATTATTCAGTGTGTAGATTAGGGCAGGTGGGTACCATATGGTAAAACTTCGAATGTAAGGAAGACAAAGGACTTCCTTGGGTAATATGTTTTCACCTCTGCAGATGGGAAAAATCCTATTTCAGCCTTAGTCCTTTGTACCAAAAGAAATATTTTAATCTGGAAAAAGTGTAGTCCATTTCTGCCCTGAGCAAGATGTTCATTTTTCCTTACTCTTTATCAATGTAGAATGGATCCAAAACTCCTCTGAGCTGCTGTGAATCCTATTCTTCCTGCAAGGTCAAGCTCAAGTTCTGAGTTCTGCCTGTCCTCAACCTTCTTAGCCCATACACAAAGCAAAATTACCACTGTCTTCATCATCTTTTATTCACAATTTGAGCACTGTCTGTGGCGTTTCTTTCTCATGACAGCTTTAAAAATGGCATAGAGCCTCCTCTTTTAAATGGGACTCTACCCAGTAGCAGCCAACACTGAACACTTCCTCTGGCCTCCTCTGGCCTAATGAGCCCTTGATTATTGTTTGGCATTATTAAATGTCAGCAATAGGATGGCTCCCCTCTGGGAACTCAATGAGAATGGCAAGAAATATAAGATTAGAATTGAGGAACCACATAAAATAGCTTTTATTTATTGGCAAAAGGGAGCAAAAGCTACTAAACATCATCCCAGTGTTCCTCTTTATCATCTGTTGTTGACTTCTCCTTTTTCTGCCTTGAGGGAAGCAGTTTTGTCTTTGTACAATGGAACACATTATTGCAACGCATTTTATTTCAATAATGATATTAATAATGGAGTTGGAAAACATTTATTTGCCAATCGTTTAAAAGGAAATTAAGCTGCATGGTTCCTGCCCACGCTTGTCTGTAACAACTTTCTCTGACTCTGAGAATGGAGGTGGTGAATCTACCCCTCTGGAAATTTATCTGAGGAGATGGCTTGCTTTTGCTGAGTGCTTCCTCTGTCACAGGCCTATAGGTAAGTCCTTAAATTCCTTATCTCACTTGATTCTCACAGTCACCAGTGAAGAATGACCACATTTCATAGATGAAAGAATGGGCTGACCAGGGATAAAGTAACTTACCCAAGGTCAGGAGCTGGAATTCAAGCTCAGGGCAACTGATGGGCCGCAAAGCCTCCTGTGTTGTACAGACAGTGGAGTGTGATGGGGGAGAGGGGAATAAGGCTAACGGATAGGAAGGGCAGGAATATTTTTGCACTGTGTTGGGATTCCTCACCCTGATGTCAGAGGATTGAGGGACACTGGATATTTTCATGAGTAGAGACAGTCCAGGTTAAGGCCTCTCGTATCTACATGGAAATGTGAGGTTTGAGAGAAGGATCAGTACTACCTCAGAGTTCCAGAGACCTGACCTCCCATACAGGCAATGTCACTAACTTTCCATGAGATCTTTTTATTTTTCTTCATCTGTGAAATAGGGGCATGAACATGTGTCCTTCCCACCCTACAGGGTTACTGTGAGTCACACACACAAGGTAAGGTCAAGGGCACTCAAGGCTTGACAGTTGTTTAGCTGGGATGACTTGAGACAACTTCCAACAGTGAGATTCTGTTTGACAGATGCATTTCAAAAACACTTGGAAAAGCACAAATCCCATTACAAATGTAAGGGATTATTGAGAGCAAGGAGGTGTGATACCAATAGTCATGTAGAGGTACCAGATAGAAGTTTGTGATTTTCTGCCTCATCTGTCTCTTGCAAAAGATTTGGGAAAACCAGGAGAAGTCTTTTTCTTTGCATTACTGTGGAGCATGTTGTTTTTTGTTGGAGACTTTGAGTCTGGAGTTCTCTCTTGTCCAGCAAGAGACCGGATGCAGAATTGAATATGAGAGAGGCTAATTTCTAGGAGGAGACAAGAGCCCTAAGTAAGGGTCCTTGCTCTGTGTTTAGGATCAGGAGGCTTACAAATGTGATGGACATGCAGAAATAGACAATAAAACAGTGACCATTAACTCATGTGTTTGAGAGAAAGGGGGTTTCTAAGATACGTGGTGTTAGGGGTTTGGGTCAATACAAAACAAAATCCTGGCGCTCAGCAGATGGCTGTTTATAGCAGGCACGAAGTGGTGTATCTGTTTATCTTAATTAGTCTAGGGTGTAAGACAGAGCACACTACCTCATGGTCAACAAGGCACTTTTTTTTTTTTCTAATTAGCTCCAGGCAATTTCGCCCTGTTGCGGCAGTCTTTCACCCTGTTTACCTGTTTACCTATTCTCAGATGCTTTCATCCTGTGGAAGCCACTTGCCACTCTACACTTTGTTCTATGCTGGGGGGCACTTTCACCCTGTGGTGGCTTTTTGCCCTAAGTCTCGTTAACCCATTGGTGCAAGCTCAGGGAATCTTTAAACTTATTCCTCACAGTTTTTGTCTCTCAAAGGTCTGGAATGGGTAGGGGGAGATTAGAGATGTGCTTAGACCTGGAACAGGTACAGTATATATGGATCCACGGTCTCTCTGTGAAGATAAATCCCGTGTCCTATATTCATATTCTCCATTTGGCATTGTTCTGGAACATAGCACTCATCAGTTTATTCATTAAATGAACATTTTAGAGTGCCTAAAAGAATCCTGCAATAAAATGTTGCCTTAACTAATTTCATGCTTTGCCTGGAAGTAACCGCCCATATTTTCTAGACATTGAGGTTACCTGGACATCTCAGTTTTTATAAGTTGGTGCTATAATGGTATTGTGCTATGGTGAATGCATAATTCCAAGAAGATACATTTGAATGAATACCTTGTGTATATTTCTTTGTATAGAAGCAATGATATTTAAAATATACGTTGTGATTCATAAGATAAGAATTAATTTCTTCCTCTTTTTCATATCTTCCATGTTCAATGAATAAGTAGAATAACCAGGAAGGAGAAACCAACATTAGCAAGTCCGTAATGCATAGTGAGCCCCATGATTTTCTAAGGCCATGAAATATGGACATTGAAGCAGCCTTTGCTCATCTCAAATAGTTAAGGAATGACTGACACCCTATTTTTCTCTTCCTAACTTGTGCATTTTGTGCCCCATTCTCAAGAGGGGAAGAAGCCTAGTGTTTAACAACTTTGTTACTTGGGAGTGAGCAAAGCAAAGATGGTCTTACTGGTTTAACAGCTTCCTTAGATCTGGCTTGTGCTCATCCTTGCACCCAGATGGTAGTGGGGCCAGCCCCTGCAGGCTCATGGAGGCCTTTTGTGCACATCTCAGTAACTGGAAAATGCTACAAATCAGGGGTCCCTCTCACTTCTAGAGAGCCTGTAGTTAAACATTTATCAACACACCTTTACCCACTTATTCCCAGCCTGAGCTTTTGAGTACTTAGATTTTCCCTGAGTATGGAACCTGCTCCTGCAAGGTCATTCCTTTGATGTTCCCTTCAGACGTGGTCTCTCTGGGAGATGCTTCAATTTTTGCTTGTAAAAGTAGCACAAGACTGGTTTTTGAAATTTTTAAATTTAAATTCAAGTTAGTTAACATACAGTGTAGTCTTGGTTTCAGGAGTAGAATGTAGTGATTGATTTCTTGCACATGATACCCAATGCTCATCCCAGAAAGTGTCCTCCTTAATGTCCATCACCCATTTAACCCATCCCCCCCACTCCCTCCCACAACCCTTGATTTGTCCTCTGTATTTAAGAGTCTCTTATGGTTTGCCTCCCTCTCTGTTTTTATCTTATTTTTCCTCCCCTTCCCCTATGTTTATTGAGTTTCTCAAATTCTACCTACGAGTAAAATCATATGATGTCTTTCTCTGACTGAATTATTTCACTTAGCATAGTTCCCTCTAGTTCCATCCACATTGTTGCCAATGTCAAGATTTCATCCTTTTTCATTGCCAAATTGTGTGTGTGTGTACATATTTCCTTTATCCATTCATAAGTCGATGGGAATTTGGGCTTTTTCTGTAACTTGGCTATTGTTGATAGTGCCGTTATAAACATTGGGGTGCATGTGTCCCTTTTAATCAGCATTTCTGTATCTTTTGGATGTTCCTAGTTGCTGGATGGTAGGAATGCAAACCGGTGAAGCAACTCTGGAAAATAGTATGGAGGTCCCTCAAAAAATTAAAAAAGAAGCACAAGATTTTGGGATTCACATAGCACTGTAGTCAAATTGCCACTTACTATCTGTAGTCTTAGAAGTTATTGACTCTTTGGTGTTCATTCACTAGCAAAATAGGGTAATAATTTTTTTTTTAATGTTTAAATTCTAGTTAGTTAACATATAGTTTAATATTGTTTACAGGAGTAGAATTTAGTGATTCATAACTTAATATAGTACCCAGTGCTTAACACAAGTGGCAAAAGAGTGTAATAATTTAGTAATACCTTTCATAAAGGCTGGTTGAGAGAACCATATACCTAAAACTCCCATCCAACTAACAAAAGGAAGTGCTCATTCTCTTCACCATTCTGTAGAATAGTGGTCTCCAATCATCCAGGGGACGTGGGAAGGGAACATTAGAGCTTCTTTCAATCTTTATTCTTAAATAATTTATATTTTGTGCATGTTTATAAGCTACAAATATAATGATGGAGTAGTAATGCATATAATTTATAAATATCTATACAGACTTGGATGTAAGAAAAAATTGCTGAAGAACTACACAATCCAAAATTGACATATTCATATTAAGGTATTAAGTAACAGCAATTTATTATATATCACCAAGCTGTGCTTGCACTTTTAATATTTTAAATTGATTTTTTATTAAGTTTTTTATTTCAATTCCAGTATAGTTAGCATATAGTTCAAATTAGTTTCAGGTGTACAATTTGGTGATTCAACAGTTCTATATATTACTTAGCGCTCATCATGATAAGTATACTCTTTAATCCCCATCACCTATCTTACCCACCCCCCAGACCACCTCCTCTCTGGTAACCATAAGTTCTCTATAGTTAACTTTGTTTGTCTCTCTCTTGTGGTTTTCTTTGCTATTTTTTTTTTTTAATTTTTTTTTTCAACGTTTATTTATTTTTGGGACAGAGAGAGACAGAGCATGAACGGGGGAGGGGCAGAGAGAGAGGGAGTTACAGAATCGGAAACAGGCTCCAGGCTCTGAGCCATCAGCCCAGAGCCCGACGCGGGGCTCGAACTCACGGACCGCGAGATCGTGACCTGGCTGAAGTCGGACGCTTAACCGACTGCGCCACCCAGGCGCCCCTACTAATTTGTTTCTTAAATTTCACATATGAGTGAAATCATATGATATTTGTCTTTCTTTGATGGGCTTATTTCACATAGCATTATACTCTTCTAGTTACATCCATGTTGACGCACATGGCAAGATTACATTCATTTTTATGGTTGAGTAATATTCCAGGGTGTGTGTGTGTGTGTGTGTGTGTGTGTGTGTGTGTGTGTGTGTGTGCATATGCATTTATTACCTCTTTATCCATTCATTTTTTGATGGACACTTGGACTGTTTTCATAATTTGGCTATTGTAAACAATGTTACAGTAAACACAGGAGTACATGTATCCTTTTGAATTAATGTTTTTATATTTTTGGGGTAGATACCCAGTAGTTACTGGATTATAGAGTAGTTCTATTTTTAACTTTTTGAGGCACCTCCACACTACTTCCACTGGCAGTACTGGTTTGCATTCCCACCAGTGGTGCATAAGAGTTCCCTTTTCTCCGTATCCTTGCCAACACCTGTTGTTTGTGTTTTTTATTTTATGTTTGCATTTTAAATGAAATAATGTATTTCCATGTCTTATAATAAAAAAATAATCTCTGAAGCATTGATTAAAATTAAAATTTTTTACTGCTTAGTTAAGATATGCTTTCACATTACTTTATTTCAGTTGTCAGCTAACTATGACCCACAGAGACTAAATATATATACTGTCTACCCCTTTATAGACAAAACTTGCTGTCCTTTGCCTTATCTTTCACTCATTGTAATTACTACATGTTATTTAGAGAAGCTGAGGGGTTTCATATATATGTACACAACCACAGTTTATGTATTTGTGTGTGTGTGCATGTGTATTGGACACACACCTAAAGACAAAATTTAATTCTGCATCTGGCAATTCTAAAGTCTGTGATCATTCCCCTAAACTGCATGGCAATTTTCTGTAGTACTTACAGTGGCTTATTATAAATAGAGCAAGTACAAACATTACGATTAGGAGGAAGATTACTAACGGTTCCATTTGTAGTCAGGGTGTTCTGAAAGAGAGCCAGATGGTATTTTACCGTTGGTATGTATATTGTTATACCACGGCAGGTATTACTAATTGCTTACAACGCTATTTTTTTTTTTTTTTTTTTTTTTTTTTTTGCTGAGTTAGAATGCGGCCACAGAATCCTTTTGAACAGAACTTTGCAGGCATAATATGTGAAACATTATTGGCATTTCTGACAAAGGTGAGTAGAGGGAGGTAGGAGTATCTGGTTCCAATACAAGACTTTGAGGTAGACATGTAGGGAATTGTAAGAACATGACAGAAAACGTGAATTTTGGTTTATTTATTTTTAGCAAGAATTTCCTTCAAGAGGAACATATTTAAGAGATCCTCTTGGGTCAGCATATAGCTGGAAACTGTAGAGGATCTAGGTGAACAGAAAACTGCCTAGCCGAGTGGTTAGGATCACGGACTCTGGAGTTAGAAGGTCTGCTTCCAGATTCCAGCTCTGCTACTTTGCTGTGTGTGATCTTGGCTAAGTTTTACTTCTTGTTTCTCAGTTTGCTCATCTAGTAATCTAGGAAAATAAGGAAACCTACTTATGAAACAATCATGAAAATTGCTGATATGATTTGTGTAAAGCATGTGGGGCGCTGCCCAGTGTCAGGTAAGTGCTAATGTAAATGTTACGATGCTAATGGCATGGCCCTTAATGTGCTTGAAATCTAGTTGTGAACTCAAGACAGAGAGAAACTGAGAAAAAAATAGAAGAGGGGTGCCTGGGTGGCTCAGTCGGTTAAGCATCTGACTTCATTTTAGGTCAGGTCATGATCTCAGGGTTCATGAGATCGAGCTCCACCTTGGGCTCTGTGTTGACAGTTAGGAGCTTGCTTGGGGTTCTCTCTTCCTCTTTCTCTGCCCCCACCTGACTTGTGCTCATGCTCTGTCTCTCAAAATAAATAAATAAACATGAAGAAAAATTTTAAAAAGAAAAAAAATAGAAGATAGTGTAGCATAAGCCACGTTCCAGGGTCTTTATTTTTTGGTGTCATATGCTTCTCAGCACGGTTTCTTCCATCTCTGAAAGTCAAAGATAAATGAAAACACTCACCATTTTCTGCATTTATGCATGATGGTGTTCCATCTTAGTGAATTTTATCCATTACATTGTGCATTTGTCAATAGTCCCCAAGGCAGTGCAGTCCCATGGTAGATCTTGGTGACCGATCATTTGTCCTGTTTTTGTTTTTTTGTTTTCTTTTATCTATAGCCAAATAGATATTCTTACCATTATGGAAATTTGGAAAATGATTCATGTCAGTCTAGTACTTTTCAATAATGTTGATTTACCAGTGCATTTAATCAGGTCTCATTATGCTATAAAGCATCTGCAGTAAGGAGTTGCCTTTAAATATTCAAAATATTTCATTGCAAGTTATGGGAAGCATTTGTATTATAATACTCAACTATAATGCCCCAGGGATATCTGGGCAGTCACTAATGAGCTAAACTATCTTTATAGCAATTCTCGAGAGAAATGAACTTCTGATATATGACTGTAAATATCCCTTACATATGCTCTTATGATCTATAGCTTTAAATAATAAAATGTAGAAGTGTTTTCTAAACTAAGTTTTCAGGGAAAAAACACCAAATAGGCTGTCATCAAACTACACAGCAGAGCATTGGTCCTCAAATATCTCCTAACCAAAATTCTAAAAGTGTTAGAATATATACCTTTTGAAATGAACTAAATGGTGATTATAAAGGCTACAAGGGAGTTTTCTTCTGGTGTGGATTATTATCTCAAATTAGCCACATTTTCATGAGCCAGGCTCTTTTCCTTTAATTATTGGCATATTGGAGATAGTACTATTCCTGATATGCTGAAGCATGATTCTAACAGCCAGTACTGGTCCTTGGTTATGGAAAATTAAGTTATCACTAGAAAGTATTTACTTTTTTCACCCAACCTGTATGGGAGGTCTGTACTGAACCCATTGATGTTGGGTTTGACTATGTGGCTTGATTTGGCCAACAGAATATAGGCAACATTGAGAGTTTTGAGCCAAAGTTTTAAGAAACTTTACATGTTTCTGCTCAACTTTCTGGGGGCTTTTGACGTCATCCATGGGAAAGACATTTGACAGCCTCTCCAACCCAAATCTATGACTGAGACCTACGAAGCAAACCCAAGATGAAGCAGCCATTGTGGTCAATCTGCAGACCCGTTAGTATAAAAATAAATGCTTGTTGTCTTAAGGCACTGAGTTTTGGGGCTTGTTAGGCAGCCTTAATGTGGCAATAGGTGATTAATACGTGTCTTGGCTTTAAAGTTTCCTGGTTAGAGGTGATTTCCTCAAAAGGATTAGTTGTCTGATCTTCGTATCTTAGTAAGAGATTGGGGTATATAAGGCATGGGGGAGGTTGGGTAGGACATCTTAACTTTCATCCTACTACTTCTGATCAAATCTCCCATTGCCCTGTTCATTCTCAGATCAAGCTGTGATTTAGTTGTGACTGAGTGCTACCCAATTTGAACTTTTGACACTTTTGACACTTTTGCTCACAGTTTTAAGCTTGTTGTGCCTTTTGGAGACTTACATATTAGATGGCCTAGTTGGCCCACTTATTGGTGACAGATGATATACTAAGAAATGCATAGGAATAAGACAAATCGGGGTTCAATTCCCTATTAAGTCACCTGCCACCTATGTGAGGCAGCAAGTTACTTCCCTCACTGAGGTTCGGTTTTCTCATAAGGTGGTAATAACACATCTCTGAGCATGTGTGTGTGTATTTTAAAGAAGATTGTAAATTAAGTAAAATGTTTAGTGTTATTCCTGATATACTCTTTAATGATTACTTGCCATACCAAATACTTTCACATGTACTTTTTCTTGTCATTTTTATTTAAAAAATGAAACAGGAGCACCTCGGTGGTTCACTTGGTTAAATGTCTGACTCTTGATAGCGGCTCAGGTTATGATCTTGTGGTCTTGAGATCTAACCCTGCATCAGACTCCATGCTGAGTGTGGAGCCTGCTTGGGATTCTCTCTTTGCCCCTCTCCCCTGCTTGCATGCATGTGATCTCTATTTCTCTTCCTCTCTCTCAAATATTTAAAAATATTAAAAATGACCTACTATTATCGTCCCCATTTTATGGAGGGGAAAACTGAAGTATTTGAGTTTATGTAATTTGAAGGAGGCTAGTACAATGAAGCAGTGGTGGGGTAGAATTTTAACCGAGGTTAAAATAAGGAAAATTTGGAGGAGAAAAAGACCATCACTTTTATCTCAACAAGAGCAAACTGGATAAGTTTTAAAAAGTAACTTAGAACAAGTAAAATACAAATCAGCTAAGTTTCAGAAAGGAAAAGGCTATTTCTAGGAATGAAGAGTGTCATGGCTGTTGTCATCCCTAGGGACATGATGTAAAGGATTAAGCCCCCTCTGATGTGGCTAAGGAGTAATCAGCCTGATTTCTATTTTTAACACTCAAATGTAGACAGACATGATGAATGGAAATCTCAGGGATCCATGGTTGTAAAGCAGATACACATCCAATCTCTGCATATTTCCCATGGTGCACAGGGATAGAATACCAAAGGTTAGGGGCAGAGAAGAGGACATCCCTGAAGGGAAGAAGAGGCATAGTTGAGAGAGCACTTTCTTTTTTTTTTTTTTTTTTTTTTAACGTTTATTTATTTTTTTTTCTGAAATTTATTGACAAATTGGTTTCCATACAACACCCAGTGCTCATCCCAAAAGGTGCCCTCCTCAATACCCATCACCCACCCTCTCCTCCCTCCCACCCCCCATCAACCCTCAGTTTGTTCTCAGTTTTTAACAGTCTCTTATGCTTTGGCTCTCTCCCATTCTAACCTCTTTTTTTTTTTTTCCTTCCCCTCCCCCATGGGTTCCTGTTAAGTTTCTCAGGATCCACATAAGAGTGAAACCATATGAGAGAGCACTTTCTTCAGGCAAAATGCTACTTCCCTGAATGTAAGTCAGCAGTTAGACAAAACAGGGCAGAAGAACAGAGCAAGATCCACACCTCCATCCTGAAGTGCATGGGGTTTTTATGATGATGAGAACCTCAAAGGATGAGGACAAGGCAGAGAGCTAGATTAGATCTCAGCCCTTCCCCCAGGATGCACGGGGCCATACCAAAGGAATAGTAATCACCTAATTAGGATTGTGATATGGCAGAAGTATTGAGAGAGAATGTCCTGAGATACGCCAGGTTTTCACTGAAAAGGGTGAGAACAAGGCGTAGAAATTCCATGAAGCCTAGAAAACCAGTTGCAGGGATAGAAAGTGAGACTTTCAAGTGACACCTAAAAGGCAGTTATTACTATTTTTTAATGTTTATTTTTGAGAGAGAGCATGCAAGCAGGGAAAGGCCAGAGAAAGAGGGGAATAGAGAATCCAAAGTGGGCTCTGTGCTGACAGCAGAGAGCCTGATGTGGGGCTTGAACTCCTGAACCATGAGATCATGACCTGAGCCCCAAAAGGTGATTATTCAGTCATATAGCTGAGGGTTCACAACTACAGCTGCTATATCTCAGAGGGCTAGTGACCAACTGTAAAACATAAGACAATTTATGGAGTCTTGGTGGTGTTCAGATCTGAAGCTCTACTAAGGGAGAGCTGTATTCCCACCATAAAAACATTTGAAGACCATGGTAGACTGAATTTTTCTTTTTTTTTCTTTTTTTTTTCAATGTTTATTTATTTTTGGGACAGAGAGAGACAGAGCATGAACAGGGGAGGGGCAGAGAGAGAGGGAGACACAGAATCAGAAACAGGCTCCAGGCTCTGAGCCATCAGCCCAGAGCCCGACGCGGGGCTCGAACTCACGGACCGCGAGATTGTGACCTGGCTGAAGTCGGACGCTCAACTGACTGCGCCACCCAGGCGCCCCTAGACTGAATTTTGCTAAAGCTACAACAGAGCCCAAACACAGCTCAATAATGGATTAGAGTCAGCCTCACCAAGATAATTGAGAAAGGAAGTTGTGTGACCTTCTCTGGGAATAAACATTATTTATTCAGTCTCTGATACTAGTTTTTTTACAGCCAGTGTTTGGTGTCAAAAAATAACCATGAAGCAAGCAGGAAAATGTCCATAATCTAGAAGCAGAACCACATAAGTATAAATTATTTACTATCTGGCCATTTTCAGTAAAAGGCGGCCAACTCCTAATCTAGGAAAAGAATAAATGATGTATTTAGGGGAACAACATTAAGAATGTCAGCACACTTGTAAAAAAAAAAAAAATGGAGAATAGAAGTCAATGGTGCAGCATACTTAAAATGCTGAAAAAAAAACCCCATTAACCCTAGCTCTGAGACTTTTAACTCTACTTTGGCATTTGCTGCCATTTATCGGATGTTTTGTTACGGAGCACATAGAAGCCAACTTCTCAGATCTTGATAATTGTACCTAAAAAGGTGAAGTTATACAGTATGAAGCATAGGGATGTATAGTGAACTTTTAAAACCAATTGCTTACAGAGAAGAAGAAGTTACAATAACATATATAAAATTAGGGCTTGAAAGGGTAGGGCACTCAGTTTTGATTCTCAGTGTTGTGTGGTGAATAGAACATGAGATTGGGGTGACGAGATCAGCATAGAGTCAAGTCACACTTCTACCTCTGCAGTGTTTTTAGGATTGTCTCTCTCAACTCTTTCTAGAGTTCATAACTGCCCCCACCTGCCTAACATGGCTGATTTGCAAATCAAGGGAATGGAAATAGGGGTCTGTGAATGGCTCAGTTGGTTAAGCATTGGACTTCCGCTCAGGTCATGATCTCCACAGTTTGAGTTCAAGCCCCAGGTCTGGATCTCTGGTGTAAGTGTGGAGCCTGCTTTAGATCCTGTGATTCCCTCTTAGCCCCTCTCCAGCTTATGCTCACTGTCTCAAAAATAAACATTAAAAAAAAAGGGAATGGAAGTGAATGTTATGAGCTTTTGAAAGGTGCTCTGAATGCTCCCAAAATATCTGTTGAAATATTACTGGTAAAATAACAAAATCACCCAAACTCCTACCATTGATTAAAAAATCAGTAAGTGCAGATGATGTTCCATGGATATAATTGTGGAGAGAGGTGTGATGCTTTTGTTCTACTTTGTCCTGATAAGATCACTCTAGAAGTGTTGAATTCCGAATGTCACACATTAACAGTAGCATACGAGGGTACATTGAGTAGAATTTTAAAAATCTTGGGTGCAGAATGTTTGAAAGAATGGGGAATTATTCCTGAATGAGTAGAAGCCTTTGAAGTAAAGAGAATTGGAGGTCCTTTGGCTCCCCCACCCCCTTGCAGCATGGGCCTGAAAAAAGTAAGCTACTCAAGTCTCACTTTGAGTAGGTATTAAATGGAGATAATGTTATTGAATTTATTATACTTTTGTGGGGAGTCAATGAAATATTAAGATAATATATAGGCTGCTTTTGTGTAGGCTCTAAGATAAGAGATCTAGAATAATTTTAATTATAAAGCACTTTAAGTCAGTGGGAGCTTTATAGAAATAGAATTGACTGTGTTTGAGGAGTTGGACTGGAAGTTTGGTGGAAGGTATTCAAGTGTCATCAGTATATGGTTGGACTGTATGATGTTTCAGATCCTTTCTAACCTTCAGGTAATACTTAATATCAGTAAATAGCAAAATGTGTCAATTTGCCAACTTTATTCTCATTATCATATAGAATTTGCATATACTTATACTTGAGACCAGGTAGGTTTTAAGGAGTCAGGGTAGTTTATGTACTAGCCTGATTAGAAGAACAGAGCAAAATGAGAATAGGAGAGATCCAAACAGTCTCTCCTACTGGACATCAATCTGTATTATCATCCTTTGTCCCTAAGTTTCATAGTTTTTCATAGTAAGAACATAGAATTTTTATTATAAAAGCAGAGAAGCTCCATAAATCTCTATTGAAAGTTTTTAAAATTTTTACTAAATATTAGGTGAACTTTTGGAGTTGTCTAGAAAATGCTAGTTTTATATTCTTCAAGCTAAGAGACAGGAAATGTTATGCTTTGTTGTAACTCTGCAGACATCTTATTTGTGAAAGAAAGAAAACTAACAATGGCAGACACGTCTGGAAAAAAAAATGACTAGAAATTGTCAGACTTCTGGACATGTTCTTTGTCTCACGGCTTTAATAAGTGGAAGTCTGACTTAAAGAAAAGGTCTGTTAGTATTGTATCAGCAACAATGACTAAACTACAAAGGAATGCATAAAGGGAAATGCTCTTAATGGAATATTTGGGGGTTATTTGAGAGACCTGCCTGGAGAAAGAAAATACATTCTGGCAAAGAGATGATGTGATTGCCATGGACCCAGCCAGGACATGGTTTTTCCTGAAAAGTTAATTTATCTGACTTACAGGTCCTGGTTTTTCATGATTAAATTAGAATCTGTACTAAAGGGGTTTATCATAATTTGCTTTTGCATGTCCTGATTTATTCATATTTTCTTCCGCATTTACAGTTGCATATGCGCAGGAAAAATAAGCCCCCCAATTTTAGGAGGAATTAGTTTTACCCTGGAGTCAAGGATTAATTTGAGGTCCTCTATAGGCAAAATAGATAATTACATACATAAAGTTTCTTTGTTGATTTTTTTTTTTAACTACCCTTTCTCTATTACTATTGCCATTCTCAGGAGTGCCTAGTCTCGTATCTCAATGATCACACTTTTATTTTGAACAGCTTTATTGAGAAATAATTCCCAAACCATGAAACTGGCTCATTTAAAGTGTACAGTTCAGTGACTTTTACTATATTCATAGAATTATTCATTTGTCACCACAGTTTAGAACATTCCATCACCCCCCAAAGTAAGTCTATATCCCTTAGCTCTTACCAACTTGCAGTAGCCTCCTACTACTAGGAAATCACTGATCTTTCTTTTTTATCCTATTCTGGATATTTCATATAAATGGAATCATACAATAGAAGGTCCTTTGGGTCTCTCTGTTTTTATTTAGCATGATGTTTTCAAGGTTAATCCATAGTGTAGTATGAATCATACTTCCTTTTTAAAATTGCCAAATGTGGGGTGCCTGGGTGGCTCAGTCATGTGAGCACCCAACTCTTCATTTTGGCTCAGGTCATGGGATCAATCCCTATGTTGGGCTCTGCGCTCAGTGTGGAGCTTGCTTAAGATTCTCTCTTTATCTTCCTCTACCCCTCTCCCTTGCTTGTGTGCCCCCTCGCTCTCAAAATTGCCAAATGTATTGCATCATATGGATATACCACATTTTATTCATTCCTTCATTGATAGACACTTGGAGTTTTTCCTACTTTTTGGCTATTACAAATCTGCTATAAACATTTCTGCTCAAGTTTATGAGGACCTATGTTCTCATTTCTCTTGGGTATATATGTAGGAGTTGAATTACTAGGTCATGTGGTGAGTCTCTTGAACTGTTTAATGAAATACCAGACTGTTTTCCAAAGCAGCTACATTTTACTTCCTCCCAGAAATGTATGAGGGTTTCAATTTCTTCACATCCTCACCAACACTTGTAATTATCTGTCTCTTGGACTCTAACCTTCCTAATGAATATAAAGTGGATCTCATTGTGGTTTTGATTTGCATTTCTCTGATGGCTAATGATATTGAGTGTCTTTACACATTAGTCATTTGTGTATCTTTTTTGGAGAAATATCTATGCAAATCTGTTCATTTAAAAATTAGATGAATTTTTTTTTTGTAAATGAGTTGTAATCATTCTTTAGATTTTCTAGATACAAATCCCTTATCAGATAGATGATATTCAAATTTCCCCATTCTATATGTTTTAAATCTTCACATTTTATTGGGCTTCCTCCCCATTCCCCTTTCTACTTATATTTGCCTCTATGTTTGGCCTAACTAGTTGTCCTCAGGATAGTTTTAACCAAATAAATGTCCACGTTTCCATCAGCTATCATTCACTCATTTGAGAACCTGTTAGGTACTGGGCTTAATCATCAGGAAGTCAATGATCCATATGCAGTCTTGTTCCTGCTTTCTTGGCACTTAGAATGTATGGTGGGAGAAAAAGATCTTAATCAACCATTAAGATATTATCTTTCTGCTAAAAATTACCATCTAAATCATCTACTTTTGCATCCCATTAGCTCATCTTCTAATCCATCCCAAGTGCCCCTTGCTGTTTATAGCTTTGATCTAACACATTTTCCCTTCTTTAAAGGGCTTGGGTTTCTGTCTGCAGAATGAACCATTTTAAGGACAGTTACATGGATCATAAAAGTTAGGCGTCTAAGGTAGACTGCACAAAGGACCAGAGGTTTTGTCAAGATTGGCTTGAACCCTATGAGTTGTCCAAATAGCCTCAATATTGTAAACCAGAGAGGGAGAATGGAGAGGATATGGAGAAAAAATACTCTCTGGAACAAGTGACAATAATAAGCCACGTGTGCACAACTCTACCAACAGAGTAGAGAAGGACTATATTTCTTATCCAGTAAGGCCTTGTCTAATGAGGAAACATGCTTGGTAATTCTGATGGTCATCTTTTACATTGGCTTTAGATTAGCCTTCAGTTCCATAAAATGTTGCAGTAAAAAGAAAATCCAGGAATCTGAGTACTGAGAAAGTTCAAATTGAGATCAGATTTCTCATTTATTCTAAGATAAATTTACATAGGCTAGAATTGTCTCTGATTTAGAAAGGTACAAGTACTTGGGGTTATACTGCATGTAAATAGTATGGGATAGATGGCGGCAGTGGTGAGGATGATTGTAATAATAATTCGGTGCATCACTATCACATTGGGATTTTTCAAAACATTTTCACATACATTGCTCTAGAACCTAACATGAACCAAACAAGATTGCTAGACTTCATTATCTATGATTCCATAAACTTTGTAGTGAAATATAATAAACATGTAAGAAATGCACAGATCATAAGTCTACAGCTTGTTAGATCTTCACATATTGAATACTCCATGTAAACAGCTCAAGGAATAGGTCATTGCCAGCATCATGTGTCCCTTTGTGCTCATTTAATAACTGATACCCTTAACAGGAAATCACATTCCTGATCTCTAATACCATAGCTTACTTTTTTGCCTGCTCTTAAACTACAACTAAATGCAGTTATATACTATGTACTGTTTTTTGTTTGGCTTCTTTCAGTGTTTGTGAGATTTTTCCTTAATTCTCATTGCTGTATAATATTCCAATATTTATTCTACAATTCATTTATCCATTCTAGTGACATTTGAGTTGTTCCTAGTTCATGGCTATAACAAATACTGTTACTATGAACATATTTTACCCCTTTTTCCAGTTATATACCTACAACTAAAATCACTGGATTGTGATAGGGTCTATGCATGTATTCAGATTTAGAATAAACCACCTAACAGTTTATCACAAGTGGCAAATCCGATTTAACCTCCCACCAGCAATAGGTGATGAAACTTTGGACTAACCAAAGTGGCCAAACACTTTTGATATTTTCTGTATTGTAAAGCTATTTTCATGTGTGATGATCCGCATTTTGAAAATGGAGACTTAGGGGCACCTGTGTGGCTCAGCCAGTTGGGTGTCCAACTTCAGCTTAGGTCATGATCTCACAGTTTGTGAATTCGAGCCCTGTGTTGGGCTGTGTGCTGACAACCTGGAGCCTGCTTCAGATTATGTGTCTCCCTCTCTCTCTGCCTCTCCCCAACTTGTGCTCTGTTTTTCTCTCTCTCAAAAATGAATAAACATTAAAAAAATTAAAAAAAAATGGAGACCTAGATGTACTGTCACAGGAAAGGTCTAGAGCATAAGTCTAGTGGCACAGTATTAGCAGTGTTATTTACATTAAGCCAAATACCATGACATTTGTTTCACTTGGAAAACAAGGCTAAGATATTAACATAGAAGATGACCAAAAAATATCGAAATGTATATAAAGACTTCGTTTTCAGTGGCGACACACTAAGAGCTTGGAACTTGTCATTCCCATTCCTGCAAGAAAAAACCTGAACATTCTGAAAATTCAGTGACTTTTCTTGAAGTCATTAGAGAAAGAGCTGAGATCTCAGGGCACAGTGTCATCCTGAAATCTAGTGAAACAGAGGAATCTAGAGAATCAAGGTGTTGAGATCCATTTACCTGGAGCCAAGGCCCTAGAGCCACTACTGGCAGGTACACTTAAATAGCAATTTTGTTGAATAGCTGGAGGCTGAGTGTGGAGTAGCATGGGTGAGAAACTCCTGCCTCCCCCCCCCCCCGCCCCCACACACACACTGTCATCCTGCTGTCCACAGGAAAGGACTTTGAGTCAAATTCTCTTTTCACTTTCAACCCTGGGTCTTAGGAAGTTGGAGCCTCCTGCTATAATTAGCTCCTCTCAATTTGTCTCTGCTCTGCATCTGCTTGCTTACAACTGAGAAGACAGACATTTGGCTAGAGAGAGTTTAAACTTAAGACTCAGGACCATTAACCTCTGAGCATCCAGAGAAGAGGCTGTCCAAAGGACAAGGTTGCAATACTAGAAGTGCGTCACAGCATCTCCTCACTCAGAGCACAGGTCTCTAATAAGCTTAGCCATGGAAAAAAGCAATTACAGGCATTGCTCCTACAACTTCTAATGCAAATTGGATGGAACACAATAGATTAATTAGAGAACATGGTTTGAATTTACATTCTGCAGACAGCAATTGGTTATAATGTGATCGAGTTCAGGAACTAGCACCTTGGGAGCAGGCAAAAAAAGACTCATTGGCAAGATGCATAAACACATACCTTCACAGTGTCTGAGTGGCTGGCTGCTGAGTTGGCCTCCAGTTCTCTTTTCCTCTGAGCATAGATCCTAAGGGGCTGGGGGTATGCCGACATAAAAGAGAACATAATTGGTGAATAGAGTTCTGTATTTATAGATCACAGAAGAGAACGAAGTTGTGAGCTCAGTTAAGCTCTCCTAGTCACTTGTAATTCTAGGTGTTCCGAGTCTCAGACTTAAAACCTATTATGATGGATAGAATTTACAGGAATTCCAGAGTTTCAGTGTCCAGGGGCTTTGCAGATAAATCAATAAGCAAAAGCTATACCTGTCCCTGTGACTCAGGGAGTCAGCAGGGGTTAGTGGAAGTGACTAGGGCCAAGAGGTTCAGAGGTACAAATTCAACACCTGTTCTCTCCCTTCCCCAACCTCCCAATTTCCCTCATCAAGGAAATATGCACAACACTAACAATGATTAAATAAAGTTGCCTTTTTACAGTTCCTAAGGGGCAGTATAAAATTTAATTCCCAGCTTTCTAAAAATTATTTAAAATTCTGTTTATAGACAAGAAAATGGACTCTAACATCTTTTGGGAAATGTGCGCAGTTATGAAGTATGAGGTCCCTTAAGGTATATGGGTCAAGCAAACAAGGAGTGAAAGGCACTCATCTAATTGGTCATCATTTTGCTATTTCTAGATCAGTGCTAGGCATCAAATTGGCACAAAAATCAAAACAGAACACATATGGCATGGACTGATCTTTTTGCTCTGAGAATTTGCTTATCATGTGGGTTTGGGTTTGAGATTAGAGAGTGGCTGTAAGTATTTGGTGCAGCTATTGGTGTGGGAGAGCTCAGGACTGCAGAGAGATGATTGAGCACAGCATCTTGGGCAGCACTGTCATTTAATGGGAAAATGGAGGAAGAGAAGCTCGTATGGGACGTACTAATGGAGGAGTTAGAAGAGAAAAAAACAAAACCAGAAAAAATACAGTATGTCAGAAGTAAAGGGAGGCAAGAGTTCCAAAAAAGGAATAATGGGATCTATTAGATGCCACCAAGAAGTTGTATTGGCCTGGGCTTCTTTTACAAAGAAAATTCCAAAAGCTAAACTAGCCAGTCAGGTAGTTGACTTTGGGACTGCCAAGGAAGGAGGGAAGCCAGTATCAGGTGAACTATCTAGCTCACCCCCTCTGGACAAATGAGGCTGGACCTTAGGAGTTGTGAAGAATATACCTCTGAATGGACTGCCTGAGGGATAAAAAGGGGAAGTGACAACCCACCAGCTCCAGCCCTCCAATACTCAGTGTTTGCCCCCAAAGGATGGGAAGTCCTTTGTATTTTCAAGTTTGCACATAGTGGTTCCCAGCAGCTCCCCATCAGAGAGTGAGAGGAACCTGGAGCAGAAAGTGAGAGATTGATGATGTAGGGGAGGTGGTGCTTTCCAGATGCTTTGAATTTTTACTTGTGTGGACCTAAGGGCCACAGAAACATGGATGATGTGAGGTGGAGCATAAGAGGTATCCAAGGCAGAGGAGAAGTAAAAATCACAGCTTGGTAGAAAATGGAAAATACAGGAACACTTTTAGCTTTAATAATACAACAGTTTAGGACTTAAGTTCAGGTGTAGGTGGATCCAGAGGCCCTTTTGATGTCAGCTTCTTGAATCTTTTCTGTTTTGCTTCTCTTTGTATTGGCTTCATTCTCAGCAAGATCTCTCTAGAGTAGAAAAATGGCATCTAGAAGATTCAGGTGATGTGGAATTTACAGGTCCTACTCTGAAGAAAAGGTACCTTTCTCTCTTCCATCATTAATATCGGTTCCTTAAAAATAACTGATCGGAATCATATGCTTATTTGAGGTACAGTTGCTATGTCCAAGGTGGTGGGTGTGCCTGGGCCATGAACCTCAGCCAGGGCCTTTCAAACAAGACTACTTAACTGATAGACCCAACAGTATGATCCACAAAGGGGTAGCTGAGAAAAAAAAATGGAGACTACAAATGGAGCAGAAGAAAAGCATAACATGTTAACACATGTTATGGGGAGGAAAGTGTTGAAGGGATTGTTAATATAGAAGTCACTGAGTGACATCAGTGAGAGTCCTTTCTCTGTTATCTACAAGTTGTTGGACTTTGAACAAATCACCTAATCTCTCAGAATCTCGGTTGCTAATCTAAAATGAAAGTGAGACTAGTTGGTTTCCTTCTTTAAAAAAAAAAAGTTTTATTTAAGAATTTTCAACGTCAACAACCCTATAGAAAGAATCTAATTCTGAAACCCAGAACTGCCACAAACAGCATTTTTGTGGGTGTTGCAGTCATTAGGACTCCTTCCTTTGAGACTCATACTAAGCTCACTGGTGAACTCTGCTTCAAGGCCAGGATTAACTCGGTCAGTATTCTCAGTCATAACCCTCCAACAGCGTCAATTCACAAACCTCATTTATGTACCAAAAATAAGACAATAATCTACTATACAACATTTACAGCATTGAAAATAGGGTAACATAAGCATCATTTCATATAACACATTTTACCAATTTAGCTACCCAGAAATAAAACTCAAGTCTTTTCACAAGTGTGGATGCCCCTGAATGCAGGGAGCATCCATGTATTTTTGCTATCATTGCTCTTCACAAGCTCTCTCACGAAAGCTGTGGGTTTGAGACATACATCTGGACAAGTTAAAAAGAAAAAGTCTTGTGCACCGGAGTCCTTGCATGTGTTCTGTGCTTTGTTTTGCGTATTCAATCTTTGATGCCAGTACTAACATCAGTCCTACCAGAGGTTTCAAAAGTGCAAACACCTTCTGGCTCCACATCAGACTTGTGTTCAGGGTTGATAGATCTCCATGCAATACAGAGTGGTGGATAAAAATGGGACACTTGCTGTCAAACAGCAAGTGTTGTTTGATATCATATTCTTAATCGAGAAAGTATGTAGACCTAGGGAATTCTGTGGCAGAATATTTATACTACCGTGAGGTACTTCTTCCATAGAATTTGAAATAAGACTAACTGCAGAGATTAAATGGAGGCCTATATTGTGTTTTATGATATGAAGACAGACAATGTTAAAAATAAGCAAAAGCAAAGTACAGAATGCTATCATTTCCAAAGAGATTTGCTGAAGAAAAAAATTGTATCTAGTTTAAATTAAAAGAAGAATATAATTTTAACCAATAAGTTCTACTGTAAACAGTGAAATGAGTTACTTGAATATCATAAACTAATACCAGCAGAACTCTTTCAATGTCAAATTATGCTGTATTTGTTTGCCTGTCTACAAACATTTGACTTTTAACCACGGAGTATTTGAAACCTTTTTTGTAACCTTCAACACTTCTTTACCTCTTTCTAAAGAATAATGTCCAAAATACTAACAAAAGTACTAAACATCGAACACAGTAATTCTGAAAATGTTAGCACAAAAGCATTCTTGTTATTACTATTAGTTTAGGAAACTGAATTTTCAACAGTCTGTTTAAACTAGAGTCCTGGTCTATGTTTTCCCAGCCCGGAGGATTGGAACCAGTGTTGTGGCCAACACCTGCTGTAAACCCCTGCCCGGTTTTGCTATAATGCTATCTTAGCAGACTTAGAAATGGGGAGTAGCTGAGGGAGGGGCAATCATAGAAGACAAAGATAGAAACATTGATAAGAGACAACATAGCAGGGAGTGGGGCAGACACATGGTTCCTTCTCATCATACAGAAACCTCCTGGGCTTCTTTTTCCTGATTAAAGAAAAGCTTTTTCTGCTACTTTGCTCTGGTAAAGGAGTACAATTTCATCAAGACTGGCAACTTGTGTTCATTTTTCCTGTAGGCACATCATAGCTTAAGTCATTAACATTTCAAAGTTTCCTGTTTTACACAGAGCAGCATTGAGCTATTTTCAATCCATAAGCAGCCTAGGGCAAATCTTGATTCATCAGAATTCATTCATTCAATTTTTGTGGAGTGATGATTTGGTGTAAGGCCCAGGCAAGGATTCTGCAGGAATATGAAGATGAACAAGACATTATTCCTACCCTCAAGGAGTTTAACATCTAGCTCAGGAGATTAAATATGTACCAGATATGTAACTGTTGAATAAATGTTGAATAGTATGGATTGAAAAAGGTAAAAAAACCCCAAAAATTCCATAAAAGAGATGTAAAAAGAAATGCTATTTAAGGTCATAAAGGACAAAATTTAAGCTGTCAGGGAGAACAGTAGAGATTGGGAAGGGCTCCTATGTATAGCTGGCATTCTACACATTTGATTTCTTGAAAAGGTACTTGGTAGGTAGCAACCATATGCAGAAACTGCTTGATGTTTGGATTGGATCTTGAGAGAAACTGAGTTTGGACATACAGCAAATGGGATTTGGGGTTTTGGGGTGTAGTAGTTTGTGGTGGGCTGGAGCTGGCTCTTACTGGCTCGTGAGAGCCAATTAATTGTTAAACGTTCGGGAATTTTGCAAGCAGGTTGAACAATACTTGGTTGAAATTCTTTGTGGGAATTTGTCATGGAAATCAGCAAACACTAAAATTCAGGATCTCTGTCCCCATCGCACCCAGAGCTATTTGTTAGACTTTTGCTGGCATGGAACATACAGTAATCCACTAATTACCTATGTGATTTCCCACAATTACCTTGCTGGTCTGTGGTTTTTCACATCTGCAGGTAGTTTGATACTTAAGGTGTTTTTCTTACTGTAAGTACTATTATTTTGGGGGCAAGTGGAATGAAACCCAGTGATGAAAGAGTTAATAAGGAACAGGGCATTTCTCCAGCTGGCCTGCTTCATGTTGGGCAGGTGCTTGAGGAGAAGTGCTAATAAGCATTGATCTCCTGGCTGTTCTGAGGGGCTGCCGGAGTCCAGCTTCTCCATAGGAGTGCTGTTTTCCCTGCTATGTGATTGTCTGAAGTGGCAGAATAGAGACCTGAACTGGAGAAATTGGGAGCCTTCCCTTTACCTCTCCTCCTTGCTGTGGCTCTGTGGGATCCAAGGGCAAGTCGTTTAACCTCTCAGTGCCTGGTGGTCTTTATGCAAATTAGACTCTCTCTCTCTTCTTCCTGCCCCTGTGTGGATGATATTTGGAGGATCTACACACCAAGCTCAGGTTGTCTATAGGTGTTAACAAGCAAAGTATTGTGAGATTATTAAATACTTCTGTTGTCATTTGCTCAGGGGAGAAGGCTTGGGAAATTTACACAGGTTGTGTAACAGCATCAAGTAGCCTAGCGGTAATGGTATTTGGATGCAGACATGATGGATGCTACGTTTGTCCCACTGATATTTCCCACTGACCCCTGCCAGGGGACTTGACTGCCTCTTTTTGAATCTTTTAATCTAGATTCCCCTTTTTCTTGTCAGTGAGTAAAAGATCAGTACATGGAAAGATGTAAGGAGCAAAGGAGAAGAATGAGTTTCTTCTCTTCTTCTCTAACATGTACTAGTAGGTTTCAAGGCTAAGTATTTTCTTCTCCATCAAGTGAATTCTGATTCCTTGGATTGGGCTTTGATTCCTTTACCAAAGCAGCTCTTTCTCCACCACAGATGAGTGCTCTGGGAATTTGTGAAAGTGGCAACTGTGACATTCAGAAAAGATCAGACCTGGAGTCCGTACTGGGTCCAAATATCACCTCTGCCATATCCTGAGCAACATGGGTCAGGTCACTTCCACCTGTCTGCACTTGAATTTGTCATCAGCAAGGGGAGTTTGTGTCACCCCTGGCTGGTGTCCTTGCCCACAGATGTATTTCTGAACTTCTCCTCCTCTGCTCTATATTGGAAGGATTCACCCCATAGGTGGAAGAGTCCCAGGAGGTCTGCTCAGCTGGCTTCTGGCCGGGTTTGGCTCTAGGAGGCACTAGCAGGTGATGGAGTAGAGAGGAGGAAGAGGGAGGCTACTCTGCCTCTCTCAGGTGCTGTCTCTAGAGTGTCTGGGTCTCCTTTGTGATTCTGAGTGACCTTGGCCCCAAGCTCCTGTCATCTTCCCCTTTATGTCCCTCATTGCCTTCTTTAGCCAATATTTGTGCTACCTCAGTTTCCTGCATCACATGGCCTTGGCTACAAATACTGGAAGCAGTTTGTTTTTCTGGCTAGATCCTGACTAGTGTAATGTTATCTTTTATAAGGATGTTGTAAGATTTAAGTAAAATCTTGTACAGTTTGTTATTAGGGTAAGTACTCAATAAATGTCTTATTATCACCTCTTTTGCTTCTTAGCATCACTGTTTTTGTCCCCTTGAAATTCTAAATATCCTTCAAAACTCAGTGCAGATGCAATTTCATGACGTTTTGCTCATCCCTGATCAAATCGGATTTTTCTCTCATAGCGCTTTATGTACGTATTGTTAACAGAATTTAGGATATTTTGCCAGGCTGTTGATTATTCATGAGTTTGCCTTCTCCTACTAATCTGTAAATTTCTTGCTGTCTCTTGCATCTTTGAATCTCTCCTAAACCCCTAAAAAAAGAAGAGGTGTTTAAAACTATTTGCTGAACTGAATTGAAGTACCTTTCATGTAACTTTTCTCTGCAACTTGACTCTTGCAGTCCAAGGTGGCTATGGCAGACACTTGGACTGACTCTCTAAGTTGGATAAATTCTTGATGAAATTTGTAACAATAAAATCTGTTTGAAGAGTGCAAGTGTTCCATTCTTTCTTGGGCTTTTTATATCAGAAACCCATCAGATATGTCTATCCTAAATTAAGTAGGTGTCCCATATGAAGGATATTCATATCAAAGTGCATGGAATGTAAGAAAATGTTTTTGGAAGTGAATAACAGAAAATCAGATTTTTTAAAGTGCATACATTTTTGAGAGCGAGTCGGGGAGGGGCAGAGAGAGAGGGAGAGAGAGATTCCCGAGCAGACTCCACACTGTCAGTGCTGAGCCCAGTGTGGAGCTGGATCTCCTGAACCATGAGATGATGACCTGAGCAGAAATCAAGAGTCAGATGCTTAACTGATGGAGCCACCCAGGTGCCCCATCAGATATTTGACTGTATTATGTGGAATCCATGAACATATATATGAAACCATTATCTAAGGTCTAGAATGGTGCCTGTTGCATCACGGGTGCTCAATAAATACATGTTGAATGCTTGAATATGTATGTGTTTGGGTAAGGTTTTAAAGAAAATGACATGTTTTTAGGTTCCCTCCAGAAACCATTCTCTCATATGAGTTTCAAATGGATTTTTATGCCTTTTTTAATGGTCTCATTTATTATTTTATTTTTAATTTTAAAGGAAACTCACCCTCAGGCTATCTCTTTTATTTTCCCCAATATGTCATCCATTATTTGGCCTCTGAAAACCGTCTTCAAAACAGGACATGGTTTGGATTATCTCTTAGATGTTAGTAGTAGAAAAGAAGCTAACAGTAGACACTGGTGTCATGGAATGAAGACTGTTCCTTTTCTTTTTCCTCATGCTTCCTACCAGCTTTCTTCCCGACTCCTCCTGTGGCTCATCATCTCCATCCACCTCCACATCACTCTTCCTAGCACACCCACCCCAAGCTATCCAGCAGTTGTGATCTAGTTGGAAGGAGCTGAGGATGATTGATTAAGGAAGATTACAAATGAAAGGGGTCCTGGGGCACCTGGGTGGTTCAGTTGGTTAAGTATCCAACTTCAGCCCAGATCATGATCTCAAGTTCATGAGTTTGAGCCCCACATTGGGGTCTATGCTGACAGCTCAGAACCCGGATTCTGCTTCAGATTCTGTGTCTCCTTCTCTCTCTGCCCCTCCCCTACTCATGCTCTGTCTCTTGCTCTCTCAAAAATAAAATAAACATTAAAAAAAATTTTAGGGGCACCTGGGTGGCTCAGTCGGTTAAGCATCTGACTTTGGCTCAGGTCATGATCTCATGGTTCGTGAGTTCGAGCCCCGTGTCAGGCTCTGTGCTGACAGCTCGGAGCCTGGAGCCTGCTTCAGATTCTGTGTCTCCCTCTCTGCCCCTCCCCTGCTCACTCGTTCTTGCATTCTCTCTCTGTCTCTATCTCTCTCTCAAAAATAAATTTAAAAAAAGCAATAAAAAATTAAAAAAATTCTTTAAACAAATGAAAGGGGTCCTGCAGTTTAATGTAGTAAAAATCTCTTGATTTACAGATGACTAAACTGGGGCCAAGGGTGAAGTGAACCTCTGAAGCTCACAAAAGAAGTGAGCAGAGGAGACAGCATTTGGGTTCCTTGATTCCCAGTGGAATAGCAAGCATTGACAACAATTTAATATTGCCCCTGGGGTGGGAGGGAGAGGAGGGTAGGTGATGGGTATTGAAGAGGGCATCTTTTGGGATGAGCACTGGGTGTTGTATTGAAACCAATTTGACAATAAATTTCATATATTAAAAAAAAATTGCCCCTGGCAGGATGTGACCTGTAGGAATTGCCTCTCCAGTGCTCTCTTGCCCTGCCCAGCACACCGGTTCATAGGATACAAAGAATCTCTGTGCTAGTCTGGATATATAGTGGCCACTCTAGTTTTTCTTATTCTGACCCTTCCAGCTTTCAGAATTTTTCTTATCCTCACAGAGAAAATTCTCCCTATGAATTAAGGGTTCTATTAGCTCAGGCAGTATTTTTCTTAACCTCCCTAAGCCTTGGAGGGTTAAGGTTAAATTTCCCTGGAGACATGGGCCAGGCTTCTGTCAGCTTGTTTCACCTTCCCTAGGGTCTCTGAGCCAGGGTTCCTTCCGTAGACTGTTCCTTTTCATTGAGCGTCCTTGCCAAGATTTATGATACAGTACAGAGAAAAAGAGCCACGTCAACTGTCCTGTGAAAGAAAATGAGATTCTGCTAAATTTAAGGACACTTTAAATGAATAAAAAGATCAGCAGGTTAAATACTATGAAGTAGGGTAATAGATTAATTTTAGAAAATACAGAAGTCATCTTAATTACAGGTACAACAGAGTAGAAGGCTGGATAAATCCCACATAGTTCTTTTATAAGCCATGACATAATTAAATGACTGTTCATTTTATAGATAAGAATATGTCTTTGACATAGACACTGTGTACTGGGAAATCATCCATTCTTAACCTGACACAGACTCATCCTTACCTAAAAAGAGCCAAGAATATTCAGGCCAGCACTAACTATGAGGAAAAACCATGGGCCTTGAAAAGGAAAGAGCTTTCTCCATTTAAAAACAAAAGCTCCTGGATGCTGGAGTGTCAGGATTGCAACGTAACCCACCCTTAGGTACATTGATAGTAGAGTCAAGCAATGAATTGAGAAGGCTCAATTCATCAATCAGCCATATCCATCTCTTCTTCCATGCCCCATTCTGTGATATGGCTGATTGATGGACATTTTGTGAAGCACAGCTTCAGGACTGTTTCCTTAGTCCTCTCCTTCATTCCATATTGCCAAGCCCTGGAGAAAAGTCTAGTATCATTACACAATGTCTTTACACACTTGAAATCTGTGCCTATAAAATAAAGCCCTATTCTTTGGGCATTTTTAAACTTCTACCTGGATATCTGCTATCTGGACACCTTTTCTTACATGTCTCACAGACCTCTCTTAACAGCTGTTTTCCTCCTAGTTCACTCTTCCTAGTTGTCCAGTGCCTAACATTGGTATCATAGGTTCCTTTCTCCTTGATTTTCATGTCCATTTTGTCAACAAGTCCTGTGAATTCTACGTTGGCACTATTTTTCATAAGTCTCTCTCCTCCCCATGTCCATCATCACCACTTGGTATTTATCCCCAGTTTCTTGATAGCACCACTGACTTTTAAAGTATGTTTTCTTCTCTAGCATTTCCCTTCCATTCTGTACCACATGTTTCCTACCTATGATGATGAACAAAGATGAAACAAAGATGAAAGACACATGGATCTTCACTTCATGGGACTCAGGCTTGAGTGAGACAGAGGCATGGGGACAATTCAGGAAAATGGTAAAGAGTAGAGTCAGAGGAACTAGATTCCAGTTCCGGCTCTGACCTTCTAAGCACATGGCTGGGTAATCTGTTCCATGCCTGCAAAATATGGAGATAATAAGAGTAACTACTTCACAAGTTTGTGGGGAGTATGGAAAGAGATAATCCATGTAAGCACTGACAATAATTCTTGACATATAATAAACACTAGTAGTTGCCATTATTATAAAGCAATACTCCAACTTTCTGTGGTGATGGACCAGTTTTGTTGTTGTTGTTTATTTAATTCAAAATAAATCATGAGTTTATCTGTGGTCCTGTTATTGGGTATGGCTTATGTGAAGTTCACACAACATGCAACTCAACACCTGAGTTTGACAATATGCAAACTGGTTTGTAACCTGGTTAATGAGATGAGTCCATTGCTTGGATGGTTGTCAGCACATTGTCACATTGTGGGTCCATAGCACAGTTCATGGTCAGGACCAATCCCTGGACGACAGGGATTGAATAGCACTATAATACAGTTTTATTTTCATTGTCTTTCTTGTGAGTCTCTGTGAGCCAAGCAAAATGCTTCATGTGGCATTTAGGAACTTTAGGGATTATTCAGGACACATCCTTTCAAACCTTAGGTCTGAAGACTCTACTCCAGGAGTTTTCCATTGGCTTCAGGGGCAAGGTACAGGGATGGAAGTGGAAGATAACTCACCCTATTTCCTCTTTAAAGACTTCTGACTATTTGAATTTGTCTTCTTTATTATCTGTCTTTCTTCAGGAGCCTTGTCTGGTCTCACTGGTTGCTACATACCTGAGTCCTACAACAGTACCTGGCATATAATAAGTGTTCAGTGAATATACATTGGATGAATAAGTGAATAATAAGATTCTGCTGCTAAACACATTTAAAATTCCACCTAGTAGACCTGTTACTCAGTACTTTAAAATTAGGAATTTCTCACTTTTACCGAGAAGCAATTCTCTCTTCAACTGGAATGACGTTTTCTTCCCATCTTCCTTTTCATTTAATTTTTGGTTACTGTTACTCCACTAAAATTCAACTGAATGACTTTCTCTAACAAAACTTTTAAGAAGCTTCCTTCTGACTTCCCATTATGTTGTATGTTCTCTGTATTACAGCACTTGCTCATGTGTTTTATTATTTATGTTATATGCCCTTCACTAAATTACAAGGTCAAGGGGACAGCAGCCTGGCATAATTCATATTTTCATTTTCAGAAGTGTTTAACACGGTATCTAATAGGTAGTGGAAACTTAATGCCGAATTATGTGAATTATGTCTGAATTCCTTAGAATCTGTTTATGCCTCAAGAACCAGTTCAAATTTTGCCTCCTTCATAGAACCTTTCATGAATATTCCCACCTGCAGCAGTATATCTGTTTTGTAAATCCTTATAGACTTGTTAATGTTTATCCTTTAATTAGCATTTTAAAATTTCATTCATGATTTTATTTCCTTAACAAATGTTTATGTTTTGCTATTGTGTTTAGGGAATTGCTATAGATATCAGGGAAGAGAATGTAAAATAAGCAAACCTCTGCCTTCAATAACTGTGCAATAGAATCTTCCCTATGCGGTTTCTAGTAGTGCATGTATGTGGTGTTGGTATTTTTCTTGACTTGTGTATACCCATACACATGTCCTGAGATCTAGAGGGTAGGGATCATAATGACCTTCTCACACAACAGCCTGCAGAGCCTTGCAAATACCCAGTTCAGATGGGATTAGTTGGTGTTCGACACATATATGGTGGTATATCCACATGGCAGAGGCTTATTATCTCTTATTAGAAGGCGATTATCTGTATTTTGTAGTGAAATGTGATAACCATGTGACACTGATACTATGGACCACAAATGCAGGTGAGGTTTGACAATGTTGATATCTTCACCTGTAGAGAAAGTGTGTAATAACCCATGCACCATAGACCACTTAAATCTGGTGCCTCTAGAAATAATTAGATGCAAATAGAATGTGATAGGAAACATTTACCAGTCAGGTAGAGTAAAAACTTTGTTAATTTGAAATGCAAGGGACCAGAAAAATGAGCTCTGAATTAATTGGGTTTGGATTATCTGATATTTTTATTAAGGGCATTTAGTCATTTAGGCAATAACAGCTGCTGTTTGAATTTTTCAGTGTTGGCCCTTTGAGGTTTTACTGTCAAGGCGTGATTTCTTGTGGTAATATAACAAATGTATTTAACTATTAACCTTTGCAGCTGGACATACGTATCTAGCAATTTGACTGGATTTTCACCAGCCCACCCAAGTTTCCATCTATCGGGTTCTGTTTGATTTAATTCTTGTTTTTACTGACTGCCACGATCCATGGCTGTCTCTAACTTAATTCTTTTCTGGGAGCAGAGAGAATTGATGGGTGCCTTCCAAGCAGCCAGAGGAAGACTGTCTGATTGTCTACCACTGTACCTTAAGTTATCTGCATGTTTAATTGCATGGCTTATCTCTCCATTTGCACGATAAATACTGTAGAAATCTATTCATTTGAAAGCCTGAAGGAATAATAAGTCTCCGACCAAGGTGGAAAGTTCTTTGGGACTACTCTGAATCATTTTTGAAAGGTGATATTCATAATACACAAGTCAAGGTTACTTGTGATGTTCTCTAAGTAGACAAAACAAAAAACCCATTAGGATATATTCATGAGTCATTCTGAATTTGAAACCTTTACTTTGATGATTTTGCTAGGCAAGTAGAAGTGACAGCTCATTGGCAGAATTTAAGGTTTGCTTATTCTGCTTAACTAAATCTATCAACAGCCTGCAGTTTAGTAAGAAAGACAAGATAACTTCACATAAAAGGTAACAAGACATAAATAGACCCAGAGCAATATACCCTAAGTATCAAGTTATGATAGAGATAATGCTTGTTAGAATTTAGGGAAGGGATCCTGATTACATGTGAGGATGTACCTCATATGATAGAACCAAAGCTTAAATGTTAAAAGCGCTTCACATATAATGGGTCCAAATACATGCTTTTTGCATACTGATAAGCTCTCATAATATGGCAAAGTTGATTTAACTATTGGCAGCCTTCTATTTTACTTATTGATAGGTATCTACTTGTAACACGAGCAACATCTCTCCCATTTTTCATTTAACTTACTGCAGAGCCTCATAGTCTCTCAAGACTGGGAGGGATTTTGTGGTGCAGTCCTATTTGGTACAGATGTGGAGATGTTGGCCTGTTGTGTACAGATGTTGCCCTGTGTCCCAGAGCCAGCGGTGTGGTCTACCACATCAGGTGGCTTCCCCCAGTCCTGAATCCTGGGGTCTCCTTCATCTTTCTGCATCACCACTGTGCCACTCAGGTTTATAGAAGAGAGGCACCTGTACATGTTGTGGGGGGAGCAGGACAAGACAAAGCGCACTCCTTTCCCTTTTTAGACCGTGCCTTTTATTTTTGTTCTTTTAAAATTTATTATGAGACTTCATTTTTTAGGGCTGTTTTATTAGATTCTCAGCAAAATTGAGGGGAAGGTACAGACATTTCCCATGTGTTCCTGTCCCCACACGTGCGCAGTCTTACCCATTATCAACATCCCTCACCAGAGTGGTGCATTTGTTATAATTGATGAACCTATGTTAACATGTCATTGTCACCCAAAATTCATAGTTTACTTTAGAATTTACCGTTGGTGCTGTACATTCTGTGTTTGGACAGGTGTATAATGGCGTGTACCCACCTTCATGGTACCATACAAAGTATGTTTACTGCCCTAAAAATGCTCTGTGCTCTAGCTATTTATCCCTCCCTCCCAAACCCTGGCCTTTTTAAAAACTACTGTCTCTATAGTTTTGCCTTCTCTTTTTTTTTCTTTTTGTTTTCTTTTTTTCTTCCTTCTCACAGAAACTCTGCTTGTGCCATAGATGAACATGGACATTCAGGGTAATTTGTATTAGCTTTGTGTTCAGTGAGTAAATGAACAGCTATATTTTCATTATCCTTTGGACTCACGTAAGTATTAATTACCAAAAATACATTTTTGGCTCACAAGGAAACCTGGATTTACAGGCTTCCCCTTCGAGTGGGCTGACTTCAGACTAATGACCTTGAAATGAAGGTCTCTAACTCAAACCCACTGAGCCATCCAGTACCTGGCTCTTTTTAATAGGTACAAATTATATTATTTATGGGATATGGAGGGTCATTCAACTGACCTGACTCCATCTCCTGAATGACTTAGAGTTTGCTGCTTCTTTGAGAATTTCTAATCAGGTCAAGCTTTGAAAATGGTAGATGGCACTGGTTAAAAAAAAGTTTGGAGCCTGCAGTTTTGGGATTGGAAGTGACTGCAGCTACCTGAGGACAAATGCAGGCTTCTGGTATCCTCAGTGGCTGACTTGAATGGCTTATCTCTGGTTGTTGTCTCTGAAAAACTTTCCCAGAGAAGTATTTTGAAGAGCTTTGTACATTATTCTCAGAGTGCTATGGACGAATGTTCTCTTAACAAGGTCTTAGAATTGTAGGGGAAAAGTGCTTCACTAAGTGTATTTAAGAATTCCCTGAAATGAAAACTTCAGAAAAAGGGCTTGAGTTATATTTCCATGTGCAGTAGACGATTGTGAAATGAGAAGAAAAAATGAGAATGGAAGTCAAGGATAAGAGAAAGGCCAGTGTCTTAGTTTGTTCGGGCTGCTACAACAAAAATACTGTAGACTGGTTGACGTATAAAGAACAGAAATGTATTTCTCATCATTCTGGAGACTGGGAATTTGAAGATCAAGGTCCCAGCAGTTTTGGTGGCTGGTCAGGGCTCGCTTTCTGGGTTTTAGTTATCTTTTCTCTGTGTCCCCCCCCTTGGCAGAAGGGGCCAGAGAGTTCTATTGGGTCTCATTTATAAAGGTACCAATCCCATTCCTTAGGGCTCTGTGCTCAGACCTAATCACCTTCCAAAGGCCCTAACCTCCAAATACCATCGCAATGGGGAATAGGTTTAAACCTATGAATTGGGCGGGGAGGAGCACAAATACTCAGTCTAGAGCAGCGGGGTTGGAGATCAAAATCAAGAAGACCTCACATGGATTTATGATTTACATAGTGTTTGCTATGTTTGGCCACTGTAAACTCTTTACAGGCACTAACCATCTTCCTTGATCAGAACACTGTATGGTAAGTTGTAACATTGGCTTCATTCTACAGATGAAGAAATTTAGATGGAGGGTAGCCAACAGGGAAGTGGCAGAACTGGGTTTTAACACAGGCACATAAGCTATAGAGCACAGGCAATATTGAATGCTGTTCCCCTGCTCTCAGGGAGCTACATTATAAAGCTAGGAGGTTGAAAGAAAGAATACTTGGTGACATACTAGCCAGTCAACAGGGGAGGGATGGGACAGGCATGGAGGGAGATGTAATGTCAGGAGACAGGGAGACAGTGAACTGAGCAATTGGCAGCCATGCTCAGAAGCACAGATGCAGGCACTCAAGCCAGACCCTGTTCACTGGAACAGTTCATGGTTTGCTAGGAATCTGGAAGGCAGGCTTGAACACCCCACTGCAGGGATATTTTTATTCTAAGAACAAATATCCTCACTGCCAAGAAAGCTCCTTGCTGTGTCTTGCTGACATAGAATGGAATCACAGGACAGAACAGCTCAGATCCCAGAGAACAGAGGAGATGATTGGGCCCTTGATGGGAAAAAGGAGGGGGTTGCAAGGTCCTGACAATTAACTTAGACCAAGGATAATTACATAATTGTTACTTCACTGTGATGTTCCCAAGGGGTATTTCAAATCTACTTTTCTCTCGTGTGTGCTTGCACATTTCCTTTCTCTCTCTCTCTCTCTCTCTCTCTCTCTCTCTCTCTCACACACACACACACACACACACACACACACACACACACACACACACACACACAGTTTAGGAAAAGTCTCCATAGAAAATGGATTTGTGGAGACCTTTTTCCAGGATACAAGGCCTCTGAAGTTACAGTGCTCTGATTCCCAGGATTGCCTCTCATCTTCCAGAGCAGATTCTGTTGCACATGTCAAGGGCTTCTATCCTTTACTGCTCTAAAGAAGCATGACAGTGTGGCAGACTATCTCTTAGGGATTCCTGCCCCACCTGTATTCCTGTGTCCTACAAGGACTTTCATACTTTGAGATTCTGGTTCTGCCAAGCCAGTAGGCTGCTGGGAATTTTTGTGTGTCTGACCAAGCATATTTTTACTTCCATCCTGACCTCCCAGCTCCTCACCTGCTTGGCCCAGAGCAGTGAGGTGTAGAAATGGTTGCAGAAAGAGCCTGCTCTTTCTTGATGTTATCAGCATCTCTCACTCATGGCCTTGTCAGCTCACAGGAGCTGCTATCAATGGGCAAGCATTTCTTTCTTCCGGATTCCTTTTGTCAATGCTGCATGCCATTTAAACACAGTACATGACTCAAGGGTAGAACCACAGTGTGGATTGAAGTGTAAGACAGCTACCACAGTCTGCTCTCCACCTGTCAGTCCAGAAAACATTCCTCTTTGGCCTATTTGTTGGGGTGTATCTTATTGCTGTGTAGGAAATGTAGTTGAGCTGATTTCATTTCCAAACATATTCACCTTGTAAGCAAAATTTCTGAGTGATCATGTTACCTGTATATGTGAAATACAGTATTAAATCCTTTCAGTGACTTGGTGTTTTCTATGTAAAATTAGATTTGTTCATACTAAACAGGAATCCGTCATATGTTAAATTGTCGTTAAACTGAGCTACCTACATCTCTTTGAAATTCTGAAAATGAGAGAACATTTATTTCCCAGAAATTCATGCTACTTTAAATCTGAGAATTGAGATCCAGAGAAACATTCACAAGGCTTGTCATAGGCTAAGTTTGGTAGAATTAAAAAAAAAAAGTGTGCTTGAAAAATCACCTCTTTACTTGATGCAAAAATGCAGCCTGAGAAATAGCACGTTGCTCAGGCAATTTGTTGCAAGTCCTCTGAATGGTGCGACTGAGCCTTTCAGCCACTTCTTTCCTCCTTCAGCCTCCTTCAGAGTTCTACCCTGTCTGCAGCATGAAGAAATAGTTCTGCATCCTTTCTGGAAGAAAAAGCGAACCACATAAAAATGTAGGGGGCTTTTCTTACGTTGGACAGAGTTTAACTTTTTTAGAAATTTGTGATAACAAGCTTCAAAAGAGAAAGATGTTAGGAGTGCCAGCTCAGAAAAAGAGGTGGATTGGATGACTATTGTTTCATGCACACAGCAACTTCAGTTTGGTTGTGTTAGCATGTTGATTTCCTTTTTTCTCCCACTGCATCTTAAAAAAAAATGTGTCTGATTGGAGTTTTCCCTAATTTCAAAAGCATGCAACAGCTGAAGCTGCCTTAAATTACCCCTAAATCAAGTCACTGAGGTTAAGCCAAACTCATCAGATGCAAGTGAATTCTTGCCCTCCCAGAAAGTTGTTCCCAAAGGGCGTTCTCAAGATCAACAGTAGGAGCATCAGTTGGGTTCTACCATAGACCAGACTCGTGGGGCTTAGCCATCTGAGTTTAGCTAAAGTCTCCTAGGTGGTTCTGAGGCACTTCAACTCTGAGAAATTAACTTCAGCTGCACAGTGAAATCACCTGGTGAGGTGTTTTTGTTGTTTTAAGTATGCAGAATTTCCACTCCCCAAAGGTTTTGAAATAATTGGTCTGGCACCCAGCCTCTGGGGATTTTGAGAGCTCCCTAAGGGATTTGAAAGTGCATTCAGGGTTGAGAGCAGTGGAAAGTCATGCTGGTAAGTTTGAGAAGTTTCTCATACTGTAATGCGCATGAAACTTACCTGGGGATTTGGCTAAAAAGAATGTAGTATTTGGTAGGCTAGTATTTGACCGGGCCCCAGATCCTGCGCTTCTTAGGTGCTCTCCAGTGATGTCATTCTTCGGAGAGGGAACGGGTCCGTGTGCATCCCTAGGCCCCAAAGACATACTGCCCATTGACCACTCCACTATGGATGCTTGAAGCTAGTACAGGCCCCCTTCTTGTAGCTTTTACTAATTGAGAGTCAGCTGTGTTAGTTCCCACACAGGCCAACCTGTTTACAACAGGTGCAACTTAGTGTAATTTCATTAAATATTTTGAAAACCAATAAAATATCACGGTGAAAAGAAAGGTGTTTTAGTTTCGCCTTATATTACTCCGAAAAAGAACTCAAGAACTTTGAAAAATCTCAAATGCCACTTACTCTAGGGGGAAAATGGTTTCAATTAAGTGTGGGCAAGTCACCCAGTGTCTTCAAAATCTAGATAGATTCTGCACTCAGAATGCTTTGTCAGTGATTTTAAAGATTTTATTTTAAAGTAATCTCTGCACCCAGCGTGGGGCTGGAACTCACAACTCCAAGATCAAGAGTTGCACACTCCAGTAACTGAGCCAGCCAGGTACCCCTTGTCAGTGATTTTCAATTCTTCCTCACTTTACAGAAACAGAACTGGAGATACTGAGGATATGTCTTATGCAATACAGGTGGCATAAAATTTTGATGAGAAGACTAACACTCAAAAGTATTCTATATCAAAAGTTTTTCAGATAAGTAAACGTTTACCTGTTTTAGTTAAAATATTAGATACCTGTGTGTATCATTTTAACGGTTTCCTGCTTTAATGGACTTTGATTGACTACTAGTGTTGATTGTGACAGGTGAAGAGGCTGTACTATAATTTTTTTTATAAGAGCATTACTCATAACTACCTCCTATGGCGCATTAGCTGCATACCAGGCACTGCGAAAGGCGTTTAGCATTTATTTTAGCAGTCCTCACTAGAGTCCCAGGAAATAGCATCAATAGTCTCATTTTCGAGCTGAGAAATGCAGTTTGGCTTCTCCTGTTGTCACATTTTTGCTGATACTATAACATCCAGCACAGACTAACAAATAGGAGATTCCTTACAGAGTAGTAGGTTTGTTTAACACAAAAGTTAGAAACACTCAAATTACATTGAATAACAGTTGCATAATTATTACTTGATTTGGGAGTACATTTACTTATACTTAATACCTAGTGAAGAACACAACAAGTATCACAAGAGGTGAAAGGCAAAAGGTAACAATTCCTCATAATGTGGCCCTAACCTGTCTTCCAAGTTTCCTCCTGACCTCCGACCCTAGTGCACTTGCACACACACACCCACACACATAGAGACTCAGGCACAGTGGATGTCCTGATCTTGCCTTTTGAATTTCAGATCATCCTGACTTTGCTCATGCCATTCTCTTTGCCTTTTATCACTTAATAAACTTCAGTTTCCCTTGAAGTAGTTCCTCTTCTAAGGGTGCCTGGGTGGCTCGGTCGGTTAAGCTTCCGACTTCGGCTCAGGTCATGATCTCACAGTTCGTGAGTTCAAGCCCTGCATTGGGCTCTGTGCTGACAGCTCAGAACCTGGAACCTGCTTCGGATTCTGTGTCTCCCCTTTCACTCTGCCCCACACCTGCTCATACTCTGTGTCTCCCTCTGCCTCTCAAAAAATGAATAAATGTTAAAAAAAATTTAACTAGGTCCTCTTCTAGGAACACTTAACCAAATGAATCACTTTGTCTTTGGTGACTGTGTATCTAGACAACTGGCTAATAGAAGCTCTAGGTGAGAAGGCTGAATTTGACAGAATGAGTTCATTGAGCACATTCTTGTGTGCCTGTGGTGCACCAACCATGACCATGTGACATTGCCTTGCCTGTATGGGACTTACGTGCATTTGTTCTCATGTACCACTTTTCCACAACTTTGCCTGCACTGCCTGAGTTTTTCATACTTAGTTCAGGGATTCATTACAGCTACTATCCTTTTGGACTCTCAGGTTCTCTGTTTTACTTCCAAGGGTCAGCCTTGGTCACACCTAAACCAGTGTGCCAATTAGGAAATGACTTTATCCAACATAAAAATAGAGTTGGATATAGATATACATATTTAATTGAACTGACTTAATTTATCTGTAGTTCTTATTTCACAAGTATATTCATGTTCTGTTTGATTGTGATATGCTACCCTAAACCTTCCTTCTGGTGCTATGATATAATATGCAGTATGAGCTGTCTGAAATCTGAGACGTTTTTAAATTGAGGTTAATTGGCATAACATTTTAGTTTCAGGTGAACGTAATGATTCACTACTTGTGTATGTTGTGAAGTGATCACAGTAACTCTAGTTAACATCCATCACCATACATAGCTGCACGTTTGTTTCTTGTGATAAAGACTTTTAAGATCTAGCAACTTTCACACTGTATGACCCAGCAATAGCACTGCTAGGAATTTACCCAAGGGATACAAGAGTGCTGATGCATAGGGGAGCTTGTACCCCAATGTTTATAGCAGCACTTTCAACAATAGCCAAATTATGGAAAGAGCCTAAATGTCCATCACCTGATGAATGGATAAAGAAATTGTGGTTTATATACACAATGGAATACTACGTGGCAATGAGAAAGAATGAAATCTGGCCTTTTGTAGCGACATGGATGGAACTGGAGAGTGTTATGCTAAGTGAAATAAGTCATACAGAGAAAGACAGATACCATATGTTTTCACTCTTATGTGGATCCTGAGAAACTTAGCAGAAGTCCATGGGGGAGGGGAAGAAAAAAAAAGAGGTTAGAGAGGGAGAGAGCCAAAGCATAAGAGACTGTTAAAAATGGAGAACAAACTGAGGGTTGATGGGGGGGTGGGAGGGAAGGGAGGGTGGGTGATGGGTATTGAGGAGGGCACCTTTTGGGATGAGCACTGGGTGTTGTATGGAAACCAATTTGACAATAAATTTCATATACTTAAAACTGAGAACAAAGTGAGGGTTGATGGGGGGTGGGAGGGAGGGGAGGGTGGGTGATGGTATTGAGGAGGGCAGCTTTTGGGATGAGCGCTGGGTGTTGTATGGAAACAATTTGACAATAAATTTCATATTTAAAAAAAAAGATCTAGCAACTTCCAAGTGTACAACACTATTATTAACTATAGTCACCATACCATGATTTAATTATTTTATAACTGGTAGTTTTTATCATTTGACTCTCTTCATTTATTTCTCCACCCCTTGCTTCCTGCTTCTGACAACCACCAGTATCTCTGAACTTGTTTTTTGTTGCTGTTTTTAAATTCCGCATATTGATGAGATCATAAGACATTTGTTCTCTCTGACTTGTTTCAGTTAGCATAATGCAGGCAGAGTCCATCTGTGTTCTCTTAAATGGAAAAAATCTCATTTTTAATGGCTGAATAGTATTCCAGTATATATATACCACATCTTTATCCATTCATCCATCAATGGAAATTTAGGTTGTTTCTTAGGGGGCTGCATATATCCTTTCCAGTTAGTGTTTTTTATTTTCTTCAGATCAGTGCCCAGAAGTGGAATTGCTGGATCATATGTTATATTTTTAATTTTTTGAGGAAACTCCATATTGTTTTCCAGAGTGTCTGTACTAGTTCACATTCCCACAGACAGTGCACAAGGATTCCCTTTTCTCCACATCCCCACCCATAGTTGTTATTTCTTGTCTTTTTTGAGAATAGCCATTCCAACAGGTATGGGATGATGTCTCTTTGTGGTGTTAATTTGCATTTCCTTATCAGTAATGTTGACCAACTTTTCGTGTACCTGTTGGCCATCTATATGTTGTCTTTGGAAAAAATGTCTTTGCCTATTTTTTTTTTTTTGCTATTGAGTCGTATGTGTTCTTCATAAATTTTAGATATTAACCCCTTGTAAGATACGTGATTTGTAGATATTTTCTCCCATTTAGTAGCTTGCCTTTGCATTATGGTTTCCTTTGCTGTGTAGAAGCTATTTAGCCTGCTGAGTTTTATCTCTTCTTAGCCCTAAAGTATTATGAAAAAGATTCTCTCCCTCCTTTGTTGACTCCAAATGGTTTATCATATTTCTCCCAGCCTTGTATAATTGTATATATGACAATCTCTGTTTATGCACAGTTTTGGGGCAAAAACTGTCTTATGTATCTTTTTCAAATTTTGTCTTTGTCTCTTTTTAAACATAAAACAAACCATATAACATAAAAATTATTTTCACCATTTTTAAGCATAAAATTTTGTGGCATTAAATATATTTACAGTATTATGCAACCATCACCACCATCCATGTCCAGAACTTTATCATCCAAAATCAAAATTCTATACCCATTGGAAAATGATTCCTCATTCTTGCCTTCCCCCCAACTCCTGGTAACTTCTATTCCACTTCTGTCTCTCTGAATTTGCCTATTTTAGGGTCTCCTATGGAATCATACAGTATTTGTTCTTCTGTGCCTGGCTTTATTTCACTTAGCATAATGTCCTTAAGCTTTATCCAAGTTATAGCATGCATTAACATTTCATTTTTTTAAGGCTGAATCCTCCATTGTATGGATATATGACATGTTGTTCATTGATTGTTTGATCAGTGGACATTTGGGTTATTTCCACCTTTTGGCTATTGTGAATAATGCTTCTGTAAACATGTATGTACAAATATTTTTCAAATTGCTGATTTTAGTTCATTTGGGTAGCTTTTTGTTATTAAACTAGTGCCTAGTACAATGCTTAGTTCAGAAATTAAATGAAGAAATGATTTATTTAATAAGTAATAATACCTTTTGAAGTCCTACGTTTCTGTTTTTTTCCAGATTCCCATTGTTCCCCACATTTCCTCTTTCCTTTTTCTTGAGGAAACCACCAACAAAATGGAAACAAAGTATTGAAAACTTTCTTTTATTTTTAATATACATATTTACTGACCTAAAATTTTCCAGAAACGGTAAATTGCTGTTGGGATGAGACAGACGATTCCTTGGACCCAAAGCTCTTTGGAAGATAGTTGCTCAGAGGGACTCAGAATGAGGAGTCAGAGAATGAATGGAAGCTGCATTCCAACCTGAGATCCAAACTTTTGGAAGCCAAGTCAGTTGTTGGGTTCCAGTGGGCCAGACCAATAAAACCAAGAAAAGAAAGAGCCAGATTTTTTTATATTAAATATAATGTATTGTCAAATTGGTTTCCATACAAGGCCCAGTGCTCATCCCAACAGGTACCCTCCTCAATGCCCATCACCTACTTTCCCCTCTCTCCCCACACCCCCCACCGCATCAACCCTCAGTTTGTTTTCAGTATTTAAGAGTCTCTTATGGTTTGCCTCCTTCCCTCTCTGTAACTTTTTTTTTCTCCCTTTCCCTCCCCCATGGTCTCTGTTAAGGGACCTCATGGTACAAAGGTAGCGTGCCTGTCTCCAGATATTTGTAACAAGGTTTGAGCAAGAGGATCTAAAACAACTACAGTGAAAGGTGCCATGTATCTTTGTGTTGGTTCTGGCCAAGCACAGCCTTGTGGTGGTCTAGTGAGTTCCACTGAAGGTCATAGGATTGCTCCTAGGATCATACCCTCCTATTGTGTACTCTGGCCATCTGAGAAAAAAAAAGATAAGATGGTAGAACAGGTGGGAATTTGGGGTCTTTTAAAACAGTGGTTGTTTACCAGGGCCATTACTTACCCTTCTGCCCTCATGGGACATTTGGCAATGTCTGGAAACCTGGAGATAGTTTTGGTTGTTATAACTGGATGCAGGGTTGTTAATAGCATCTAGTGGATGGAAGCCAGTGATGCTACTGAACATCCTCTAATGCACTGGGAAGCTCTCCACTACAAAGAATTACCCAGCTCAAAATATGAATAATGACAAGGCTGACAAACTCCTTCCAGAACAATCCCTCATTGTACAGAAAGATAAGGTGACTTATTCATGGCACCATTGCCAGTTAGGTCTCAGCTGAATATCTTGACCCCTGGCTTGATGGTTGTATTCCTAGTGTGGGCTTTGTTGCTTAATGATTGTTTCCAGAGTGCTTGCATGAGCTTGAATAAAATGTGCTATTTTTTTTTGTTAAAAAGGAACTCTGCATATAACATTTCCTCTGTTGAATCTATAAACTATACAACCTAATAATTGCTTTCTCTTCTACTTCCTCTGTAAGTATTCTTAGGAATAATGCGTTGATTTTGCTTAAGTGCTTTGAGCTCCTTTTGAAAGAAGTACTTAAAAGTTCTCTAAATTATTTTTATCACCTCTATAAAATTTAAAAGTAAAATACCATTCCTTGTCAAAAGCAGGCCTTACCCTGATTTTCTTAAATTATAACCTCTGATTAGCTATTGAAACTCCCTGATTACAGACTGACATTGTGTTATCCTGGGAATCATACCAGTTAAATCTATGAACTAATTGATTGTAGCCTGACAAGACTGTGAACTATTGTAGTTTGGAACAGAGCTTCAGAATACTGTAAAAGATTTGCTGCTTAAGCTCTCCTTGTTTCAAATATGAGGTCAATGCTATGGCTTTATATATTGATTAATACTCAATTTGATTTATTAACTTACTAATTACTAAGAGGGGTTTCTAAGGATTTATCATCCTTCATGAGGAGCCATCATATGAGAAGGAACCTGTAGGAATCTTCATTGTTTCTTTGCTTGCCTTCAGGGAGGACCACAGCCTGATGAATTCCATCTACCACTGGCATTAGTTCCCCCCATGAAAATTGTCCCACCTTCCAGTCTAAGCCACTTTTTAAGCCTCCATCCTAAGAGCTCCTTATTCTCTCTAAATAGAGGAAGTTAGGAGCAAAGAGAACTGACTCATCTTGGAATGTAGTAAGAATGGACCACAAATGACCTGTCTCCTAACCCCTGGTCCAAGAGAGACTATATATAACTAACAGGGGTTAAATTGAACGACATATACATACTCAGGCAAGTTGATCCTAGGAGTCTCTGAGGGAAAATGGTCAATAAGGCCATTTTACCTCTGTCAACTGTAAAATGCACAGATCATTACCAGAGAGGGATTGTTCCTTCTTCATACAGCCCCTTGGGCCTGCTTAGATAAGTCTGCACCTCTGTGTGCTCCAGTGGCAGCTACATGGTTTTCCTTTAGTAGGCCAGGAGCCACCATTGGGTGGGAAGGTTGGCACCCAGGGGATTTTTTTTTTTTTTTGGAAGTTGTATTTGCATAACAAGTACGAGGTTCTATTTAGATTGTATGCTTGTCAGGGAATGGCTTGGGAAGTCCAGTGATGATTATGGAGGGGCTAAGCACCATGAATTGCCTTTTGGGTCAACTACTCTGGTATACATGTTTGAACTTGGCGGTTGAGAACTGCTAAAATGTGAGTGGGAACAAAGAGGAAGCAGCAGGCCAGAGGGTGGGATATTTGAAGCATTTCTCATTATAGGTTGTTATAAACTGTACATGATTGATCCAGGGCCTTATGTATTCTAATTCATTAAGCATTAGATCTCTATCTCTTTTTTTGCCTTTTTTTTTTCTTCCTTCCAGTCTCTCAACTTGGACGTTCCTTACGATTCTGGCTATTACCGTCTGTTCCATTTTCTTTATGTCACTCTTGGACATGTCATTTATTAGGTTACAAAATCTCTCTGGTCAAGTGACCACAAATCTATATCCCTAGCCTTGCTCATTACACAGCCCCAGACTGGAGTTTACAACTGCTTGCATATCCACTTGTATGTTCTCTTAGCATTTTAAACTCAGCGTGTTTTAAGCCACGCTCACTCGTTTACCCTCCATATCATTCCCCTTTCTGGCTTTTCTCATTTCCCCCAAGTGAAGCCTCTGTCTAACTCCTTAAATCTGAAGCTTGAGATATTTTGTATTCTCTCATTTTCTTGGCTGCCCAAATCTAGTTTTATTGACCCTTTCTATTCTAAATCCATCAGTCTGATTCTTTCCCACTTCCTTTCCTGATTATGGCTCTCATCACTTGATACTTTGTGTATCAACTTTCGTTCCTGCCTGACCTCAGGCTCTTCTCTCTCATCCAGTCTACCTTATAGCCATGAAGAAGTTACTAAAATGCCACTTTGGAGAAATTCTTCTTAACTGAATTATAGTTGACATTCCATGTTGTATTAATTTTAGGTGTGCAACACAGTGATTTGACAATTCTGTACATGATGCAGTGCTCCCAGTGCGGTGCTCACAGAGTGTACCATCTGTCACCATACAAAGTTATTACAATATTATGGACTACATTCTCTCTTCTGTACTTTACATCCCCATGATTTACTTATTTTATAACTGTAAATAACTCTTAACCTCCTTCACCTATTTCACCCATCCCTCGACTTAGCTCCCCTCTGTCAACCACCTATTCTCTGTATTTATGAGTCTGTTTTTGTTTTTCTGTTGGTTCATTTTTTTTTTAGATTGCACATACATGTGAGATCATACAGTATTTCACTTGGCATAAGACATTCTAGGTCCATTCATGTTTCAAATGGCAAGATCTCGTTCAGGGATTTTTTTTTCTTCAGTATGTATTCAGGGAATATATATTAAGTGCCTCCTATATGCTTTCAGGCACTATGTTATGTGCTTGTTATGGAATGATAAACAAAAGCAGCATTGTCTCTATTCTCATAGCTTTTAGTGTAAGAAAGAGGCAGGCAATGCAAAGTGAAAAAATAAAAAGTTAATAATTTTAATTTAGTAGGGGGTATGAAAGACAAAACAGAGTAGAATAATAGGGAATAATTAGGACCAAAGGTGGTGCCATCTAAGGAGAGACCCAAGAGGTGAGAAGTACCCACTTATGACTTGGGGTTCCATTTCTTTCTATTTAGTTGAGTTGAAATTTCTTGTCTAAAAGTCATCATTTTTCAAAGTTTTCCTTTGATACCTTGATAAACCCCATATGCCAATCCAAGTAGCCCATATGATATTGTTGAAATCTGCATACATTCTCATATATATCTTTGTCAAACATTTCTCTTTGTAATCCATGCACCTATGATCCAACAATCACATGGAGACCCAAAAATTTATTATTTCTTTATGAGGCATTCATGGATCTACTTAGCTGGAAACCATTTATTTTTTGGACTATTTGTGAATAATAATTATTGCTGTATTATTATTAATCTGTGACCTAGCACTTACCTTCTACTCTAGCATATAGTAATTATTTGACTGCATGCTTTGTATTCAAACAAAAAGGTTCATATTTGTGGGGAAACAGGTTCTACTTACATAAATGGGTTAGAAAAAGATCTTAGGGTGGAAAGCCACCACCACGGGGTGAAAAATGCCAGAGATATTGTAATAGGAGCTATCAAGATATTGTAATAGGAGCTATCGAGATATTGTAATGGGATCATGAGTACTTTCCATCTGATGCCAATATACTATTGTACTTTGATCACAAACTCCACTTGCCCCCCCCCCCCCAGACCCTTTGCTTCTTACGCAAGTTAATGATTACTGTCTAATTGTTTTCTCCACGTTCACATGTATAAGATGTGGGTTTTCTTTGTGTTCACCACGTGGGTAATATCTTGAGAGATCAATAAATACAGAGCTGAAACCCCTGTTTGGGGCTCTTGTCTCCTCCTGGACATTAGCCTCTCTCATATTCAATTCTGCATCCACTCTCTTGCTGGACAAGAGAGAACTCCAGACTCCTAGTCTGTGACACATATTTCTTTGTACCCTGAAACTGTTTAACATAGTTCCTTGATTTGTAAAAGCACCTAGTGATCATTTGTTCATTTAATACACATGCCATCTTTAGAAAGGATTCCACACAGAGTCACATCCAGTGACTGGCACAGGAAAGGAGTGTATTCTATTGTTCTTTAGAGTCCTAGCACTTTGCAAATTGTAGCACATAAGAGAAGTTCAATCAATATTGAACTAAAAGTCCAAGAATACCCGGAATGTCTGATAATCCTTGAGTTTCCTCAAACCCTGGGGAAAGCATTTACCCCACAAAACACCTGGACTCTAACCATCCCATTTCTTTGAGGTCTAGTTGTTTCTGTCATTTCAGTTTCGTCTACGTTACTGCAAGGAAATAAATAGATGCCGAAAGTTTGTATTGACTTCCTTTCTGTGTTGGTAATCATTTGTCACCTGAATATTACAAAATATTTGGTATAATTTTTCACCCTTTCTGAAAATTATTATCATTTTCAGTACTTCAGAGTTCTGGCTCTTTCGCTGGCACAGCCAGCTCCTCTGACTTACTCCACTGTGTTCTTTCCTTTCTTCAAAGCCAAGCCAAATAAAAATACACTCCACAGATGCTTTTCTGAATATGTGTTCATCAGCATAGATAGTACATGGAAGCAAGATGAGAAAAGAGGCAGCATCACATCATCCTTCTGGAGTACTAAGAATCAATGGAGGTGTCTCTAAAGGGCTGAAACCTGAGACCCTGAGACGTGAGAAAGTTTAATATGAAGTTATTTTAGCAAGTGGAGAGTTACAGGAGGCAAGAATGCCCTTTCCCCATGGATGAAATACTTAACAATGAAAGCAGCAGCAACAATGGAAGGAGGGAAGGAGAAAAGGAAAGGAAGGAAGGCAGGCTTTTATTTGATTCTCATGTATAGTAACTCAAGCATGAAAGACACTCCTCAGTTAAATTAGCCAAGATTGTAGTCCTCATTATTATGAGAGAAAATTGAGCCATTAAAATAATTATTCTAAAATGCATATGTTGATGATAATAAGATATGTTTTATTGCTTCTCTCTTTCAGGTTATTGAAATCCCTTAAGAATCATTATCTTATTAAGTCTTATTATATGGTTATAAGGTTGGGGTTGAGAAAATTATTCCTCTTTTGCAGTCTGGGAGATAAGGGTATATAGTTGTGTGAATTGTTTCAGGCCACCCTGGAACAGAAATTAACAACAAATTATAGTGGATTTCAGAGCTGTCCCTTCTTGAACTAATAAATTTCTCCTTTGTAGTCCATCTTGACTCCTATGCAAGCTATTGGCTGACATGTTTGAATCTAAAATGCCTCATTTAGAGTTTTTACATCTCTGTTTATTTCTTTGTTTCTCAGAGTTAAAAAAAACCCACAACAACAGCTGAAATAGTTTGCCTCAAACATGCCAGAATCAGGGAAAGAAAAGAATAAACTTAGTGGATTATTTCCCTTGAAAATCTTTAGTTTGTATTTAGAGGAACAATTCTCTTCCCCCAAGGAGAATGTCTCTTTTAAATCTTGAAAGATAGTATATTCTGACTTGTAAGCATTTCTACTTTCTGTTTACTGTGGTCCCTTTATTTTTCCCGTTTGGGAGGAAAGAAGCTGACAGAACTTGTTAGTTTGAACTGTTGGCATGTTCTATACCTTAAGTTTCATTTCTCTGACTATATTCTTCTAGAAATACACCATTATGTTTTCCCAATTTATATTGACTCTCTTTTCTCTTTGCCTATTAGAAAGGCTCTTCTAGGGGTGTTTGCCCCTTGAAGTGGTTGAATTAACCCTTTATGCTCCAGCTTTACCTTTACAGGGTTAAAGAGATGTTGATTTGACATCTAAAATGTTGTAAAGCCTTTGAGTTCAGATCAGATTCTTTTCCATATCAAGTTAATGTTTTTGCCCATAGGCTCCCTTCTTTTTCTCTCTGGAGGCTATTAACATGGAGATAATATCTTTTATAGATAAAATCTCCCTTGGCTATCACTGCCTCTTTCCTACCTGAAATCCTCATCTTTCATTTTTGATATCACAATCATTTTCAAAGTAACAACCTGACATATTGTAACTACTTGACATGCTTAAAAAAGATGGGATGTATTTTTAGCTGTGTAATTTCATACAGCATTTGGAGAAATAGGCTTGCTATGTAGACAATTTATTTCTACTTGAAATTGACAGTAGAAGAGTAAGGAAAAGAAAGTCCTTTTAACAAGGGCTTTTTTCTTAATCACTGTACAATTTTAAAACTTCACATTAAAATGTATTTACGAAAATTCACAATAGAACATGCCATCCAGTATTCTTTGGAAATAGAAGAAGGGATACCAAAAGACATGTGAATGAGGGAGAAAATTAAAGATGAAGGATTTGTGGTTGTTGGATGAAAAAGATAACAGTGGTTTCAGAAAATCACAGCTCTTTCAAGCCTTCTTGTCCTTTGCACAATTCAACTCTATCTGCCTGTTGTCCTAGACCTGATGATACCATCTTCTCTCTTGAGTCCTCTGGTTTCCACATCCATATTTCTAACCAAACTGCTTTTTAATACCATCTCTCCTGTGTTCTCCTTTGGGCCTCGCTGTGTCCTCCTTTGTTAATATTCTTTGGAAAGTCTCGCTCAAAGTCAGTGTCATTGCCAATGGCAAATTTGGAAAACATGTCTTCCCCAGTTCTTTGATGAACAATATACGAATAAAAGGCTGCTTCTTCTGTTTCTCAGTGAAGAAAAGCAGATACCAAGATAATTACTCTGTTTACTTAATCTCTGAATGACAGAATAAAGACTGTGGATCCGTAGAAGAATAGTATTCCTCAAAGATACACCTGATATTTTACTGACTTCTCTGGTAGTCTGTGGATACTTTTGGTTACAGATGGTTTTTCTCTCCTTAAGTGCTATAGGCCAGGCAATATATTCTGATGAAGGAATACGATTGTGCCCGTTGAGTTAACAGAGCTTCATGACACCATCTTTAAGAGGCTTTCCAGTGTAGAAGATTCACCTACATAATGTGGCTAGATTGCCCTGTGTCTTTCAGTCTCTTGTCCTGGTTCTTGTTTCTCCCTGGTTATCAGTACATCCTTATCCAACATGTTAGCAGAAAGAGAAACATCGTGAGCCCCAAACTTATATCCATTTCAGATGTTTTCTTTATTCTTAAGAACACGTTTCACTAATGGAATTTCCTCTTCTCTTATGGTTTTGTTGGTGGTTATTTAAAGGAGTAAATTGAGACATCTTAGTTTTACATAACCTATGGTCATCTGCACAGAGTCACACAGTCACTTTGAGGATCATGGCCTCTCAATCAGTAGACTACAAATATGCCTTCAGTGAACACTAACAACCTCTCCTGAGGTCTGATTATAAAAGTGAGGATGACAGGCTCAAAGTGGAGGTAAGGTATTATATCTAAAGTCCAAGTGGTCCATGGGACTGGCTGAAGAATGTACTAGATAGAGCAGGAAAAACAGAACTATATAAGACAGAATATAGACTATCAAGGAAGAGAGACTTGCACTCAACCTCTGACTTTGTGACTTACCAACTGTGCAAGTAACTTAGTCTCTGAATCCTTTGCATCTTAATTTTATGGAAAATAATTTTTTTTAAACAAGTAGATTTTTGGACAAAGTTGATAATCTCTAACATGTAGAATCTGTGTAAAGCCAAAGAATCTTCAGCTTAATCGACTCCTTGGATAATTCTAACAGTCAGTCTTACTTTTGAAATAAACACTTGGGATGTCACCACATATGCCTTTAGGAATAACTAGCTTTACCTCTCTAAGCATTATCTATAGAATGAGCATAACAATAATTGTGATACTGTGAAAATATAACTTTTTTCTTTTCAATTTTTGATCTGAATTCTAGTTGATTTCATTCTTTTTCATTGCCACATAGCATTCCATTGTGTGTGTGTGTGTGTGTGTGTGCGCGCACACACACACACACCACATCTTCTTTATCCATTCATCAGTCAATGGACATTTAGGCTCTTGCTGTAATTTGGCTGTTGATAGTGCGGCCATAAACATTGGGGTCCATATGCCCCTGGGAATCAGCACACCTGTATCCTTTGGATAAATTCCTAGTAATGCTGTTGCTAGGTCGTAGGGTAATTCTACTTTTTATTTTTTGAGGAACCTCCACACTGTATTCCAGAGTGGCTGCACCAGGTTGCATTCCCATCAACAGTGCATGAGTGTTCTCTTTTCTCCACATCCTCACCAACATCTGTTGTTTCGTGAGTTGTTAACGTTAGCCATTCTGACAAGTGGGAGGTGGTAGTTCATTGTGATTAAGATTTGTATTTCCCTGATGATGAGCAACGTTGAACATCTTTTCTTATGTCTATTAGCCATCTGGATGTGTTTTTTTGTAAAAGTGTCTATTCATGTCTTCTGCCTATTTCTTCACTGGATTATTATTTTTCTTTTTTGGGGGGTGTTGAGTTTGGTAAGTTCTTTATAGATTTTGGATCCTAACCCTTTATCTGATATGTCATGTGCAAATATCTTCTCTTATTCTTCCAGTTGACTTTTAGTTGTGCTGATTATTTCCTTTGCTGTGCAGAAGCTTTTTATCTTGATGAGGTCCCAATAGCTCATTTTTGCTTTTGTTTCCCTTGCGTCTGGAGATATGTCTCATAAGAAGTTGCTGTGGCCAAGATCACAGAGATTGTTGCCCATTTTCTTCTCTAGGATTTTGATGGTTTTCTGTGTTACATTTAGGTCTTTTACCCATTTTGAATTTATTTTTGTGCATGGTGTAAAAAAGTGGTCCAGGTTCATTCTTCTGCATGTCACTGTCCAGTTTTCTCTACACCATTTGTTGAAGAGACTGTCTTTTTTTCCATTGGATATTCTTTACTGTTTTGTCAAAGATTAGTTGTCCATAAATTTGTGGATGCCTTTCTGGGTTCTCTATTCTGTTCCATTGATCTTTGTGTTTGTTTCTGTGCTAATACCATACTGTCTTGATGATTACAACTTTGGAATACAGCTTCAAGTTTGGAAGTGATGCCTGTAGCTTTGGTTTTCTTTTTCAACATTACTTTGGCTATTAAGGGTCTTTTCAGGCTCCATACAAATTTCATACTTGTTTGTTCTAACTCTCTGAAGAATTCTGGTATTATTTTGATAAGAATTGCATTGAATGGGTAGATTGCTTTAGGCAGTATAGTCATTTTAACAATATTTTCTTCTAATCCAATCATGCCAATTCCATGAGCATGGAATGTTTTTCCACTTTGTGCCTTCTTCAGTTTCTTTCATAAGATTTCTACAGTTTTCAGCATATAGATCTTTTACTTCTTTGGTTAGGTTTATCCTAGGTATTTTATGGATTTTACTGCAATTGTAAGTGGGATCAATTCCTTGATTTCTCTTTCTGCTGATTTATGATTGGTGTATAGAAATGCAACTGATTTCTGTATATTGATTCTGCAATTTTGTTGAATTCATGTATCAATTCTAGCAGATTTTGGTGGAGTCTTACTAGTTTTCCACATAGAGTATCATGTCATCTACAAAGAGTGGAAGTTTGACTTCTTCCTTGCTGATTTAGATGCCTTTTCTTTTTGTTGCCTGATTACTGAGACTAGAACTTCTAGTACTGTGTTGAATAACAGTGATAAGAGTGGACATCCCTGTAATGTTCCTGACCTTAGGGGGATAGCTCTCAGTTTTTCCCCATTGAGGATGTTATTAGCTGAGGATGATACTGAGGTATTTTGTATATGGCCTTTATGATGTTGAGGTATGTTCCTTCTATCCCTACTGTCTTGAGGGTTTTTATCAAGAATGGATGCCGTATTTTGTCAAATTCTTGTTATTCATCTATTAAGAGGCTTGTGTGTTTCTTATCCTTTCTTTTTTAACGTGGCGTATCATGTTGATTGATTTGTGATTTACTTGCATCCCAGGAATAAATCCCACTTGATTGTGTTGAATAATTCTTTTAATGTATCCTTGGGTTTAATTTGCTCATATCTTATTGAGAATTAAAAAAAAAAGTTTATTTTAAGAGAGAGCATGAGTGGGGGAGAGGTAGAAAGAGAGGGAGACATGGAATCTGAAACAGGCTCAAGGCTCTGAGTTTTCAGCACAGATCCTAATGTGGGGCTTGATCTCACAGACCGTGAGATCATGACCTGAGCCAAAGTAGGACACTTAACCGACTGAGCCACCCAGGCACTCCTCTTACTGAGAATATTTGAATCCATGTTATTTAGGGCAATTGGTCTGTAATTCTCCCTTTTAGTGGGGTCTTTGGTTTTGGAATCAAGGTAATGCTTGCCTGATAGAATGATTTTGGAAGCTTTCTTTCCATTTTGATTTTTTGAAATGGCTTCAAAAGAATAGGTATTAACTCTTCTTTCAATATTTGGTAGAATTGGTGCCTGGATGGTACAGTCAATTAAGTGTCTGACTTTCCACTTTGTCTCAGGTTGTGATCTCAGGCTTTGTGAGTTTGAGCCCTACATTGGGCTCTACACTGATGGTACAGAACCTGCTTGGGATTCTGTCTCTTCTTCTCTCTGGTTCTCCTTTGCTTGTGCTCTATATCTCTCAAAATAAATAAGTAAACTAAAAAAAATTAAATAAATGTTTTGTATAATTCCCCTGGGAAGCCATCTGGCCCTGGACTCTTGTTTGTTGGGAGATTTTTGATTAATGACTCAATTTCTTTAGTGGTTGTGGGTCTGTTCAAGTTTTCTACTTCTTGTTTCAGTTTTAGTAGTTTATATGTTCCTAGGTATTTATCCATTTCTTCCAGATTGCCCAATTTGTTGGCATATAATTGCTTATAATATTCTTACTATTTTTTGTATTTCTAAAGTGTTGATTGTGATCTCTCCTCTTGCATTTGTGATTTTATTTATTTGGGTTCTTTCCTTTTTTCCTAATTAACTGGATTATTTGTTTTTTGGATGTTGAGTTTGATAAGTTCTTTATAGATTTTGGACACTAACCCTTTTATCATCAGGTATGTCATTTGCAAATATCTTCTCCCATTCTATAGTCTGCCTTTTAGTTGTGTTGATTTTTTCCTTCATGGTGCAGAAGCTTTTTATCTTGAAGTCTTAATAGTTTATTAACAATATTATAAATATTAAACAATCTAATGTAAAGTGCTTCACACAGTGTCTTTCATATGGAAGATGTGTTGGTGGTTGTGATTATAAAAGAATTAAGGTAAAAGGGTTCTGGGTGAAGGCTGAAAGAATTATTAATCTGAGGCCTGAAACAATTCTGAGATGGCAACTAATGAGTACTGTTTTTTGGCTTCTGCTCTCTTTTAGTCAGAACGAATTTAAACAAATCATCATGGTTTGGAACCATAAAACCAAATTACCTACTGCTTAAAAAAAAGTCCTGTATTTTGTGTTTTTTTGGTAACTCTTTTATTTCCTTCAGATGTCTACAGCTAGGTTTTTTTTTTTTTAATTTCTGGTATTAGAAAGACAAAGAACATCGTAGCATGACATCAAATAGCCTTTAGGTCTCAATATCCTCTGTGTCCAAAGACACTGATGTTTACTGCATTCTGCTCTGACCTTCACCTTGTGGTCCTCCTGGTTATTCCACTTTCTTCTCAGACTTAGACCCATATACTTGACAAGATTTTTGAAACCTGAAATAATGTGTTGTTGACCAAATTGTTAGAAAAGTGCCCCAGCTGTTTCTACTCCCTTTTCCTGTACTTCTGGCTGTTTCAGAACAGGAGTTTTTCATGAATGAGTAATCTAGTACCATCCTAGGCTCTCCCAACACAGGAAAGAAATGTTTGAATCATTTGGCTAGTTGATCTTGAGTTTTGTGCTTAAGGTGGCATCAGTGATATTTGCTATTATCTACAAACTGGCTCCATATTAATCTTTATTAGTCTTTTGTTAGTCTTTGATTACTTGATCTCTACTCCCTGCTCTTACATCCAGGTTTAACATGTATCCGCTGTAGAAGAAATTCAGTATTTGTGGGTTCTCACCCAGGATAAATGGATGGCTAGTTCCTGAAGTTGTAAAATGACTTTGTTTGGGGGTAAAATCCATTTTTCCAAGGGATTGATATCATTTTTCAGATAATAAAATATAAGACCAGTGGATGTACCAGTTTGATTACACATAAATGAATTTGATATAAAATTAGAATTGAATATGGAGGGTGGGAATTCTATAATGTGGCAAAAAGGCTAACTTAGTAAATATATATTTTTTGGATCTTGAAGAGTTACTGAAGGAAAGAATCTTATACAGAAAATGACAATAGGTCATTTCATTGAAACATATACTGAAGTTACATTATTTTTCTATATGGGAAGGGAGAAAAGAAAATACTAGAAGGACCAAATCATTTTGCATATTTTACCAAAAACACTTCATAAAATGTTTTACTATGTCCTATCTCTGTATAAATTTCTTCAGTGGATTGAATTTAGACTCGAAAGCTAGGCCAAATTTTCCATTCAATTCTCAACTTCTTTTGATATACAGTATGAATTCTCCCTTTGAATTACACTTGGCCACCTACCTCACCCTGAACCCATGATGGCCCTTTTTCCTCTGGAATTTTGCTCATTTGTGTCTTCCCAGTCTGTGGGACTCCTTCTCAAACTACTTCCAACCCATAGTGATTTCTTTCTTTTATGGAAGGGTGAGTTAAGGTAATTACCATGTGTTTTATACTTCTTTGACATGTGAGTTTGTTACCTAGGACTGCCAGTTATGTTTTGTAGTTGTAAGCTCTTGGAGGACAAAGACTATTTCTTTTCATCTTTGTATCCCCCATCGTACCAGATACATAATAATTCTCAACAATTATTTTTGATTACTAAAGCCCTCTACTGCAAGAAAAGAGAAGACCTCCTGTGCTTATGTGTATTAACCTGAGGTCACATTATTGTGGACAAAATTTCCCGCTATTATACATTATAGCATGGTTTCCAAGAGCATTTTTCTCTGCTCCTGCTGTTATTTTGCAAAGCTACATTATCTCAACAAGAGTTGATCCAGTGATTCAGGCTATTATTTAAATAGTCATTAATTGAACAGTGAAGTGTTCTGCTCACCTATGATTGTATAGGTAACTATAAATATATGTGCAGTTCTGTAAATATCTCTACCAATGCTACCTTTCAAAATGGCTAATTATTACAAATATATGAAATGCAAATACTATCTCTAGATTCTGTTTAAAAGGACTCATGCAGATACTGTAATTCTATTAGAAATGCCAACTATGATTTCATTTGCTCAAATTTATAGTGCCTGAACAGATTTCCTTTCCCAGCTACTTCCCCTTGTGATTCTAGCTTGCCCTCTGAGATCTCAAAGATTGGACCCATGATTCTGATAAACAATCTCTGCTTTTGAACTCCAGTTTTCCAATAGCTGAGTTTCCTAAGCTTCCCATGCCTGAGTTCCCATACCTATTACATTCATTGCTTCAGAGTATTGGATCCAACCACTAGCCATGTGACCTAGAAAAAATTTACCTTATGGTTTCTGTAAAATAGAGTTAATACCACATTTACAGAATTGTGAGGATTAAGTAATGTAACATATATAGTGCATGCTACACTCACTCAATATATGTTCTCTTCCTATTTTCTATCCCCATCTGGCCTTTTAACAAGTTAGCCTTGATATGCTAGACTCAACTTCATTCTCCTTTACTGTCATTTTGCTCCTGATCCTGGATCAGATAGCAGGGACAGATGAGACCATTGGCCAAACATACCTGAAATGTGGCAAATCTTGTGAAATAGTGAAGAAAAATATTCCTCTGATGCCACAGATAAACAATGTCATTTTGGGAAAGAAGTATTTATTGTGGCTAGAGCATAGAAATTAAGAGGGAAGGAAGATATGAGATGAGGCTGGAAAGTTAAACAAGAACCACATCGTTGAGAGCTTGGCATATGGGGGGGGGGTAATGTAAGAAATTGTGCTCCTCAAGATTGCATCATTGATTTCTCTATTGCCTTCCTTCTTTGGAGGATTAATCCTCTTATGATATGTCACATTCCATTTCTGTGATATACCAGTTGACTCAGACTTACTATAGGAGTCCAGAAATGCATTTCCACCTGCTTTATGTATATTCCAAGAATTAGACATCTCACCATAAGCTCCTTCCTATCCTCCCAGGCACTGAGCCCCAACCTCGAATCTTCTATAATTTAACATCTATTTATCCAATAACTTTATTTTTGAGTTTCTACAGGCATTGTGCTAGAAATTCACAAGGAGAAAGATAATAGTTGCTGCCGTTATATAGCTTACATAGCTTACGTTTTGTGTGGAAAATAATTATTGAAAAATCATACTTCTGTTTTTTTCTCCACAGATTTTTTTCTTTTTAACCATTCATTCTTACCTTGTTTGCTGCTTCTGTCTCATCTCTCCAGCCTTTAAGTTTTGGAGTGTCCTATGACTTGGTATATGAGTCTTTTCTTTGGCTCTTAAATTTGCATTACTGGCTTGGATTTCTACTCCGAATTCCAGGTTGGTAAATATGGGCTTCTCCTTGTCATCTGTACTTGGAAGTCTAATGGACACATTGCTTATCATGTTTGTGGGGCTTGAAAAAGATGTCCACAAATACTTGACAATTCCTTCCCATGAGGGAGAATCTAAGACCCTTTTCTTTAAAAGTGAACTGACCTTGAGAGTGACTCACTTGTAATGAATATAGTACTGTGGAACTGACACTGTATGACATCTGAGACTCATTTAGAAAAACTAATAAGGTTAATAAGTGTCTTCCTTGCCTTCCTTTCTTAAAACTCTTACCTTGGGAGTCCTGAGTTGACATGTAGGAAGTCTGGCTACCCTGAAGCCACCATATCATAGAGACCATATGATGAGGTCACAAAGATAGAGATGCCTGAGGATCCCTAGGTTTTCTAGGTCCCAGCTGTTTGAGTCTTCCGAGTGTCAGTTGCCAGACACATGAGAGAGCAAGCCTTCAGATGGTTCCAGTTTCTTGCCTTCAAGCCTTTGTAGCTAATGCCGAATGGGGCAGAGATGAGCAAATTGCTCTTGAACCTTTCCCAAACCACAGATTTGTGAGCAATATCGATATCAATGTGGTTGTTGTTAATAAGCTACTTGAGGTGGTGTGTTTTGCCATTACTTTTAACTTGGACAGTGTCCAAAATGAAGGTCCTAATAGTCTTTTTCACACCTATTTTATTGTTCAGTCTTTCTACCTCAATTAATACCAAGTCTGTTGTCCCACATCATCAGGCTAAACTTTTATCAGCATCATTGTTGCTTTTTCTCTCATGTGCATCTGGTCAGCCAGAATATTTTATCCTCTCAACCTCCATAAAGAACCAGATTTTGATTTTTTTTTTACCACTCCCACTGTCACCAAGACCTAATTTTTTATATGAATTATGGTTATAGTCTCTTAGTAGCTTTATTGAGCTAATAGCCCCAATTATTTATCCCTCCCTGTATCCATGCCCTTTACATGTGACTTTGTAGCTGTTCTTACCTAGTGGTGGTGAAGAGGTCCCTTCATTTTGACAGTGAGTTCAGCTGTGTGATTTGCTTTAATGAATATGAGGTAAGCAGAGAAGGCTAGTTCATTTCTACTTGCTTTGTTGCTTGTCTGTGATTGCTTTAAGTACAAACCTGGGTTGTATTTCTGGAGAATGAAAGGCATGTGGCAGAGTGTCAAGTCACTCTAGTTACCTAAACTGAGTCCATTCTAGGTCAACAGAGCTGCATAGCCAACCTGCATCTGAGACACGAATGAGTTCAGTTATGGCCAGAGGACTGGTCCAACTGACCTACAGGTTCATGAGCATTTGCTTACTGTTTTAAACAACTATGTTTTGCAGTTGATGGTTCTATGACTTGTTGGTGACAAAAGATAAATTCTGTAGGACTTGATGCCAAGAGTGAGGTGTTAAAAATTACAATATATCATTGGCTTCATCTCTGAAAATGGGCCAAAGGCTGGGAAAAAACGTCAATGCTGGAGGAAACTGGAAAAATTGGAGCCATTCTAGGTAATTGTGAAATACTTGGGAAAGCAGTCTCCTGGGGTAGCTTGGAAGATGGAAAATGTAACTAATGATGTTTTGGGCTTGCACAAAGAGATCTCCAGGCAAAATTGAGAGTGCCAGCTTGTTTTTTACTAGCTGTATAAGATTTATTACTTTAAGGAAGAGATGAATTCTACAAAAAACTGGCTAGAGAATATAATTTAAAGGAATTATAAATACTTAGTGACTGGAATAGTGCTTGGCACTCGGTAGGTACGCAAATATTTGTAGAAAGAATTATTTATTTACAATTTCAGTAAGTATTACGAATAACAAGTACAGAGCTCCATGGAAGTCTATAGCACAGAGGCAGTTATCTTGTTAACAGGCTCCCAGGGGTTTTTGAATTAAAAGAGAACGTTACTTCATCACCATTAAAACATAGTGGTGCTGTGACATGAACCTTTTTTGTAAACTTTTCAGCTGCTATGAGGTCAAGGCATGCTTCTTGAAGTCACTCACATAATGCTTCTTAGAAATCTTCACACATGGTATTTGCTGCTCCTGTAGTTCCATTTAGGTCCTATTTGTCAGCCATATCACCATATCTGATTTATTTAATGTCCTTCCAGGCAGATACTAGAACCCAGAAATGAAAAGAGATCTCAAAATGATGTCGGACTAGCTCTTGGTATAAAAGAATCCTTTTCTTCCATTGTCTGTGGTTGACAGCATGGGTTTTCTGGCTAAACACTGACCAAGGGCCTGTTACTTACACTGACTCCCAGGTTTAGTTATAAGCAGTTATTTCCCTACATTTTGGCTATTTCCTTTTCAATATCTTAAGTACGTCTCATTTTTTCCCCTTCCTTCTGTTTGCTTTTCTTCTTTGCCTTTCCAATTTACTAATATAATTTGAATTCTTTTCTTGTGTCCAGAATGCTGCTTCCTTCCTGACTGCTCGATGCCACTTGTACTCTTGATGAGCCTGTCCTTTGGTGGAGGACAAGACATCATTAAGCAGCACTGGGCCTAAGACTGACCCCTAGGACTGACCCCTGCCAACATCAGCTAATATGTCCCTCAGGTTGGTCCTAGTTCAACAGGAGACTCTTTGAATTGTCCCTAGGGCTAAAGGATGACTGTTAAATAAGTATTTTCCCATTTTTCAAATACACATTTGTTTAGGGAAGAACAATTTTAACAAGCTTGGTCTCCAGGGATGTAGTTTGAAAACTGCTTATTGTGTGGATTTTGCACTTGGCAGAAAGCTTTTGCAAGTGAACCTATAGCTAGTGGAATCCCACCTAAGCAGGCTTCCCAGTCTACAAAAGAAACCCTCAGCTTCAAAGCATTTCTCTAGTTTATAAACAGTGCTCTTGCACCTCGAATTGTGTCATGATCCATTTGGAAGCTTGCCTCAAAAATATCCGATTTTTCTATCAAGTAAAACCAAATGTAAGCTCTGCTTGTCACCCTCTCAGCAAATTTTCATTTCTCATGGGAACGATTCCTAGAGTCAGAGGTCAGTAGAGTTCCTGAATTTCAGGTGTTGAGGATATATCATCTAATTTTAACACACATAACTTCAGCATTGCAAACAGCACAGCTCTCCCTTCAGCACAGCCACCATGGATGACCACATGCCTGTCCTAAAAGCTGTTTTTTGTTTTAAATCCAATCACTTCTTTCTGTCTCTCATATTTTCTTTTAAAATCTCAAGGTAATATTTTCATATGGCCAAAAAAAAAAAAAACAAACACAACAAAACCACTGCATAGTGAAAAGTAAATGTCTCTCTCAACTCAGACCTTTAGTCCCTTCTTCAGAGTCGAAATTGTCTTGTAGAAACTCCCAGAAACTTCACATGCATATGCAAGCATTTGCCTTATTTTAACAGACAAAGTGAGAGAAGACTGAACAATTCTGCACCTTTATCATTTTAAAGTCTTAACAGTCTTTCCATTATCAGTACATTGGGATGAACTTCCTATTCAGTAATGGTTATCAAGTATTTCACTGCATATAACCTACTTCATTTAACTGATGGGCGGTTATATTGAGTCTTTTGCAGCTAGAAAAATACAATAATAAAAACTTGATATGTTTATATTTGAATACATATGGTACTATATAAGAAATCCAATCAGAAATTCCCACAGTTTATAAGTCAGATATGAATTTAACAGAAGTTTATGGCAATTAATACTTCCCCCCAAAATCTGTGAGACTACCAGAGTCCTCATAAGTTCAGTAACACTGTATATTCTTATACTTTTTATATTTGTCCAAATGATTGATGAAAATGGTATTTTGGCTTCAAAAATGATTAATCAGTTTGAATATCTATCCTTATTCAAGATCTACTTTTAGCAACTTTGAAAACTCAATACAGAATTATAGTCACTGTATATTACATTCCATGTGCTATATATTATATTCTGTATATTACATGCCATAACTTATTTTATACCTAGAAGTTTGTAACTGTTGATCCCCTTCACCCATTTTGTTCATCCTTCACTCCCACCTCTGGCAACCAACAATTTGTTCTTTCCCTTTTAGCTCAGTTTTGTTTAGTTTTTATTTCATATATAATTGAGATCATGTTTTCATGGCCCATTCATGTTGTCACAAGTGACAAGATTTCCTTTTTTATGGCCTAATCCTCTGTGTTTGTGTGTGTGTGTGTGTGTGTGTGTGTGTGTGTGTGTGTGTGTTACAATTTCCTTATCAATCAGTGGACACTTATGTTGCTTTCATGTCTTGGCTATTGTAAGTAATGCTTCAATGAACATGGAGTTGCAAACATTTTTTTTGAGTTAGTGTTTTTGTTTCCTTTAGATAAATACCCAGAAGTGAAATTGCTAGATTACATGGTAATTCTATTTTTATTTTTGAGGAATCTCCGTACTATTTTCCATAGTGGCTGCATCAGTTTACATTCTCATCAGCCTCACAAGAGGATTTCCTTTTCTCTGTATCCTTATAAACACTTGTTATTTTGTGTCCTTTTGATAAAAGCCCTTCTAACAGGTATGGGGTGATCTTTTGCAATGATTTTGATTTACATTTCCCTAATAATTAGTGACATTGAACACCTTTACATGTGCTTGTTGGCCATCTGTGTACCTTCATTGGAAAAATGTGTATTCATATCCTCTGCCTACTTTTTAATCAGATTGGTTTTTGCTTTTGAGTTGTATGAGTTCTTTATATATTTTAGGTATCAAACCTTGTCAGATATGTGATTTGCAAATGTTTTCTCTGATTTGGTAGGTTGACTTTCCATTTTGTTCATGATTTTTGTGCAGAAGCTTTTTAAAAGTGTGATATTGTCTCGTTTATTTTCATATTTCTTGCCTTTCCTTTGGTGGTAAGTCAAAAAAGAAAAAAATCACTGCCAAGTTTGATATCAAGGAGCTTACTGCCTGTTTTCTTCTTGGAGTTCTATGGTTTCAGATCTTAGTTCATCTTCAGTCCATTTTGAATTGGTTTCTTCTCTTTGTTTCTTCTTTCCTTCCTTCCTTCCTTCCTTCCTTCCTTCCTTCCTTCCTTCCATTTATTTATTTATTTATTTATTTATTTATTTGTTGGTTTGTTTGTTTATAATTTACATCCAAGTTAGCATATAGTGCAACAACGATTTCAGGAATAGATTCCTTAATGCCCCTTACCCATTTAGCCCATCCCCCCTTCCACAACCCCCTCCAGTAACCCCCTGTTCTCCATATTTAAGAGTCTCCTATGTTTTGTCCCCCTCCCTGCTTTTATATTATTTTTGCTTCCCTTCCCGTATGTTCATCTGTTTTGTATCTTAAAGTCTTCATATGAGTGAAGTCATATTATATTGTCTTTTACTGACTAATATCACGGAGGATAATACCCTCTAGTTCCATCCATGTAGTTGCAAATGGCAAGATTTCATTCTTTTGATTGCTGAGTAATACTCCATTGTATGTATATACCACATCTTTTTTATCCATTCATCCATCAATGGACATTTGGGCTCTTTCCATACTTTGGCTATTGTCGATAGTGCTGCTATAAACATTGGGTGCATATGCCCCTTCAAAATAGCATACCTGTATCCCTTGGGTAAATACCTAGTAGTGTAATTGCTGGGTCATAGGGTAGTTCTATTTTTAATTTTGAGGAACCACCATTCTGTTTTCCAGAGTGGCTGCACCAGCTTGCATTCCCAACAGAAGTGCAAAAAATATCCTCTTTCTCTGCATCCTCGCCAACATCTATTGTTGCCTGAGTTGTTAATGTTAGCCATTCTGATAGGTGTGAGATGATATCTCATTGTGGTTTTGACTTGTATTTCCCAGATGATGAGTGATGTGGAGCATTTTTTCATGTATCGGTTGGCCATCTGGATGTCTTCTTTGGAGAAGTGTCTATTTGTCTCTTGTGCCCATTTCTTCACTGGATTATTTGCTTTTTGGGTGTTGAGTTTGATTAAGTTCTTTATAGATTTTGGATACTAACCCTTTATCTGATATGTCATTTGCAAATATCTCCTCCCATTCAGTCAGTTGCCTTTTAGTTTTGCTGATTGTTTCCTTCACTGTGCAGAAGCTTTTTATTTTGATGAGGTCCCAGTAGTTCATTTTGTTTTTGTTTCCCTTGCCTCCAGAGACACGGCAAGAAGTGGATCTGCATGGCTGAGGTCAAAGAGGTTTTTGCCTGCTTTCTACTCAAGGATTGTGATGGCTTCCTGTCTTACATTGAGGTCTTTCATCCATTTTGAGTTTATTTTTGTGTATGGTGTAAGAAAGTGGTCCAGGTTCATTCTTCATGTTGCTGTCCACTTTTCCCAGCACCACTTGCTGAAAAGACTGTCTTTCTTCCATTGTCTTTCCTGCTTTGTCAAAGATTAGTTGGCCGTACATTTGTGGGTCCATTTATGGGTTCTCTATTCTGTTCCAGTGATCTAGTATTGACATTTTAACAATACTTGTTCTTCCTTTCCAAGAGCATGGAATATTTTCCCTTTTTTTTGAGTCATCTTCAATTTCTTTCACAAGTTTTCTATACTTTTCCGTGTATAGATATTTCACCTCTTTGGTTAGATTTATTCCTAGGTATTATATAGTTTTTGGTGCAATTATAAATGGGATTGATTCCTTTTTTTTTTAATTTTTTTTTCAACGTTTATTTATTTTTGGGACAGAGAGAGGCACAGCATGAATGGGGGAGGGGCAGAGAGAGAGGGAGACACAGAGTCAGAAACAGGCTCCAGGCTCTGAGCCATCAGCCCAGAGCCTGACGCGGAGCTCGAACTCACGGACCGCGAGATCGTGACCTGGCTGAAGTCGGACGCTTAACTGACTGCGCCACCCAGGCGCCCCGGGATTGATTCCTTAATTTCTCTCTCTGTTGCTTCATTGTTGGTGTATAGGAATGCAACTGATTTCTGTGCATTGATTTTATATCCTGCAACTTTGCTGAATTCATGGATTGGTTCTAGCAGTTTTTTGGTGGAAACTTTTGGGTTTTCCATATAGAGTACCATGTCGTCTGTGAAAACGACAGAAGATAGGTCTGCCACTAGTCTTACGGGTCTGCCTTTGTAGGTTAGAGCCTGTTTATCCCTAGCTACTTTCAGAATTTTCTCTTTATCCCTGTATTTTGCCAGTTTCACTATGATATGTCTTGCAGAAGATCAATTCAAGTTTCATCTGAAGGGAGTTCTCTGTGCCTCTTGGATTTCAATGCCTTTTTCCTTCCCCAGATCAGGGAAGTTCTCAGCTATGATTTGTCCAAGTACACCTTCAGCCCCTTTCTCTCTCTCTTCCTCTTCTGGAATTCCTATTATACGGACATTGTTCCATTTGTTTGCATCACTTAGTTCTCTAATTCTTCCCTCATACTCCTGGATTTTTTTATCTCTCTTTTTCTCAACTTCTTCTTTTTCCATAATTTTATCTTCTAATTCACCTATTCTCTCCTCTGCCTCTTCAATCTGAGCTGTGGTCACCTCCAATTTATTTTGCACCTCATTTATAACATTTTTTAGCTCCTCATGACTATTTCTTAGTCCCTTGATCTCTGTACCAATAGATTCTCTGCTGTCCTGTATACTTTTTTCAAGCCAAGTGATTGATTTTATGACTACTATTCTAAATTCTTGTTCCGTTATCTTGCTTAAATCGTTTTTGATTTGTTAGCTGTCTCTAATTCCTGGAGTTTCTTTTGAGGAGAATTCTTCTGTTTCATCATTTTGGGTATTCCCTGGGGTGGCTCCCAACTGCAGGGCACTTCCCCTGTACTGTCTGGAATAACTTGTGTTGGTGGGCGGGGCCGCACTCAGACCCGATGTCTGTCTCCAGCCCACCACTGGGGCCACATTCAGACTGGTGTGTACCTTATCTTCCCCTATCCCAGGGGCAGGACTCACTGTGGAATGGTGTGGCCCCTGTCTGGGCTATTTGCACACTGCCAGACTTGTGGTGCTTCTTTGATGGGATCTGGCGTATTAGCCAGGGTGGATCTGCAAGGTGCACAGGGGCAGGAGGGGCAGGCTTAGCTCTCTTTGCTGTAGGTGGTCCCCTGTGGGAGAGGCCCTGCAGCACCGGGAGGGAGGCAGACCCATCAGAGGGATGGATCCACAGAAGCACAGGGTTGGGTGTTTGCCTGGTGCAAGCAAGTTAGGTGATGGGAACTGGTTCCCTTTGGAATTTCAGCTGGGGGATGGGAGAGGGAGATGACGCTGGCCAGCGCTTTTGTTGCCCGCCAAGCTAAGCTCTGTCTTCCGGGGCTCAACAACTCTCCCTCCCAGTGTCCTCTCGCCCTCCTGCTCTTCGAGCAGAGCTGCTGACTTTTAACATTCCAGATGTTAAGTCCCGCTGGCTGTCAGAACTCACGTGGTCTGGCCCCTCTGCTTTTGTGAGTCAGACTCGGGGATTCTGCCTTGGCAGGCGGGCTGCCCCTCCACCACCCTGGCTCCCTCCCACCAGTCCGCGTAGCGTGCACCGCCTCTCCGCCCTTCCTACCTTCTTCCGTGGGCCTCTTGTCTATGCTTGGCTCCAGAAAGTCTGTTCTGCTAGTCTTCTGGTGGTTTTCTGGGTTATTTAGGCAGATATGGGTGGAATCTAAGGGGTCAGCAGGATGTGGAGAGCCCAGCGTCCTCCCATGCCGCCATCTTCCCCTGGCATTATGATCACATATGTTTAGATTTATTTCTGGGCTATTTTGTTCCATAGATGTATGTATTTTTATGTCAGTACTATACTGTTTCAATTACCGTGGCTTTGTAATATAGTTTGAAATCAGGAAACATGCTCTCCAGATTTTGTTCTTTCTCATCATTGCTTTGGTGATTGGGCTCTTTCGTGTTTCCATACAAATTTTAGGGTTGGTTGTTCTGTCTGTGAAAAATGAACTGGAATTTTAATAGGGATTACATTGAATCTGTAGATTGTTTTGGGTACTGTGGACATTTAAACAAAATTAATTCTTATTTATTAGCATGAGATATCTTTCCATTTTATTTGTATTCTTTTTAACTTTTTTTTACTGAGGTTTTATTGTTTTCAGGGTTAGCCTACTTGGCTAAATTTATTCCTAGCTATTTCTTCTTTTGATACAATAGATGGCCTTGTTTTCTTCATTTCTCAATGATAGTTTGTTCTTAGTGTGTAGAAAAGCAACTGATTTTTGTATATTGATTTTGTATTTTGCAATTAAATTTTTTTAATGTTTATTTATTTTTGAGAGACAGCACAAGCAGAGCAGGGGCAGAGAGAGAGGGGGGGAGACACAGAATCTGAAGCAGGCTCTAGGCTGTGAGTTGTCAGCACAGACGCCAACATGGGGCTCAAACTCACAAACTGTGAGATCATGACCTGAACTGAGGTTGGATGCTCAATCAGCTCAGCCATCCAGGCGCCCCTTTATTTTGCAATTTTATTAAATTTGTTTAATACATTTTTGGTGGAGGTTTCAGGGTTTTTTAATAAATATATCATCTGAAAATAGTAGCAGATGTACTTGTTCCTCTTTAATTTAGATGCCTTTTTTTTCTTGACTAATTGCTCTGGCTAAGACTTATAGTACTATGTTGAATAAAAGTGACAACAGTGGGTATCCTTGTCTTGCTCCTGATATTGGAGGAAAACCTTTCAGCTTTTCACCATTGAATATGGTGTTAGCTGCAGGTTTCTCATATAAGGCCTTTATTATGTTGAAGTACATTACCTCTATACCCACTTGGTTGAATTGTGTTTTTTTTTTTAATCAGAAATGAATGTTAAATTTTGTTAAATACTTCTGCTGCATCTATTGAAATGATCATGGGATTTTTATCCATTTTGTTGATGTGGTGTATCACATTGATTTTGGGTATATTGAACCATCATTGCATCACTGGAATAAATTCCACTTGATCATGGTGCATTATTCTTTGTATTGTTGAATGTGGTTTGCCAAAATTTTTTGGTAATTTTTACATGAGTTAATCAGGGATATCGGCCTGTATATTTTGTTGTTGTTGTGGCATTGTTTCATTTTGGTATCAGAATAATGATTGATAAAATGAGTTTGGAAATGTTTCTTCTCCTCCACCTCCTCCTTTTCCTCCTCCAGTACAGTATGAGACTGTTTGAGAAGGATTAGTATTAATTCCTATTTTTGATAGAATTTGCCAGTGAAGCTCTCTGATCCTGGATTTTTGTTTGTTGGGAATTTTTTAAATTACTAATTAAATCTTGTTACTAATAATTTGTTCATATTTTTTATTTCTTCAAGACTCAGTCTTGGTAGATTATGTGTCTGGGATTTCTCCTAGGATTTCAAGTTTGGCATATAATTGTTCATAGTAGCCTGTTATGATCTTTTGTATTCCTGTGGTATAAGTTTTAATGTCTGTCTTCCATTTTTGATTCGGAATCCTCTTTTTATCTTTTCCTTTTTTTAAGTTTATTTATTTTGAGAGAGAGAGAGCGAGGGAGGGAGAGAGAGAGAGAGAGAAAAGGAAGGAAGAAAGAAAGAAAATGAATGAATGAATGAATGAATGAATGAATCCCAAGCAGGCTCTGCACTGTCAGCACAGAGCCTGACACAGGCTCAATCCCACAAACCATGAGATCATGACCTGAGAAAAAATCAAGAGTCAGGCACTTAACTGATTGAACCACCCAGGCACCTCTCTTTTTCTTTCTTTTTCTTTTTTTGTTTGTTTTTTGTTGAGTCTACCTAAAAGTTTGTTCATTTTAGTTTCAAAAATCCATATTTTAGTTTTACTAATCTTTTTTCTTGTTTTTAAATCTCTATTTTTATTCTGATCGTATTTCTTTTCTTCTATTAACTTTGGGTTTTGTTTATTCTTCTATTTCTAATTTCCTGATGTGCAAATTTAGGGTATTTGAGATTTTTTTGATTGCTGGTGGAGAGTAGGGATTTATCACTATGAATATCCTTCTTAGAATTGTTTTTGCTGTATCTTATGTTTCAGTACCTTGTATTTTCATTTACATTTGTCTCATGTTATTTTTTTTCTTTTAATTTCTTCTTTGACCCATGAGTTGGTCAGTAGGTTGTTGCTAATTTCTACATATTTCTGAATTTTCCAGTTTTCTTCTTGTAATTGATTTCTAGTTTCATAACATTTGTGGTCAGAAAAGATGCTTGCTATGATTTCAATATTTTTAAATTTTTTAAGATTTATTTCATGGCCTAACATATGATTTATCGTGGAAAATGTTCTGTATGCACTTCAGATGAATGCATATTCTGTTGCTTTTGTATGGAATGTTCTGTATATTTCTTTTAACTCCATCTGGTCTAACTTGTTACTTAGGGCCAAGTTTTTCTTTATTATTTTCTGTCTGGGTAGTTATACATTTGTCAAAGTGCAGGTTTTAAAATCTCATACTGTTACTGTATTGCCATCTATTTCTCCATTTAGGTATGTTAATACTTTATGTGTTGAGCTGATCCTTAAATCCTGCTTCTTGAAGTTGACCCTGTAGATACACTTCCACAAAAGAAGACAAAGCAACAATCACAAACACGACAAAAACATGCACAGAGTTACTAATTATAGAATTTTTATAATAGCAAGGGATTGATAAATGTCCATCAGAAGGACCGGTTGAATAAATGACTGTAAATAAAAATGATTGAATACTATATAAAGGATGATAAACAGTTCCAGGACCTGATTTAAAATTAATTCTAAATTATTTTACTAAGTGAAAATAGTGAGATTCTATTTTCTCTATAGGAAAGAAAAAATAGGATGTATTTATAGGACAGATAAGTGACACCTTCAAGGGATATGGAAAATAGAAGGGTTGGTCATAAGTTGAGCTTACCATTTTAAGTTAGTTTTGGCTTTTAAACCTTGCAAAGTTTATTTATTAAAGTTTATTTGCGGGGGGGGGGGTGTGAGATGAACGTGGAGGAGGGGAGAGAGAAAATCCCAGGCAGGCTCTACACATTCAGTGCAGATCCAATGTGGGGCTCAAACTCAGGAATCATGAGATCATGACCTGAGATGTAATTGGATGCTTAACTGACTGAACCACCCAGGTATCCCATGTTTATATATTTAAAAATAAACAAGAAAAGCAAATCCTACACTTGAACCAAAGTATAACTAATGAACCTAAATTTATATCAAATAGATAAGATGGCCACTGACAGAAAAGACTGAATTTAATTGATTTTTTTGTTTTTTTTTGTTTTTTTTTTTATAAAAATTTTTTTTCAACGTTTTATTTATTTTTGGGACAGAGAGAGACAGAGCATGAACGGGGGAGGGGCAGAGAGAGAGGGAGACACAGAATTGGAAACAGGCTCCAGGCTCTGAGCCATCAGCCCAGAGCCTGACGCGGGGCTCGAACTCACAGACCGCGAGATCGTGACCTGGCTGAAATCGGACGCTTAACCGACTGCGCCACCCAGGCACCCCTAATTGATTTTTTTGAACCCAGTACCATGATTGTACATCACTCATGGGGAATATTCTAAAAACAAAGGAAACAAAAAGAATTGCATAGAAATCTTACATTCATTCACTAGGTTTATTATTAGTAGTAATGTCAATAGCAATATTTTATTAATGGTAATAGAACTTTGAGTAGTAGCCTATATTATGGGACAAAGCAAATAAATAAATATATTAGTGTTATTATGAACCAAGATTTTTAGGGGAAAAATTTCGTGGAATAATGACATAAAAATAGTTAAAACTCTTTTCAGTGGTAAACTTAATTAGAAATATAAATACAAATCATAAGTTTTCAAATATATTTTTCCCTTCTGTCCACTGAAAAAGCTTGAAAGCAAAAGTGCCTAGTAGCAATGAGAGAATCCACATGCAAATCTTATTTCTAATACTGTTTTCCACTAAAAGAGAAATAGAGCTCCTTGAAAATTTGACTGATTTCAGGTTGCTCTAGTTATCTACTGCTGTGCAGTAAACTACACCAAAACTTAGTGGCTTATAAAACAACGGCATCAATATTGCTCATGAATCTGCAATTTAGGCACAACTCAGCAGGGGCAGTTACCTCTGATGCATTCTGTTGGCTGGGGAAGCTCTAGCCTAGAAGCTAGAATCACTTGAGGGCTCCCTTGCGTGTCTGGCAAGTGATGCTAGGAATACCCAAATACCTGGAGGAGAGAATGGCTGAGGATTCTCATTCCTATTTTTATCTCCATGTAGTCTCTGCACCTTGGTGGCTTCAGGATAACTAGAATTCTTACATGTTAGCTCAGGGCTCCCAAGGAATATGTCTCAAAAAAGAGAAAGCCATAAAAGTCTTCTTTTATGACCGAGTCTTGAGAGCATCATTCTGTTTCATTCTGTCTTTAGAAGTGTGTCATTAAGACCAGCCCACATTCAGGTGGAAGGAAGCTCAAGTTTACCTTTTGGCAGGTAGAATTTGTGGATATGTTGTAAAACTACCACACAGATCATCAGGGAAGTACAATGTGAGTTGGGACCTCTGCTTATGCTAAAAATTAAGGAAGTACTCAAAGACTAATGAAAATCTGTCAACAGGGCACAAGAACTTGCTTAAGCATGTGTTTACCAAATTTGTGACAATTTAGCCTCATAGTGAAAAATGAGTATAATTAATGGTAACATTGGAGTAAAAACCTGAGTCTAAAGTGATATTCAAAACTTGGAGGAGGGGAAGCAAAAGCTGCCTTCTTTTAGATAAATGCTAGTTAACATATCTAGAAATGATAGAAGTGGACTCTCACTATTGAGGAAACTCCAGTGTAGTAACTGGTTCATGCAAGTGACAAATATGTAGATTTAAACCACTAAGTGAAATTTAGTTGGGAAACAGTATTTACACATTGTGCCAAAGAATGAATTACTTACTATTTGCAAAGGAGGGAAGTTTATCTTAACGTAGAGATGGTTGTTGTTACTTTAACCAAGTAATCAAATTTGGCATTAGTAATGGTGGGCCATGTTGACCTTCTAAGATCTTTTAAGGCTCGTGTTATTATCCCATGAAAGGTAGGAAACATCTCCTCTGACCTATTCTTCCAACGATCTGGATTCTTTATAAATGTAAGTGTTAGCCAGAAAAAGGGGGGGTGGGGAGACTGTTATTTAATCTATCAAAAGTGATTAAAGAACCTAAAACGCAAGTAGAATGTATTAACCTTGATAGGATCCTGGTTCAGTAACATAGATAGCATGAAAGGCAAGAAGGGAGGGGGAGAAACATAGCCATAATAGACGATTTGGAACAACTGGGGATATTTGCATATGGATTAAATTTTATACATGCCTAAAATCATGTTTGAAAGCAATATATTGGACTGAACTAGATACATATATGGCTAATTGTGTGATTTTTCAAGTAGATAATAAAGTTTGTCCTCAAAGAATAACAAACACTTTTGAGTAATACTTACGTTATTGAAATTAGTGTGGTAGCCATCCACTAGGGTGATGATTTTGGATATAATTATATGTAACTGTTTAACTGAAAAACTGTATACCTACATATGCACATAAAATGGCTAGAGTAATTTTTAAAAATTGCATGAAATTCATTAATTACACTATCCACTCCTAGAGATGAGTAAAAAAAAAAAAAAAGGATGGCAACTGATTACTGTCCGGATGAAGGAAGGTTATGAGCCTCTGGCAATCTGAGATCATCTGTCCCTCCATTTGCTGCACTTATTCCTTTAGAGAAACCCTGTCCCCATGTTTCTCTCTCTCAATTAATAAAAGAAACCCCAAAAGGCACGAGATCAAAAATTGAAATTGAACCCAGGTGTCCATGTCTAATAATGTGAGCTCAAACACAAAGCAGGATGAAACCCAACTGACCACTTCTTAATCTCCTTAGATTTCAGAAACTGGGTCTCCTTGAGAGGAAATCCAATTTTGTCGTTGGAAATAATCTTTATTTTAATATACTTCTATCAATAGTTGCCTTTATGACCATCTTGCTGTCTTTTAAGTTGCCGCATTCTATTGAACTTTTAAAATAAATATCATAAAAGAGTTAAAATTGTGTTTGTAGTGTGAGCAGAAGAAAGCCATATTTTTCAGAAAAGGGAAGAATAAAAAGCTTCACTGGGCCAAGATTTATGGGTATAATTCTCTTCCCAGATGGTAGAAAGTATCTGTTGAAGATTTTCTGATAGTGGACGTGAAGAACACATTTGAAAGTTAACTGACTCCAATAGTAGTTTTATTTTCTGTTCTTATCTAACTGTATTTTGAAAAAGTATGGTTTGGCATAGATAAGTGTTGATCTTTGTCCAATAAAGTTCTTTTCTTCCCAGGATTGCACCATTCCTTTAGGCCTCTTTATACTGCTCCAAGGGACTTCTGAGGTTCTGAGAATTCCCCTAATCCTGTGTCTCTTGGCAGTCTGGCCCAAATCATAGTCTCTGTCTGTTCTATTGCTCTAGGATATGTCTTTGTTGAGGTTCACATTGGCTAACCTGATGGCTACTTACTATCATGTATATAATATTGTTAGCTTATAAAGCATTTTCATATATATCATCTTATTTAATCTTTACATTAAACTCGAGAGTCATGATCTTGCTATTCTCTTTTCTACTTTATAGATAAGAGGAAAGACACTGTTGAAACAGTATTTTCTGCTTTCTTCACCAACTGTAAAACTTCTTATAATATAAAGGAATTTCCTTTTGCAAAGCACCCGGAATAGTGCTTGGCACATAGCGCACTCCGTAAATTATTATTGTTGATAAATCCATGCTTCTCAATTTTTTTTAAAAAATTTTTTTGAGACTGTGCAAATGAGGGAGGGGTAAAGTCAGGGAGAGAATCTTAAGCAGGCTCCATGCTCAGTGCAGAGCTCAGTGTAGGGCTTGATCTCACAACCTTGAGATCATGACCTGACCTGAAATCAAGAGTTGGTCTCTTAACTGAGTCACCCAGGTGCCCCCAGGGAAGCAAACTTAATGCATAATTTTGGAGCATTAATTTTACTTTATGTTAAATACGTGCAGATATTACAATAAATCTGGATCAAATTGTGAAATTTATATATGTTTGAAGATAAAGTATGAAACATGAAAAAACTTTCAGCCTTGCAACAGGCTAATTTAATTTGCATTCCAGACCTTCTGAAGTACAAAATATATTGGGGTTACTTCAGCAGGAAAATTGGAGTAAACCTGTGGTTATGTTCTTTCTGCTTGTCCCAGGCTCTTGGGGACCCTGTTTAGGTGATAAGGACGATCTGACTCAGCCTTACAAGACACCTTTCTCTACAACATAAGTTCAAGATCTGTGCATTGATCCAGTTCTTGAGAGATGCTGATAGGATGATGAAGGGTTCTGCGGAAGTTCTGTTCCAGAATACCTACCTATCAAGCCTTCCCAGAGCCTTAAGTTTTCACCATAATTATAAATTTTCAAAGCAAATTTCAAGAAATAAATTATTCAATTTGCTAATTCTTACAAATTAGAAAGCTGAGTACATAAACAGTGGAGTGATTTCCTGATGATCACAAGGCAATAGAAAAATAGAACTTAAATGGATTTTAGTTTCTTAGCCCCCAATTCAGTGCTATTTCCTCTTTCTTTAAAAACCTATCTCAAGTAAGCAATTATACTATTTAGGAGGGAGAGGTCAAATGCACACACAATAGCCAAAGCACTGAGGATCCAGGAGCAGAGGCACATACAAGTGGGCCTATTACATAAGGTCACTTTGTGGGAGTGGGGCATAGAACATGGGGAGATGTCCCAGAAGGAAGACTCTGCCCCAGCCCTACCCTCCCTCAGCAGCCTGAAGGTCTGGAGTGGGCAGGAGGCAGCACTCCAAGGGGGCTTTGGTTACCAGTAACTGATGATAGTGAAGAGGAGTGCTCAGAGGGAGAGGGCCATCCAGAAAGGTTGTGGGAGAAAAAGTAAATGCTCTACAACTTTAATATGGGCTAATACCCCACCCCTGCATCTTTCCATGAAATGTCCCAGGGCCTCAAACCCAACTCCTCCCGGGCTTCTTTGCAGACCAAAAGCAAACACACTGAGCACTGCTTACCAGAAGTAGCCAATGATGCCCCAAGGAGCAGTATCCCAGAACTTGTAATGCTGTCATCAGAGAAAATGCTGATTTGGTATTTGAGACCCAGAGTTCAGGGGAGAAAGCAACTCAGCCAGGAAAAGAAGGAATAGGCATAGTGGTGTTTCATGGTGGGTCCTTTTAAATGTCCCCTAGCAAGGGCATTATGTCTTGGCATCACCCTGAGATCAGTGATTAGAACTGACATCTAAGAATCACAGTCTCTAAATTTCCCTAAAGTGATAAAATAGCCCAAGGTGACCATATATTCTGATCTTGGTTTCCAGCTATTTGGATTGAATTGATAGGCCTTCATGGAAAACCCATTACTAATAAGAAACAAGCAGTTTACTTGGTGCCACTGACTGTTCTTAAGCTTTTACTTTCATTAACTGATTTGATCCTCACCACCAAACTAGAAGTGCCCTTACTATTTTCATTATATAAATGAAAAAGTGAGACTCAGAGAATAGAAATAACTTGCCCCAAATTCTGTGGCTAGCAGGTGGTGGGACTGAGATTCCGACTCTGAAGTGTGTGCTCTTAACATGTACCCTCTAGGCAGGAGACCAGGCACCAGGGGATCTGTGGGAACCAGAGTGTTATGTAACCAGAGGCAAACCCTCAAACCTGGTCAGGGTAGTCAGGAAAGAGCTTCTGTGCAAAGATGTTCAAGTAGTCACGTGAATGAAGAGCAGGACTGAGGCTGACAGTGAGGTGCTATCTACAGAGAGAGTGAAGGGCAGACATCCTGACCTGCAGGGGAAGAGACTGGATCATTTTCAGGTAAATGAGTCTATTTGAATAGGACCTGGAGTGTAGAATTTAAAAGGGAAAATGTGAGGCAGAAAAAGTAAGTAGGAACAAATCTGTAAGGGGCCTTAAGTTGTCTTAATAAGTAGGATGTATGTGGGGGTCTGGATAGGGCATTTTCTCATCAGTCCTCTTTTTAGGATAGATGTGCAGTGTTAAAGGACTCGTGTTTTCTTTGCTAGTGAAGGTATGGAGGTGCAATTGTTGAAAAATGTGTTCAACATTGGTAAGCAATTTATCAGCATATTGGCATTCTAGACTTGTGTTCTTGTTCCAGTGTAGCCTTTTAAAAAACCTTAGAGGGGAAAAATGTTTTCTCTGGCTACCCTCTGTTTTTCTTAATGACTATTTCTGCCTTGTCAGGATCACCTTCTTTTCCGGATTCCGCCTCAACCACAAAAACACACAAAAGATAAAGGTTGCAGTGGATTGATTCTCAAATATGTAGCCCAAGGAAGCAACACAGCTTGACATGGCTATGACAATAGACTACAGAAACAAACAAGTTGTGTTCAGACCTGGCTGTACAATTCACCAGCTATAAAATGCTAGACAAATGCCTTAGCTGCTTCTCATGCCTTAGTTTTAAGGCAGTCATGTTTGCCTACCTCTTAGGTGTATAGAGAGGATTAAATGGTGAATTGCATGTCAAGCCCTTTGAATAGTGCCTGGCACATAACAAGTATTTAAGAAACATTAGCTGTCCTTGCTATTTGTCATAGATATAGTGGCATAAGCACTTCGAGAACATAGAAAAAGGAGCAATTTATTGGGGTAGAGAAGTGTTCAGGAAATATACCACAGAAGATTTGACATTTTTAAAGTCTTTTTTGGAGAAAAAACCAGAGATAACACCATCCTTCCTCCCCTGCCCCCAGCATGAGAGTAAGTAATTCCTACTCTGGAGGAGCCATTTGTTGAAACCTTTTTGAAAGGTGGTCCTATCATGTTGATCACCAGGTCAAGTTGTCTCTCATGCAGAAAAGACTCAGGACATCAATTATTTGAATCATGGTGTGTGCACCTCTTCTAAGAAAATCACACTTATAAAAATCCACACTTGAACAAGCCACTGGCTACATTTCAGCAAAATTATTTACTTTATAAAATGATTTGTATCCTGATTCTTTTTTTAAATAAGAGACTCTCCTTGAATATAAGTTTATAAAATCTTGATTTGTATTTTCAATTAAACTACAAAGACATTGGCTGTGGAATTTGAATCTCACAGCTGTGTGGCACTGAGCAACTGACTCACATTATTTTTGATTCTTAAAACCATAGTATATAGAATGTAGGTGTTACCATCCACATTGTACAGTTAAAGAGAAGTTTAGTTGTTGTAGTGTACAAAACCCATACATGAAAGAGCCTGGATTAAAGACTAGTTTCCAAGGCCCATGGTCTTGTCTATATGATATAACTTTTCCAACAAGAGTCGTTATTTATCTGTTATCATAATCTCTCCACTAAGAAAACTACCAGTCTTTAAATCAGAAGAGGTTTACAGGTTCTGATTGTTTTTTGCCAGAGCTGCCTTGCTACTTTCGGCCATCTATTTAGCTTATGATACCAAAAGAAGACTATCAGCTTAGCTTCCCATTCCTGCCCAATTCAGCTTTCTAACTCATTTAACACAATGCCAGGTTGATCATGGAATTGTCAGCTTTCTAAAACATAAGGTGGTGAGTGGAAATGTTACTCAATAACCCCATCTTTTTAACTCTAAGCCTATTTTAAACCTCTATCTAAATTTGGAATTGACAACTTAATTGGTTATGCATGTAAAGGAGGGACAGTACTCTCCTTGACTTCAAGGTTAGGACTAAGACTGTGATCTTTTTTATATTGGCAGGAAAGAAAAAGCTCTTAATGTAGCAGAAATTTCCCAGCAAGCTTTCAGTTTTTCAGGATCAGTTCTGGAGATTGTATTTTAGTTATTCAAGGGTTAATGTTAATCGTGTGTGTGTGTGTGTGTGTGTGTGTGTGTGTGTGTGTGTGTGGTTTAGCTGACCGTTTCCCTTGAATCCATTCAGGAAAGTGTTACCTTCAGTGCTGCCCACAACAAATAAATTTCCAAGATTTTGTTCAGCTGTGTCTGTTTTTCCATAAAAAGCTGTTCTCAATCTGCTCAACTAAGATGGAGTTATTTCCATACTGCCTCACAGATTTCCTAGAGTTCAATCCTGTCTGGAAAAACTCAGCTATCAGAGTCCATGTTTCCTTAAGGCAGTGGGCTGCTGAAACACTGTGTGTACGTGTTTGCATGTGTCCATATATGTTATTTATTTGACTGCAACAACAGTGGGTCAAGAGGTCTACTTAGATGTAGGGAGCACAAGGTCTCTGGGAAGGGATGGGGCTTCAAAACCAGTACAAAACTCCCAGGTTTGGCAATATATAAAATATCCAAGAAATCTTTTGCCTCTTCTTCAAACTAGTCCTTTTAATGATGAAATTCATGCGATAGAAACACTGATACAGATACGCAAAAATGTCAAAACTGAAAGGGGCCTCAGAGGTTACCTAATTATAATCTACCTTCCTTTACTGATTGTTTTATGGAGATTCAGATATATGAATTGTCCAAGGTCACAGAGCTAGAAAGCCAAATTTCTGATACTAGTCTATTGCTGTATCCACCTGAAGCTAGGTCACTTGCCAAATTTAGGTAGCTGATATACACCATCATTTAGTGTGGTATTCTTAATGACACAGAGTTACAGAGTTGGAGACTACGCTCAAGCATAGAACCAGTGAGAGGCATGAATTTATCAAACGAAAGAAAGAAAGAAAGAAAGAAAGAAAGAAAGAAAGAAAGAAAGAAAAGAAAAAAAAAGATTGTGCAGAGTGAGAGATGGTATTCTGGAGGTAGAATGCTTTCTGGTCTTTAGAACTTCCAGTATGCTTAGATTGGTTGTTTAGGGGATTTTAAAATGTAATTTCCTGAACAGATTTTTGCTTAAATAAGAAAACTAGTATGGTGAAGCTAAGATCCAGCTCCAAATATCTGGTGACCTGCAGGATTCCTGAGTTCATTGGTAGCACCAAGACTTTTCCCTTTCATTTCCTGCTTGACTCCAGATGGTCATCCATTTATCACATTCCATGTATGAGAAATCTAGAAATTTTAAGCCACCTCTAATTTCTAGTGTCCTCCCCCTACCACCTCTTTCAGATCCACATTTATTACAGGGAAAGGATAACCGTATCGTAGAAATTGGATGTGCTAGCCATAAGACCAAGGTCCCTCAACAGGTTGCTCTGTGTTTGGGGGACCTTGCTCCTGTCCAATTCTGGGATCTTTATATTTGCTTTGTGCTTCCCTGGTCAATGAAAAAAATTGATCAAGAATCCCAATTCTCCTTGGCTTTAGCTTGTTAGAGCTTTTAACAAAATGGTAAGATTGGAAAAGTTTGTCTCTAACTATATCCCCTCTTCTGTGCTCTTTATTCCTTCCTGACTTTCCCCTGATGCATCTCTTCAGGAACAAGAACTACAATGAGGTATGAGTTTATATAAGTTGATAAAGCATTGTTCCATTCGTGCAACAATTTCTTATTGAGTACCTGCTGTGTTCAAGGGATTACCTATTTACTTAACGTATTTATACTACCTCTACAATTTCTGCCATATTACCTCAAAAATAACTTAGTATTTTTAATTGAAATAAATTCACTATCTACTTAAATTTATATCAAAAATAGATTTTGGAATTGGTTCTTTGTAAAGGCAAACTAAGCACTAGCTGCTGTCTTTCACATGAAACTTAACAGATGCTAGAAAAGATATAGTTCACATGAGCAATTGTGGACCTTCTAAAAACAAGTGGTACAAAACTGTAGAAATATCTCAGGGTGTTTTAAAGTCTCTGTGTTTATTTGTTTCTATTTATATTTTTGTATGATTTTGTTAAGAAGGAGCAAGCCATGGAGAGAGACTGAGAGGGGGGAGGGAGGGAGAGGGAGAGAAAGGGAGAGGGAGGGAGGGGGGAGAGGAAGAAGAGGAAGAGAAAGGGAGAGGGAGATGGAGAGAAAGGGAGAAGGAGAGGGAGACGTAGAGAAAGGGAGAAGGAGAGGAAGATGGAGGGAAAGGGAGAGGGAGAGAGGGAAAGGGAGAGGGAAAGGAAGAGGGAGAGAGAGGGAGAGGGAGAGAGAGAAATAATGAGAATTTTAAGCAGTCTCCACACCCAGTGTGGAGCCCAACTCAAGGCCCGATTCCATGATCCTGGGATCCATGACCTGAGCCAAAAGCAAGAGCTGGACACTCAACTGACTAAGCCACCTAGGTGCCCCTCTGTGTTTCTTTTTAAGCAAAAGAAATGGCAATATGGAGCACAGGGGATAGGTTGGGTGGAAGATCTCAGGGACCATTACCCCTCTCTCTTAGGTTGCCTTGGGAAGCTCAGGCTGGAAGTCATGAAAGGGCACTCCCTTGGCTATAGTGTGTCTAACTCCAAAATTTGGCTGGTATTTATCAAGTTCCCAGAGCCCAAGATAGAAAGGGAATGGAGTAAATAACTACAGACAAACTTCAGAGAGACTGCAGGTTTGTTTGGTTACAGACCAATGCAATAAAGTGAGTATCACAGTGACGTGAATCAAATGATTTGTTTTTGTTTCCTAGTGCATGTAAAAGTCACAATACTGTAGTCCAATTAGGTGTACAATAGCATTATGTCTTAAAATATGTATTCACCTTAATTAAAAATACTTTATTGCTAAAAAATGCTAACTATCATCTCAGCTTTCAGTGAGTTATAATCTTTTTGCTGGTGGAGGGTCTTGCCTTGATGTTGATGGCTACTAAGTGATCAGGGTGGTGGTTGCTCAAGGTTGGGTAGCTGTGGCAATTTTTCTAAAAAAAAAAAAAAAGGCAATAGTGAAGTTTGCTGCATTGATTGATTCTTTTACAAATGATTTCTCTGTAGCATGTGATGCTATTTGATAGCATTTTACCCAGAGTAGAATTTCTTTCAAAATTGGGGTCAGGCCTCTCAAACCCTGTGACTACTTTACCAACTAAGTTTACATAATGCTCAAAATCTTTTGTTTTCATTTCAACAGTCTTCACAGTGTCTTCACCAGGAATAACTTCCATCTTAAGGAACCACTTTCTTTGCTCATCCATAAGAGAAGCGACTCCTCATCCTTTAATAGTTCTATCACGAGATTGTAGCAATTAAGTCACATCTTCAGGCTCCACTTCTAATTCTGTTCTCTTGTTATTTCTACCACATTTGCAGATATTTCTTTCATTGAGGTCTTGAACTCCCTCCAAGTCATCCATGATGGTTGGAATCAACTTCTTCCAAACTCCTGTTAATGTTGATATTTTGACCTTTTCCCATGCGAGAAGGTTTTCAATGGACTTTACCCAGATCCATCAGAGGAACCACTGTCTAAGGAAGCTAAAGCATTATAAAATGTATTTCTTAAATAATAAGTCTTGAAAGTAAAGATTCTTGAACAATGAGCTGCAGAATGGGTGTTGTTAGCAGGCATAAAAATGAAATTAATCTTGTACATCTCCATAAGAGCTCTTGGGTGACCAAGTACAGCGTCAGTGAGCAATAATATTTTGAAAAGAATCTTGTTTTCTGAACAGTAGGTCTCAACAGTGGCTTAAAATATTTAGTAAACCATGTTGTAAACAGATGTGCTGTCATCCAGGCTTTATTGTTGCATTTTAGAGCACAGACAGAATAGACTTAGCACAATAAGGGCCCTAGAATTTTGGGAATGGTAAATGAGCCTTTGTTTCAGCTTAAGTTGTCAGCTACATTAGCCCCTAATGAATGAGTGAGCATGTTCTTTGCAGTTTTTTAAGGCAGGCATTGACTTCCCCTCTCTAGCTGAAAGTTCTAGATGGTATCTTCTTCCAATATAAGACTGTTTTGTCTGCATTGAAAATCTGTTGTTTAATGTAGGCACCTCCATTAGTGATCTTAAATAGACCTTCTGGATAACTTGCTGTCGCTTGTGTACCACTACTTACTGCTTTACCCTGTATTTTTATGTTGTGGAGATGTCCTGTTTCCTTAAACCTCATGAATCAACTGCTCTGTCTTCAAAGGCAGCTTCTGTAGCTTCCTCACCTCTCTCAGCCTTCCTAGAATTGAAGAGAGTGAGGGCCTTGCTCTGGATTAGAGGAATGTTGTGGCTGGTTTGATCTTCTATCCAGACCACTAAGACTTTCTCCATATAATCCATAAGACTTTATCACTTTCTGATCATTCCTTTGTTCACTGAAATAGCACTTTTAATTTCCTTCAAGAACTTTTCCTATGCATTCACAACTTGGCTAACTGGTACAAGAGGCTTACCTTTTGGTCTCTTACCTTTTGACATGCCTTCCTCACTAAGCTTGATCATTTCCAGCTTTTGATTTAAAGGGAGAGACTTGTGACTCTTCCTTTCACCTGAACACTTAGAGCTCACTATAGGGTTATTAACTGGCTTAATTTTAATGTTGTTGTGTCTCAGGAAATAGGCCTAAGTGGAGAAGGAGAGATGGGGGAAGGGGCTAGTTGGTGGAGCAGAGAGCATACAACATTTAACTTTGCCATTTTACATGGGCATGATTTTTGATGCCCCCAAACAATTGCAATAGTAATATCAAAGATCACTGATGACAGATTGCCATAACAAATACAATAGTAAAGAAAAGTTATGAAATATTGCAAGAAATATCGGTATGTGACACAAAGATACAAAGTGAGTAAATGCTGTTGGAAAAATTGTACCAAAAGATTTGCTCAGTGTAGGGTTGCCAAAAACCTTCAATTTGTATAACAAAACTGAAAAAAAAAGTCTCACAGTATATGCAAAGCACAATAAAGTGAAGTTCAATAAAATGAAGTATGCCTGTACATACTCTCTTGAAGCCCTACCTTGGATTATTAGTTTTTTTTGTTTTTTTTTTTTTTTTTTTTTTTACCATGTGTAGGATGGTCAAGAAGAGTGTAACAAAAACTAGACATGAAAGAGTCCCATCAAATGAGCTCAGAGCCCTGCTGGGGGAGGTAGTTGACTGTAATGTTTATCCATCCATGGATATGGAATGTTTATGGAATGACTGTCCTATGCTGGGCATTCTTCTAAGTGCTGGAGTAGTATCAACAATACAAAGTTCCCACCCCAAGGAATTTACATTCTAAATGGAGAAAATAGGCAACAAACATGTAGTAATTGGATAATTTACTATGAACCCATTCTCCCATGTTTTATCTCCAGCATGGGCCAGACAACTGTTACAAAGGATGAATGTCTCTGGATGAAAGTCTGAGATGACGTGACAATCGATGTCATGGATCTAGGAAAAGAATAGAAGTGTTGAGGTAGATTATATTAGTGGACAGTCTACCTACAGTGGAGCTCTCCTGACCCCAGATCACAGCTAAAAGAATTAGGCTAGGATTAAACTTTACCTTTCCCAGAAAGAGAGATTATAATTTGAGGGTACTGATCCTATAAAAGGAATATTGATAATACAATTTTTAAAAAATCACAAAATATTTGAGTATGACAATACAATAACAAATATACATAGTATATAAAGCAGAGCTAATGGAGCATAATGAACAGAAACTTTGAATAAGCATAGTACATATCCTTAGGGAAATAAAGAGATTTAATGCAAACATGAAAAAAGGACAGATGTTTTTAAAGAAGAACTAGTTAGAGATATTGGATGTGAAACGATGTAATTATTTCAATAAAGGATTAAATAGAAAATTTAAGTAGAAGAATAGCTACAAAGAGTTAATTAATGGACTGGAAAATTATATTGAGATTTTCCAGATTAAGGGGCTGACATAAATAGGCAGAAAGTATTTTTAAAAAATTTCAAAGATGTAGAAGATCAAATTAGAATGCAAGCATTCATTTAATAGGAATTCCGGAAGGAAATATTAAAAAGACCTTGTAAGAAGGTAATCTTTGAAGAAAACATATTTTCTAGAACTGAAAGAAGGCACATAACCTTAGATTAAAAAAGGTTTCAGCGGTGAAACAGCACACAATAAACAAATGAAGTAAAATCACATATCTAGCCATAGTAGAGTGAAATTTCACAGAAAGCTTCCAGAGAGGAAAAATCACCTATAAAGCCACAGGAATGAGATAAGACGTAAGATTTCTCAAAAGCAATGAGACAATGAGATCATGGGTGTTAGGGGGCAGGGGAAGGAGCTGATTCCAGATAATCCAGAAAATAGTACTTTAAATGATAGGGTAAAATAAAAATCTTTTCACCTTAATACTCATAGACGTCATCTAAGGTAATTTTTTTAGAGTGCATTCTATACTGAGAATATAAATTAGATCAAGAATAAGCAATGATTATGGAAAGCAGGGATAAATATATTAATAAATATCATTTGTTTTAATAAGCAGTAATTAAAAGGAAATATAAAACCACAATACCTAATCTACAGTTTAATGTCCTGTCACAACTGGCAAGGTGAATTTTAGAGAACAAAGATAAAAGTCAGTCAGGGTTCTTAACATGTAAGAGAGAGAAACATAGGTATTAGAGATATTTAGACATCAGCCAGGAAAGGAGGGAGAACTGTAAGCTTTCAAAAGTGAACCATAAGTGCGCCTTGGTGGCTCAGTTGGTTAAGCATCCAGTTTCAGCTGTGGTCATGATCTCATGGTTCATGGGTTTGAGCCCCACATCAGGCTCTGTGCTGACAGTTTGGAGCCTGGATCCGAGGAACATTCTGCAAAATAGCTGACAAGTAGTTTTCAAAACTGGTTCTGGTAACCAAAAATAATGAAAGTCTGAGAAACTCTCAGAGCCATGAGAAGCCTGAGGGAACTTGATGGCTATATGTAATGTGGAATTCTGGGTAGGAGGATCCTGGAACAACAACAGAAGACATTTTGTAAAAACTAAAGACATCTGACTAGTGTATGGGCTTTAGTTAATAATTATCAACATTGCTTTGTCAGTTGTAACAAATGTACCATACTGTAAGATGTTTCTAGTATGGATACTGGTTGTGGAGTCCACTGGAATTCTCAGTGTTATTTCCACAACCTTGGTGTAAACCTAAAACTTTTAGAATTCCTTTAAAAGTTTAATTTTAAAATTGTAGCTAACATATATTTTTAAAAAAAATGTTTTGAGAGCTAAATCTAAAAAAAACCTTAGAGTAATTCTGTAAAACATAGGAGTAATTCTTGGGTTAGATGCTGGTTTAAAGATAGAATGCTGAAAACACTAGCCACAAAAGAAAACACAATAGATTACACCAAAGCTATTAAAAAAAAAAAAACAAAACAAAGCAAAACAACTTTTGTGCTGCAAACAACACATCAAGAAAGTGAAAAAAAGCCTATGTCCACACAAAATTTGTACATGAATATTTATACTAGTATAATTCAAAAGAGCTAAAATAGAGAAACAACCCACTAACAACTGATGAATGAGTAAACAAAATGCAGAACACTCCTAGAATGAAATATTATTTGGCAATAAAAAAATGAAATACTGATGCATGCTACAGCATGGATCAACTTTAAAAACATCCTAAGAATCCAGAGACAAAAGAAGACCTATTATGTGATCTCATTTATATAAAATGTCCAGAATAGGGAAATCCATAGACACTTAGATTAGTGGTTGTCTGAGGCTGGAGGTAGGAGGGAATGAGGAGCAGCTGCTAATGGGTATAAGGAAGATACACTTGGCTTGGTGATATTTGTATTCCTCTGTGAATAAATTAAAAACCATGGAATTGTGCTCTTTAAAAGAGAATTTCATACTATGTAATTCTATCTCCATAAAGCTGTTACATTAAAAGAAAAAAGGCAAGCATTTCGAAAACTTTAAGATCACAGATACCATACTTGATCAAGTAAGCACAGAACATACTCCTTCTTTGGCAAACATGAGCCATTCTTCACAACCAGTGATGTGGCAGGCCACAGAGGAATTTCAGTAAATTCAAAGAATTGGTAGGATACATATTCTGGTCTTTGACTGCCATGCCGCAAAATTAGAAATTAAGAACAAAAGAAAACATTTATTCCCATGTGAGTGAGAACTATAATAATTGTGCCTTTAAACAACTCATGAGTTAAAAAAAGGGAATTAAATGTGAAATTGTAAACTATTATAGCCAAATAAAATGAAAGCAGTATATTTCAAAATGTGTGATCTGCTCTTAGCACCAAGAAGGAAATACGTAGCTGCGACTATAATTATCAGAAAACAAGAAAGGCTGGAGATACATGAGGCTTAACTCAATAGGCCAGAAAAATAGAAATCAAGCACATTTAAGGAAACAAAAAGAAATAATAAAAATGACGCTGGAAATCAACGAAGGAGAGAACAGGAAAACACGATGATTTTTAGAAAGTATGTTGTTTTGGAAACCAAATATAACAGGCCTATGGTGAAACAGGTCAAGTTGGAAAAAAAAAAAAAAAGAAACCTGAAACAAGCAAATTAAAAAAAAAAACCTGAAAATCATAAAGCAGATTTATAAAGGCACAAATATAGGGAGCAATTATATGTTAACTGATTGGAAAGCCTAGATAAAGGAATGCGTTTCTAGAAAAACAGTCAAAACGCAAGAAGATAGAGAAAAACGTGGCAGAATAGCCATCAAAGAATTGAAAGGGTGATAACAAATGCACCTCTGGACGCGTACTTCCTCCTTGTCCATGACGCATTTTCTCTCTCCATTCTTGAGCTACTCATTCTTCCCCCTCTAGTCCACTTTCCAGATTGCTCCTTGACTGATCTTTTTTAATGGTAAATTTGATCATGACTCACCCTGCTTATAACACTGAACTGGCTTCCTATGTATTTAGGGTAAAGTTCATAATCTTTGGCTTAGTCTTTGCCCCCTCATTGTAAACTAATTTCAAAATAGGTTGTCTCTCCACCTTTTGATGCCTCTGCCCATATTTTTCTCTTCCCTTGGAATGCCCTTTCAACCATTCCATTATCTTACTGTTCCTTGTGTCTTAGAACTCAGCTCTAGAAACATCTTTTCCTGGATGACAGGACTCATTCCCCAGTCTGAGATGAACTCACTTTGCATTCTCGCTGTAATCTGTGTACAAGTGACTATGTAGGCTTTGCTCTCCTAAATGCAAAACCAGCATAAAACTAAGTCATTTTGAAGACTGTATTTTAAAGGGGTATTGTGGCCTGCTCATCATTCTTTGCCTGAGATTTGTTCTCAGTTTATTAAAAAGGGTATTGCCACATGTTGGACAAATGGTAACAATAAGCAGTAAACCAAGAATTTTCTCTGGTGTGACAGAAGAATTGAAAGAGAATTGTAAATGGAATAATTTTCTGAACTTCACTGGACATGATTTTATGTCCCATGCATAAGAGTACAAAGATTCGAATAACATAGGATTGTGCCCTCAAGGAATTCATGTAAAGTGCCAACTTTGCAATGGAATTTGCATTCACGTGTGGAGCCTTTAAAAACCAAAAGAAACTCAAAACAAAACAAGGATATGAACGCCCATCAACTCATAGGGAAATTTCAATCTAGAGGGAGCCAGCTGAGGACACGTGGTGCCCTTTAGGTTATACTTTGCAAATATGTACCTCCTCCTGCATTTGATGGTGGCTGCTGATTCATGATTGTGAATCTCCAAAGGCATGGTGTGAAAGTGAGCTCGATATGGCAAGTTTAATACTGAACAGAGGTGAAAGTGGCTGGTCTGCCCAGGCAGGCATTGTTCTTATTTTCCTTTAGGGACTCCACGCAGGTATGGGCACTTGCTGAAGAGGGCTATCATTTCCAGTAAATGTGTGTGTGTGTGTATTTGTGTGAATATAATTTAAGATACATAAAGACGTATAAAATTTAAACTTCAGCATGCATTGCTTTTTAAATTCCTGTTTCTTGTGATGGTAAAAATAGCTTTAAAGAAATTGTTGAAATGCACTTGATCTTCAGGTCAAAAACACCTCCAAATGTTATCTGTCAAATGTGATTATTCCCATTTTAAGTTAGGTCAATTTCCTGTTACACATGGAACGTTGGTTTTTATAGAAGTGCCAAACCTTAATAAAGTAAACATTTTGGCAAAATATTTCCTTCCGATGAAGTATCTCTGTAATGTAAAAAGAAATTTAATTAAATCTCTATTTTTAAGCTACTAAGAGACTAAAGCAAGTAGGCAAACATTAAAACAGAGTGCCTGTCTTGACAAATTATGAAGTCTCAAAGTTAAAATAACCATAGAAATTATAAATGTGGTGTGGTAGCAAGAGAAGGTGAATCATAATTATGGAATAATTTCTATGTGTCATGCCCTTCATAAGCAGAATGAGGAGGATATGGAAGCCCAGAAAGAATATATAATATCCAAGGCCAAGCAGATAGAAGGGGCAGAACAAAAATGAGGATGCATCCTCTGTTTTTGCCGTGACACACAGCTTATTTCTCCTGGAATGGGAACTTCCAGGTTAGGCCGAAGTTCTTGTTCTCCTTAACAAGCTGCATGCCTTTGAAACAGTTATCTAACTTAAAAAAATCAGGTTTTGGGGCACCTCCGTGGCTCAGTCGGTTAAGCATCCAACTCTTGGTTTTGGCTCAGGTCATGATCTCATGGTCCATGAGATCGAGGCCTGCGTTGGGCTCTGCACTGCAACCTATTTGAGATTCTCTCTCTGCCCCTCCTCCCTCTCTCTCTCTCTCTCAGAAATAAATTGAAAAAAAAATAGGTTTATTCAAGGATAATTTTTAAGATATATAAAATACAATTCACCCATTTTAAGTCTAAGTTCAATGAAGTTTAACAAATGCACTCAGTTTTAAAACCACCACTACTAACCCAGATATGGAATATGTCCATGTACTCAAAATATTTATCCATACCATTTCGGCATAGACAAGAGATCTAGACCTATTTTTTTTCATACCTTCCTGCTGTACACAAGTATAAATCCTATAAATGGCATAAGCAACAAACAAGTGGTTAAAGAAAAAGGTAAACTGGCTTGGGACTCCACAATTAGAGGAGGAGCACAACAGCAGGACACCTTGTAACCTTCCACCCAACAGAGCGAGACTATCCTGACCCAGTGTTTCTCAACCTTTGACCTAGCCAACAGTTGAACCCCAGGTAGGATCGTTCCTTCCCAGATTGAATTATTGTCTGACGGCATCAGAAGGTGAACAGAATGTGAACAGAATGCAAACACACTCACACACCAAGACTGAGTCATAGCAAGGAGCCCCAAATGGGAAGTCATTTGGTCCCCATGGATTTGAGGCTCTACTCTCACCCAGGGACACTAGGGCAAGCCTGTAAAATTGGAAAAAGGGTCCCCAGTCACAGCAAGCAGCCCAGTCTGAGAAACCTCTATACCTCCATGTGTCTACATCCCTCCTCCCCTGCCAGAGACAATAGGGCAGCGAGGGAGGTAGTGGTAGAGGGATCCCACCACCCCACTCCTCTACCAAAAGATACTTGAAGGCTTCGCCTGAGAAAATATCTTCCAGGCCTCAGGCAGCACCACAGCAACTAGTGGAAGCACCGGAAACACCGATAAACTAAGCAGACCAAACTAGTGCTAGATAGGCTTTGGAAATGAAACTACCATTGTGACCACAGCCCCTAAGGGAAGACTAAGACATGCACGGTGAATCTGAATAGGGTGACTGCCTGCCAAAATAAAAGATTTACATAGGACCCAGGGCCTTTAATATAACACAAAATGTCCAGGATACAATAAGTCATCACCAATGATACAAAGAATATAGCAACCTCAATGGGAAAAGATAATCGACTGGTGCCAACACCAATGTAAATCAGATGGTGGTAGCTTAAAAGGATTTTAAAGTAGGTGTAGTAAAACCTACAGCAACAATTATAAATTCTCTTAAATGAAAAAAAAATAGGAAACTTTCAGCAAAGAAATAGAAGTTATAAAAAGAAAAAAAGTGGAAATGATTGAGCAGAGACATATAATAACAAATGAAAAATTCAGTAGATTGGAAATGGCAAAGAGCAGAAATGATGAACTTGAGGACAGAACAAAAGAATTTATCCAGTATGAGCAATAGAAAATTGACTGGAAAAAAAAAAAAAACAATGAACAGAAACTAAGACCTGTGTAGCAATAACAAAAGATCTGATGTTCATACCACTGGAGTCCCACCAGAGGATTAAGAAAGTGAAGAGGAGATGGTATTTGGAGAAATAATGTATAACGTAGTCCCAAATTTGATGAAAGACACAAACCTATAGCTCTAAGAACATGACAAAAGCCTAACCAGGATAAGTGTAAAGAAATTTACATCAAGACACATCATAAACTTTTGAAAACTAAAGGTAAAAACAACTATAGGCAACCAGAAAGAACAGACACATTATGTATAAGGAATCACCAATTTGAATAATAAAAAGTTTCTCACTTGAAATCAAGGAAATCTGAAGGAAATATCACAATATTTTTTAAGTGCTTAAAGAAAAGAACTGTCAACTATAAATTCTATAGCTGGCAACACTATTCATCCTGAATTAAGAGGTAATAACATTTTCAAATGAAGGAAAAACTAAGAATTTGTTTCTATTGTGTCTACCACTAAAAACTGGATTAAAGAAGTTCCTTAAACAGGAAATGATCAAAGAAGCAATATTGGAACGTCAGGAAAGAAAAAAGAACAATGGAAGGAACAGAGGTGTGGGTACATATATTAGACAAACCATTATGGATTCAATGCCCCCGTCCCCAAATTTGTAAATTGAAACCCTAATCCCCCACTGTAACTGTATTTGGAGATAGGGCATGTGAAGAGGTGACAAGTTTAAAATGGTGAGGCCCTAATCCAATGAGGCTGTTTTTAAGTACCCAGGCTGTGGTTTCTTTATGGCAGCTCAAGTTGACTTACAGACTATCCTTTTCTTGATGAGTTTTACAAATCGTATTTAATGATTAAAATGAGGTTTATAACATTATCTGATAACCAAGACCATAATAATACTGAAAAATGAAGGTAAAGGTACCTAAGTGGAAGTGAGATTTCCATACTTCAGTTGAAGTGGTAAAATGTTCATATTCGCTGATTGTGGTAAGTCAGATATGTAAAAGAAGAAGCAACCACTGGGGAGAATTGAACAAATAAATCAAGATGGGATCTTAACATTTTACAGGTAACCCACAGGAATGCAAGGAAAGGAAAACAGAGGAATGACAGCTCAAAGAAACAAAACAATATGGCAGATTTAAGTGCCAGCATACCAATAATTGCATTAAACGGGAATGTCTAAATGCACTAATCAAAAGACACAAATTGGAAGAGTGGACTTCAAAGAAAAATGACCTAAATATCAACTGCTGATTAAAAAAAAACAAAACAAAACCCTTCACTTTAAGTTCAACAACATAGGTGGGTTGAAAGTAAAGGAAAAAGATGTATATGCAAACATTAATGGAAAACTGAGGAAGGGTGAAATGTCTGAAAGGGAGGATAAGAGAATAATAACATTTACAGCAAAGAAAACTATTGCAGGCAAAGAGCGTTATAATGATGAGAGGACGGATCCAGCAGAAGGACGTAACTATACCAAATGTGTACACATCAACAGAGCCTCAAAATAAATAAAACAATAATTGATAGACCTGACAGAGAAACACATAAATATACAATTATGGTTGGGGACTTCAGCATCCCCCTCTAAGCAACTAATAGAACTGCTAGACAGTAAAATCATCAAAGATAGAGAGGGACTAAGAAACACCATCAACCAATAGGCTTTAATAACCATTTTATAGAACGTTGTACCCAAGAGGAGCGGTATACACATTATACACATACAGGTCCACAAAACCTGTGTTAAGATAGACCATATCCTGGGCTGTGAAAGAAACCCAAGCAAATTAAAAATAGTTGAAGCCATACAGAATTTGTCTTTCCACCACAATGGAATCAAACTTAGAAATCAGTAACAGATGCTGTTTGATACCTCACAAAACTTGTCAGAGCTGTGTTGCTAGGTTTCATGGGAAATTGCTATGCTGTCTTTTTTCTTCTTTATTTTCTAAAATGTGTATTTGAGAGAGAGAGAGAAAGAGACAGAGTGGGGGGGGGAGGGGCAGAGAGAGAGGGAGATACAGAATCCAAGGCAGGCTCCAGGCTCTGAGCTGTCAGCACAGAGCCCGACACGGGGCTCGAACCCATGAACCGTGAGACCATGACCTAAGCCAAAGTCAGATGCTCAACTGACTGAGCCACCCAGGTGCCTGTGCGCTTTCTTGTTAATGATGGATGAGCATTCCAGTTGCTCTGCATCCCTGCCAGCACTTTGTATTGTCAGATTTTTAACTTTTTTTTTTTTTAACTTTAGCCCCATTCTGGAAGTTGTTTAGTCTCTACCCTACCCCTCATACTTACTGAGGTGTTTCAGAACCTTAATTGGAGTGATTATTGATCTAAAAGAAAGGAGCCAGAGACCTAGGGCCTGTTAGAGAAAACTGAGTCCTCTGCATGATGTTGAAAGCATGACATCACTTGTCCTCAGATAACTGCTGGCCTATATCTGCATCAGGTAGCCTTCCTTTTTGCCTTCTTGCTGTTTCCCAAACTTCTCAAGCAATTTAATTCTTTTTTGCACCAGCACTTTTTTTAACCATTAAATTTTGGGATCCATCCTCACTTTTTAGCTTTCAGACCTCTAATTTATCTTTCACGATCCAAAGAAAATTTCAATATTTGGGTCATTTACCAGTGCCACTATGAGGGACATTTGTTCCTTGCTTTGTTGTGAAGGTATTTATGTGTGACCCCATGGAGTAATTAGCTTGTTCTGTTGCAGGTATCTGTTTTGGGAGGGAGGCTCTTTGGATCAACTCTGTGCAGTTCCTAAAGAAATAGAAGCTGTGCCTTATTTTACTTTGCATTCTCTGGGACGTAATATCAACATCATTTGTTAAACTCAATAATGTTGATTTTTGTCATTTTGTCATATCCAGAAATGTTCTCTGAAATCTTTAAATGTGAAAATTATTTTCAGTGCTGTTTATCAGTGTTGCAGGTCGTATGCTGACAGGGTATCTTTGGCACAAGTTTCTTAATATTCTCCTGGTGCTAGACTCCTTTATCTCTAAGCCAGTGTTTCTTAATGAAGTATATCCTAAGCCCTCTAAGGTGAATCTACAGTTGGTTTCCTGCTCCTTCCCATCAGTCAAAATTACACTGTTGAGTTTGACATTACGGAGTTTGTATTATGAAATCCATAGGTATTTTGGATGTGCTTCTTCAAACTACATGCATCTTCCTGGTCACCATTCCTACTCCCATCATACTACCCTATTGTTCTGAATAATAATAATTCATGATAGCCACACTTTCGGTTTCATGGGGGGAAACTTTTTTAATTATAAGGGAAAGGGAATATGCAGCATTAAACAATTATCATAAACATAAAGAGGGAGAGAAGCATAGGGAAGAACAAAGAAGGGTTAGTACATCAAATCGGGTACTCACAGAATTCAACCTTCTGGCTGGGGAAGCCCTGGGGTGAACAGCCATGATGGAGTCCAGATTGAGCAACTTGGGCAGAGTGTCCTCCCCTCAGGTGAGACTTGCAAGTAACTATTCCTGCCAGGGCACTGGTGATCTATGGTTAGTCATTAAGTTTGCCTGAGTGCAGTCCTGAGCAAGCTGGGTTTTTTTTCCCCTCTGTTTCTCTTATCGTATCTCATAATCTAAGGAGCCTGGTGTTTGCATATTTCTTTCTGCTCCCTCATCCATTCCAGGGGGCCAGCCTGGTCTGGCTCAGGAGGTGAGGCAAGTTAATCCCTCTTGACATCAGGAACAGAAGGGCCAGTTCTGGTTCTGAGGCCAGATATAGAGTGTAAGCCAACTAAGACCCTCCATGATTGTGTATGTGCAGCTCTGGGTAGAAATGCATGAGAAGTTACACAAACAAATTCTATGCAGAACACCTATCTTTTAAAAATTTTTTTTCCAATATTTATTTTTGAGAGAGAGAGAGAGAGAGAGAGTGTCAAAGAGAGAGGGAGACATAGAATCTGAAGCAGGCTTCAGGCTCTGAGCTGTCAGCACAAAGCCCAATGTGGGGCCTGAACTCACAAACTGCGAGATCATGACCTGAGATGAAGTATGATGCTTAGCTGACTGAACCACCCAGGCGCCCCCAGAATATCTATCTTTAGAATCACTGCTTTGCACCTGTGCTGTTAACCTTGGTAACTCACAGTTCTCCTAGGAAGTGTTCTGAGGATCCCAATCTGAGATACTCCACATGAAAAGGTAAGAGCGTGGTCTTGGTGTCACAGGGATTGGAGGTACAAGGACAGATGCCATGATCATATGCAAACACTATTCTATAAGATGGTCATCTAGGTGGTAATCCTGAACAAGTATGTATTAACTTGATTGAGACTATAAAAAAAAAGTAAAACACAAAATTTAAAATATAATCATAGAAAACTTACAACTCCCTTCCTCAAAAATATGTCTATAAAAAGAGCCCAATATGAAAAACACTGTCCAAAATGATTCTCTTCTTTTTTCCCCACTTTGAAAACTTAAGAATCCCTTGCTGTGAAGTTTTTCTGTTCTAGAATTGCAAGACCAACTTAATTTCATTCTGCAGTCTCTAGTGTGAATGGTTAATTTCTTATCTAATAAAGAACTCATAGATGGAAGGAAAAAAAAGGGAGCTTAGCATGCAAGGCATTTATTAGGGATCAGTAGCCTTGGAAAGAGGGATGTGGAACTGTGATACAGTCTTAACAGAGTCTTAGTTAACCAGAAAGGGTCCAGAGGTGTCCTCTGTTGGTCCGAGATGCCTGAGTTTTCACACTTTAATGTCACTGGTTGATTTGGATGTGGGATGATTCCAGAAGTACATGAATTTGGGTGAGACAACTCTGTGCAGCTGAAGCAAATCATTCAGGAATTGACAGCTGAAGGCTGTCTGCCGTTGGGTAGGGTGACAGGTCTTTCTTTGAATGGGGATCTGGGTGGCCAATCTCCAAGTCTGTCACAATGAACAAAACTAGTTGATATTTGTTGTTTACCATGTGCTAGAATATTACAGAAAGCCTTTTATGTACATCATCTCATTAATTCTCACCTTCTCTCCCTGAGGTAGGTATTATTATTCTTCCTATTGTACAGAGGAGACAGCAGGCAAAGAGGGGGTAATTGGCTTGTGCCAACTAACACAATGAGTTTAAATGGTGGGGCAGAGATTGTATCTAGGCAGTCTGACTCCAAAGCTCAAGCATTTAACCACAATGATATCCTGTGCAATCTACACTGTATTTAACTGCAGTTCCTTGAAATTTGATCATCTATACGTGATGAATAGTTTTGAGAAAAGGAATGCTCACTTGCCTGCCGTTCTAAACATACGTAGTCATCTGCAGAGCCTTTTTTGTTTGTTTGTTTGAAGCAAGTGTGTATAGCCTGATATGAAGAGAATTCCCTTTTTGGTCTCCTGCAAATTCCATAGATTGATACCTCACTGGTCAGCATCTGAGGTGAGTCTTGAGTTAGCCCCACCTGCCTGCCATGTTTGTATTAATGGAACACCCCACTTGAAGTGCTGGGAAGCTGCAGGGGGTCCAAGTATGGCCATCAGCATTTCTGGGCTGTCCAGTTTATAACCTTCTAGGGACTCAGATGAAAGTATAGTAGTAACAAAGTTGCTTTCAGCTAAGGGGCTTTTCAAGATAATAATTTACCTTTAGATTTCCATGCAGCTGTAGGTAACAGCATCAGTTAGCACTGACAAAATCACTGGGGAACCTCATTTTTCCTCAGTTGGCTTTTGATAGATCTGTATTAAATACTAAATGAACTTTGAACAGGTATGATTTAAAAAACAAAACAAAACTCCTTGACCTTCACAATTTTATATATTTATTGATAAGGCAATGGATGCATTATTGTTTTTATTTTAAAGATTTCCAGTGATTTTCTATGCATCATCTTTTTCTATGGATAACTCGAATAAAATAAAGATAGACTGTCCCAGTTATTATTAGAGGTGATAATTTGCAGTCTAAGTGTTGCCATGGATACCTAAGAACCCCCCAAAGACTCAGGCCTGGGAGTCAGGGCTTAATCCTGAGGTGCTTTTCAATAGCACCAGCTGTCCAGAGCCTGAAAGGCGTGGCAAATTACACCATTATTAGAGTGAAATGGTATGGCTAAGCTAATTATTTGTGGGCTTTAGACACAGGTGTTCATAAAGGCTGAACGTGCACTCCTAATCAAGTCTGATTGGGCCAGAACAACAGCCCAGCATGGGACTATCAAAGAGTTGTTTATAGTGTCTTTCATTTAAATAATAAAAGAGGCCACTGTAGGCCTTCTGTTCAGTAGAGTTTTTAGTGTTGCTCTGAGTTCATCATTACAGGTAATCATATTTGGTTTTTCCCTTTGACTTAGTTCAGTCCTGGAGATCTGTTTTCTAATAATATTTTACTTGCTAGTCATACAACAATTTGATGTATTTCAGCTAGCCCATGACAGTTTCCTGTTAATGCCGCTTTTAGTGAATGCAACGTAACTTTACAGAACTGAATGTTAGACCTTTATCAAAAGCTGGTACTTTGACTATTATTCATTAAGAGAATGGTTAATTCTCCAGGTTAATTTCTGTTTCGTTACCTGAGACACTTCTCTGATAATTCTTATGTTGATAATATAGTAGCAAATTGATGGAAAATAGGCTTTAAAATTTTTCCTCATTTAATAGTATTTGGTTCACCTAATATCTGAGTATCAGTTGTTAAAATGTCTGATGGGAAGTCTTAACATGGATTCATCATACCTTGATATCATGCCGAGAATGATAAATTGCTCTGTTTTTCCTGTTTTGGCTTTTTTAAAAGAATGAAATGAATACTTCTTTGATGTGCATGGGCCATAAAGAAGCTTACCTTTACTAGTTATAAACAATAGTTATAAAACAATACTTCTACATCTAACGTTTAGCTTCCAAATAACAGTGATGTAGTAGATTCCTTACCCTGAAACTACTTAGTGAGGACTCAGTTTGTCTGTTTTACTTTTCTGTGGTTAATACAGTGGTTATGTATTTAGAAAGGTAAAGGATTAGCACTGCTGTGCAATACTGTTGGGATACCTAGTAAATGTTTTGCTTAAACATTTTTTTTGCTTTGCTACCACAATTGGATGAAGACGTACTTACTCACTCTCTGGAGGCAGAGTGACCTATTAAGAGATACAGATGACCTAATAAAATAGGTCTATCTGCAGATCAGTATAATGGAGCCTACTATGAGTTTGGATACATTTTGGATGAGTAAGAGCACTGGGTTGTGTCTCTGAGTTAATTCAGTTAGGATATTCTTCCTGCTGTTCTTCTGTGTGTAGGATAGTGGGAGTTGGTAGTTTCTGGAAATGATGATGTAGACTTTAAACAGAGTGATGAGTCTTATGCAAAAGCACAAAGAGTTCCTACATCCCAGTAGAAAACAAATATATTACCTCCCTCTATGGATCAGTAAGTATTATACATAGGAAAGAGTGCTCTCAGAGGTGACTAGAGGGAGATGGGCAGAGGCCGTCTCGAGCCTGCAATAGTTACAGGAATTATCACTCAGTTAAAATTCAACCGTTACCTACCAAACACCTACCATGCTTGCTGCTCTTCAAGAAGGGCTGGACTTAAACCACGGGTAACTTCCAGAGCTAGTTGTTTTATGTTTTTTTCCTAATAAAACAGATTTTTTTTCTACTTTCATCTCTCATAGTCCAGAGACATAACTAGTCAGTCATTTTGGGGGAATGTAATTCTGTCTTTATTTTTGTGACCCTGTGGAGGAAAAAAAGTCCCTTCTCATTTATGGCAAGAATAATATCTCTAGTGGAAAGGGGATTCAAAACCTCAATGAAAAGGAGTTTGTTTGAGCTCATGTATCAATTAGGGGTGGCTAAGTTCCCAGACTCTCAGGAGCTAGACACAAAAGTTTAATTCTGCCCATGTCACATGGTCATTTAAGGTAAGCAGGTGATTATGCATTTTAGTCATGAGGGGTACAACTGGTGGGTGCTGTATCTTGATGTCTGCCTTTCTAATCACCATAAGACAGGGAAGGTGAATCATGAACTAGCTCTTAAAGTTTATGTACTAGTGACGCAAGATACTTCTGCTTACATTTTATTAGCCCAACAAATTATATGGCCAAGCTTAAATTCACAGGGCAGTGTTCAGAAAGCAGAGTAGAGAAATATTTAGTGAGCAGAAATAACTATAGCACCCTCTAAATCATTTCTTGCAAGTGAATTATTTACAGACTAGACCAGCTCAAAAGAAATACCTAATTTAAATGGGAATTCAGAGAAAGAAAATATGAAATTGTATCAAGACATCAGATATGCATCTACCTTTTTTTTTTTTTTTTGGTTTGTTTGTTTGAAATCACCCAAAATGACAGAGGGGGAAAAAAACACTATATGTAGAACCAGGGAGAAATGTTCTCATGGAAATTCTGAATCTTAAATATCTATATTAGAAACAAACTTTAAACCTTTAGCTAAGGAAAGGAGAAAGAAAATTATAAGATACTTTTATGCTAATATATTTAACGGTGAAACATTAGAATAATTCTAACAAAATCAGTAAAATGGTAAGGATCCTCACTATCATTACTAGAAGACATGCTGAGGATCTTAATCCAGGTAATAAGATGAGAAAAAGGTATCAAATACTTTAGATACCAAGAAATAAGTTATCAACTTTAATAAAAAATAATTTTAACAAAGGGAAATAATAGGAACAGACATTTGACAGGAGAGTAAAATAAAAGGATGTAAACAGGACAGGTCCTACATTAAGGTTCTTTAGAGAAGTAGAACCAATAGCAGGTCTGTCTGTCTCTCTGTAGAGAGATTTATTTTAAGGAATTGGTTCACATGATTGTGGAGGCTGGCAATTCAAAATCTGCAGAGTAGGCTTGCAGGCTGAAGACCCAGGGTTGAATTGAAGTTCAAGTGTGAAGGCAGTCTGCGGGCAGAAGTTCATCTTCCTCAGGGAAGGTCAGTCTTTGACTACTAAGGCCTTCAACTGATCAGGTGGGGACCACCCACATTATTGAGGGTAATTAAATGTTACCAAAATTATGCATTCTCTTCTTTAAAAAATTACAACAGTTATAAACAGGAAATTCACTTAAATTCTAAACCTCATACTCAAGCATAAATATACTAAGTGAAACAAGTTATATTTTACACAATTACATTTGGCAAAAGTTGTAATTTGGTAATATTTTTAAACTATTTTTTCTTAGTTGAGATATAATTAACATGTAACGTTGCATTTAAGTGTAGAACATGATTTGATATATGTATATATTGCAAAATAATTACCACAGTAAGTTTATCATTCATCAGCACACAGTTATAATTATTGTGTGTGTGTGATGAGAACTCTTAAGATTTATCTCTTAACCTTCAAGTATACAATATAGTATTGTTAACTATACTTATGCTGTACATTACATCCCCAGAACTTATTTATCATATAACTGGAGGTTTTGTACCTTTTGTACCTCACCCATTTCATCCATCCATCACACCTTGTCTTTGGCAACTACTAATCTGTTCTCTGTATCCATGAACTCAATTTTTGTTTTATTTTGTGTTTTAAGATTCCATACATAAATGAGATCATGCGGTATTTGCCTTTCTCTTTCTGACTTACTTTACTTAGTATGATCCCCTCAAGATTCATCCATATTGTCACAAATGGCAAGATTTCCTTTTTTTAATGGTTGAATAAATATATATACCATATTTTCTTTATTAATTTGTCCATCAGTGGACACATAAGTTATTTCCATTTTTTTGTGTATAATGCTATGACAAACATGAGAGTGAGACCTCTTTTCAAGATAGCAATTTAATTTCCTTCAAACAAATACCTAGAAGTGGAATTGCTGGTTCATATGCTGTTTCTATTTTTAATTTTTTTAGGAACCTAAAAAAAATTGGCTGTACCAGTTTACTTTCCTACCAGCAGTCCACAAAGTTTCCCTTTTCACCACACTCTTGCTAACACTTATTTCTTTTTTTCTTTTTTAAAATTTTTTCTTGTTTATTTATTTATTTAGAAGAGCATGGGTGGGGGAGGGGCAGAGAGAGAGAGGGAGAGACAGAGATAGAGAATCCCAACCAGGCTTTGCATCATTAGTGCAGAGCCTGATGCAGGGCTCAAACTCATGAACCATGAGATCGTGACCTGAGCCGAAACCAAGAGTCAGATGCTTAACCGACTAAGCTACCCAGGTGCCCCCTTTTCTTTTTAAAACAACTATTTTACCATGCTTTAGGAGACACTCTGTTGTAGTTTTGATTTGCATTTCTCTGATGATTAGTGACGCTAAGTACCTTTTCATGTTCCTTTTGACCATCTATAAGTCATCTTGGAAAAATGTCTATTCAGATTCTCTGAATATTTTGAGAGACACAGAGCTTGAACAGGGGAGGGGCAGAGAGAGAAGGAGACACAGAATCCAAAGTTATCTCCAGGCTCTGAGATGTCAGAGCCCGACATGGGGATCAAACCCATGAGCTGTGAGATCATGACCTTAGCCCAAGTTGGATGCTTAACCGATGGAGCCACCCAGGCACCCTGATTCTCTGCCATTTTTGATAGCATTGTTTTTTTCCCTACTTGTTTTATGTGCTCTTTATATATTTTAGATATTAATTCCTTATCAGATATTTGATTTACAAATTTTTTTCCATGTCATAAGTTACCTTTTCATTTTTTCATGATTTTCTTGAAGGTTGTTGATTTGATGTAGTCCCACTTGTTTATTTTTGCTTTTGTGGTCAAATCCAAAAAAAAATCATCAAGAATGATGTCTGGGAGGTTACTCCCTGTGTTTTATTCTAGGATTTTTATGGTTTCAGTTATTGCATCCAAGTCTTTAATTCCGTTTGAGTTGATTTTTGTGTATGGTGTAAGATAGTGGGCCACTTTCTCTTGTATGTGGCTGTCCAGTTTTCAATGTACTGTTTATTGAAAATATTGTCTTTTCCCCATTTTTGTATTCTTGGTTCCTTTGTAATAAACTAATTGCCCATATTTGTAGGTGTTTATTACTAGGCTCCTTATTCTGTTCCACTGACTGTGTGTCTGTTTTTATGCCAATATCCTACTTTTTTTATTACTATGGACTTGAAATATCATTAAAAATCAGAGTGTATTATGCCTCATGCTTTTTCTTTCTCAATATTATTTTGGCTATTTAGTGTCTTTTATGGTTCTATACAAATTTGAAGATTGATTGTTCTATTTCTGTGAAAAATACCATTAGAATTTTGATAAGGATTTCATTGAATTTGTAGTTTGGGTAGTATGGACAATATTCAGGGATAGTTATGGATAGTGTTCAATGAGACAGTAATGTGAGCTTACTAACACTCTAATTCACTGTTGGTGGCAATAGAAATAAAGAATACATTTTGGAAAGGAATGTTATAAAATCTGTCAGTGTGCGTACTTTCAGACTCAAATTCTAAGGATCAACTATATATATTGCGGAAGAAACTCTTGCACATAAGGACAGTCATTGCTTCATTATTTGTAATAATGAAAAACTGAATGATTTATATATCCACCAATAGAAAAGGTGTACACATAAAAGTATATGTAATGAGAAAAGTAAATCACAAGACAGGATAGTATGTGTGTAAAGAAAAAAGATGGACACAAGGATGATACAGATAGACATAAATGATTGAGATCAAATTACCCTTGGTAGTTAAAATTGTTTATTTTATTTAGCTGAAAAAATTGTGATATTTATGTGGTTGGTCTTTAATACCCTTTTTAGCTTCCTCTTCTTCAAATTCACCTGTACCTCTAATAAGTCCAGCTTTGTGTAGGATTATAATCGTCTCATAATATTTCTCCCTGAAGAATTCTCATTTTAACAGGAAATGTGAGGGCAGGAATAAGAAAAGTGTGTACTCTAACAGTAGAATATTAGAAATTAGCACTTAGAGGTAGAGATGGATGGAGTAGGGGAGGGAAAAGTAGAACCTTTCTATTACCCCTGGCAACATATTCCCAGGCAGCAAACCCGCAGGCCCTTGGAAAGGTTAGTTGTGACTGGGACTGTTGAACGAAGCATCAGAACCTATGGGGAGCGGGGAGCAAGGGACAGTTGCTAGAGGGCCTCAGCAGCTGTTCTGAAGGGTGAAGACTTGACCTCTCAGTCATGTACAGAGTAGTAACCACTGAAAAGTTGTTGAGGTGTTTGTGGGAAATTAACATTTCTCAACTCTTCATGAGGGCATGAAGATAATAAGAATCTGGATAAAAATAGCCAACACCTAGATAGCAATGACTGAGTCAGTTTCTGACCTAAGCACTTCACTTGTATGAACTCATTTAATCTTCACAAAAGTCCTTTGATATAAATACTGTTTCTATAATCTCCATTTCACAGATGAAGAAAGGAAAGTGAGATGACTGCTGCAAGTTATGTAACACAGCAAGGACTTAAACCTAAGCATGCTGGTTTCGGAGCATCTGCTTCTGGTTATGGTGGAAGTAGGAAAATTAGGAAAGCTTAGGTGCAGAGTTGATCAAATGTTTCATTTAATATCATCTTGCACTAAGGGCTGTAGGCTGAGATGGGTGGAGGTGAAAAAAAAAAAGATACCACTTAGGGAATGGAGGAGTCACTTATGGTTCCTTGAATATCATAATTTCATGCTTCAGGACTTTTGATGCTGGTTCTAACTCCTTGAATATTCTTTTTAAAAAATAATTTGGTCATTTACTCTCTTTGAAGACTTTCCTGATTTTGCCTCATCCTTTACAGTTAATCACCCAGGCCCTATTATATTCCCAGTATAATTCTAGCCTTTAATTGATAAATATTAGGGCATCCATTGATTGCCACATCATCTGTCTTCCCACTGGCCTTTGTTACCTGATCTCCTTGAAGGCAGTGGCTAATACCATTGAGTTAATCAGACTCTTTTTAATGGTGAGAAGCAGAACCATATTCTGGCTGGCTCATTGAATATGGTACATTATACAAACACAAAGGGAAGTAAGAACAGAAATACTCCCAGTGGCCTCCTGAAATACTATCTTTTAGGACATAGCCTCTCTGTTGCTCCCTTTATATTGGGAAAGCAACTGACTCCCTGATGATAGTCTTCCTAATTCTTATGACTCAGCTTTTCTCTCCCTCTTCAACTGCACCAGCTTTTTTCTTCTGCAGACTTGCTTTTTTTCCTATGCATCTTGTATGCAAGTTTTCCAGGAGATTTAAATTAGCCACCATCCAGAGTAGCCATTGTTGACCAGCATTCATATACAAGGTCATGTCAGAGATTACTGGCCAGCCTATAGCTACTCATATTTGTGCCTATGTAATCAATCGTGACCAAAGTAATAATTATGGTATATAATATTAATGCTAATTCATGAGTAATAGACCACTTGTGGTCAGTTCCATTAAAGGAAGATTTAGCTATGGGGCCAGTAGGATCACCACGTCCCATGCAATCATATAGCTATTTGCTCAAAAAATCTAATACAGTGTTTTTTTAAATATATATATCATACCCTCAATATGTGTTGAATGAATATGAACACAGATGTTTTGAAATGACAAAAATTACACCAAAGAAAGCAGGAAACCAAGGTTTCCCGAGTACTTCATTATTCAGTCATTTAGTAGTCATTTATGAAATGTATATTGGGTCCAATAAATATCAATGTGCTTGGTGTGAAGAATGAAGAATTAGATAAGATCACAGACTGGGAGAATTTTGGTCTAATTGAATACACTAGCAAGTAAACCAACTATTACAGCACAATATTGTAAGTGATACAGAGGAATGTCAGTGTATCTTGGGTTTGAGAAGAAGGGTCAGAAAAAGTTGGCTTCACAAAATCCCAAAAGAAAGCTACTCAGGGTGAAGAACAGGAAAATGTAAAGAATTTGGAAATCTACAAGTGTTTACCACAAAATCACTGAGTCATGGGGCTGACAGAGTTTTAAAAAGTCTGCATTTAATCAAATTACTGGTTTTAATTACTCTCCCTTGAACAATAGCTCTGCATTAGGAAAACTCTCAAGTGAGCTGAAGGCTACCCAAGCACAATTATTGGAGAATGATCAAATGGCAGAATGTGAAGGATTAACTTGCCTTTTGCCCCTTCCTTTTTTCAAGTTAGTTAACAGGACTGTGCTACTGAGCTCCAGCTCTGTAGTTAGTGATCCATATGGATTTCACTGTATGTACTGTAGGGCATTTAACTGAATTATCCAGATGCTCCAGTTTTCTGCTTTGAATTTATCATTGCTAAATAGACAGCCTTTAGAGGGATATAGTGTATGCATCTGAGAAGCTTCGAATGCTTAGGGCTGTTTTCCACTCCTTCTAATAGGAAAGGTAAGATAACATCATCTTTAAGTGATGAAGAATAAATGGAGCTGATGTTCCTATGAGTGGGGCAGTGTTCTCCCTGTGTAGAAAGTGATTAAGTGTTTGAAAAAAAAAAAACCATGGATGTGGAGATACAAAACAGCTTCTAAAGCAGTGGGAAGGATAGTGAGGTATCTGGAGGCCATTTCGCATAACCAGACAAGGTGCTAAGGGTATTCAGCCAAAACAGAAGTTTAAGGGAAAAAAGGGTGGAGGCCTATCTGAAGAACTAGAGTATACAATAGGGAGGAGATTGGTTCTGGAGTACTCAGGAAGGCAAAATCAGGATCAAGGGCCCAACAATTAGAGCTATATGATAGTTGACTGGCTTACCTTTATAATAGTGATCTTTGTGATGCTGGAAGCATCAAGAAGATGCCAGAAAATCATGGGAATGAATCAGAAATGCTGTAGAAGAGGTTCCTGCACTTGTAATGGTGGTGGTGGGGGGTGGGGGTAAGGATGAGGATGGTGAGATGGTCTCTTGGGGCCCCTTACAAATACAAGATTCTTTATTTAAGGGACAATGAAAATCTCTATCTTCCATACACATACTCTCATTAGTGAGGGCTCAGACTGCTCGATATACCCATATATATTCATTCATTCATGCAGATCCCACCTTGTTTCAAAAATATTTACACGAGAAATATCTACCCTTATTGAGTAGGGCATAACCATTGCCTCCTGGAGGCCCAGTTAAAATGTAAACATGATTATGGTAGGTCTTTAATGGTTTCATTTGACCCCTCATAACAACCTCAGTGAAAGAGGTAGAGGAGATATTATCCCTATTTTACAGACAAGGAAACTCATTTTAGAGGGATTGTGCTACCTGGAGGGTGAAAATGGGGCTCATTAAGAGATGATGAGACATTAAAGTGGATGGCTAAATTTTCTCATCCATGGAGCTAGTGATGGAATCCTTATTAAGCTGCTGTGACTGGACACAGGGACATATTTATGGGTATGAAGGACCAGAAGGATCCTGAGGATCAAGGATCTGGAGTCCTGCTGGGCCAGCACAAGAGTACTAAATATTTACTAATGGTTGAAAACAAACATTACCTTCTCCACAAATCTATATGGGGAGTGTTGAATGTTTACTCTGTGGGAGTTTATTGTGCTAGAATTTATGGGTGTTTTCTTATTTAAAACTTGGAAAAACGCTACGAGTATCAATTCCATGTCAAATGAGAAACTTTATCAAAGGAAATCATTCTAAAAGACATGCTACAAATTAGAAGATTTTTGGAACACTTACCGCTTTCCAGAATATATAAGGAATCACAAATCATTTGGAGGAAGATGAACAACCCCAAAGAAAAGCGGACATTTCAGATTCCTCTAGGAAAACTTGAACAAATCTGAATGTATTAAAGCTGCAAGGGAGAACATCACCTTTATAAAGTCTTGGTGGTTCTGCAAAAGTATGAGGTTAAGAAAGGGTATTTGTGGGGCTTTGATGTCTGAACTTAATGGTTTAGGTAGGTCTTTCACAGCAAGAAAGTGGTGGGAATTGGGCAGCGTTTGATACCTAGTAATTTAACTGCAGGATGTAATAAGGCAAGGGCCTGAAGACCAGTCTTTTTGAGTAAACTATTGTCCTACTCTAAGAGAGTTGTTTTTCTAGTTAAGCAAACTTGTTTGCTCAGATAACTTGATATGCCAGAAGTTCCTGAAGCTCCCCTAGCACCCCACCAGTGTAGTTCTTCTCCATCCTCAGCTGGAAGACAAGTCATTATCCTCTAGGGACAAGATTAATCCAGATCTGTGCCATTGATTGAGGTGCTGTGATTGTGTGTCAAGTTTGTGGTGGTAAGCACTTCTGCTTTAGAAAATAGTAGGTCTTTCTGTTCTTTCATTTGGATGATTGTTGTTGGATCACTTGAAAGGGTAAGGGCTGAGCATTTGAAACAGTGGAGATATGAGTAACAAAGTGAAATCACTAAGAGAAAGCTTTGATCACTCTGCAGTTCACCTGTAAGCCATTAGTCAAGGCTGGTCAAATTAAACCAGGTTTCATCTCCACTCTGAAAATCTGAAGCATACGTAGAACCAGATAAAGGAGTACTGGCCCAATTATTTCATTGCTTTTTCCCCCTCCCCCTTCTCTGTTTCACAACAGCATAGGATGCTTCTCACTTATCAGTTCTCTTGTAAGTTATAAAATGAAGAGACTTGAGAAGAAAGGGGCTCAGAAATCCATCTCTGTGGTTAAGGTTTTGCATCTCCAACTGAGAACCAATTTTTCTTGAGTTGTTACCCAGAGAGCCAATTTGCTGAGAGGGCAAACAGTTGAGCCACAGTGGACCATGAATCATGTCCGTGACTAATATAAAGGCAAGCATCAGTTTACCAAGATGATAAATTCTCATCCAGATTGCAGGGAGAAGTCAATGGGCTGTTAGCTTAAACTGCTGTGTTTGGAATTCTTACAGCTGGAAGTATTCTTAACTGATACATGTTCCTGTTGTAAACCAACATAGTGTCATACCTGGCAGCGAAATGGGCAATGCATGCCTATTATAGTCTAAGGTAATTCAAGGATATCCAGTATCACATCTACAACTAATACAAATAAATAACATTTATTGAATATTTATATGGGCATGAACTGTACTAATCACATCACATACTTACTCATTTAACCCTCTTTTCGGCCATTTAGGCAAAAGACCATTAACATCCCCACTATGAAGATGGAGAATGTGAGGCAGAAAGAGGCGAAGATAATTTACTGAAGCTAGGTAACAGTGAGCTAGGATTTGTACTCAGGCAATCTGGTTCCAGGTTTTTTTTTTTTCCCTTCCAAGCCCTGTTTATTTGGTTCCCCCTGCGCTCAGTCCTACCCCAAGCTGCCCTTCAGCAGCATAGTGATGTCTGGATCCTGAGCTGTTCAGAGGTCACCATGTCTGCAGTGTCCTTTCACGTCTGCTTCTCCACACACTCTTGGGTTCCACGGCTCCCCGGATGGTTGCAGCATGGCACACAGTCCACAAATGGGTCACATGGTGTGAAGCACCTTCCCTAACACAGGACAGGTCACAATGAATGATCACATTTCCTACTGAGTAGCCTGGGTCAGTGATGGGATCCAGAGGCCAGGCAGTGCTTTGTCTTGATCCTTGCTTGCGGGGTGAGCATCATCCAGGCCACCCCCCGAGGCAGCCTTGAGCATGAGGGGGTTGAGGGGCTGGTGCACAAGGGCCACCTCCATCTCCATGAAGCCCCACACCTGCTCCTGTGCCCCTGCAGCAATTCCTGCTCCTCACGCCTGGCACCCCGCTGCTTCTCCTAGGCCCTTCGTCTCCTGGCGATCTCTCACTTGTGGTGCAAGATGTGCTCCAGGATTGTCTCCCGCTCATACAGAAAGCATGGTGGGTGACAGCCGGGTCATGGCAGCACTGCAGAGAGAGGTAGATGTGGTTGATGCCCTTGAGAGCTTCCTGGCTTGCTCTAATATTCTGGATACTGGAGACTGAGGGCTGTGTCTCCTCCTCCTCCTCCTGCCCCTGAGGTGCTGTTCATGTCGCCCCTCATTCCTCAGTGGCTTCCTCAGCTCTGCCCCTGCACCAGAAAGGGACCAGGGAATTTCCTCTCATGTCAGTTTAGCCAGTGCTCTTCTGGTTGGTGTTTTCATGCTGTTCCTCCTCAACCTGTTACTGTTCTTCATCTTGAGAGCTGGTATTTTGTGTATGAGAAACAGTCCTTGCTTTTTATCCTGACAATGTATCTGTCTTTGACTTGGGGTGTTTAGACAACTTAAATTTAATGTCATTGATATGGTTGGATTTAAATCTATCTTGCTACTTGTTTTCTCTTTGTCCTGTCTGTTCTTGGATCATTTCCCCCTCCTTTTCTGCCTTGGTTTGGGTTAGTTGAATATGTTTTTTTTAATGCGATTGGTTATAAAATCTCACTGTGTATTCAGATGGACAAATTTTTGTCCTTATGAAAGGGTGTTTCTAGGAGCGCCTGGATGGCTCAGTCATTTAAGCTTCCAACTCTTGACTTCAGCTCAGATCTCACAGTTCGTGAGTTTGAGTCCTGCGTTGGGCTCTGCACTGACAGTGCAGAGTCTGCTTGGGATTCTCTCCCTCCCTCCCTCCCCCTCCCCCACTCGCTCTCTCTCAAAATAAATAAATAAATAAATAAATAAATAAATAAATAAATAAATAGGTAGATAGATAGTTGTTTTTTGAAATGGGCAAACGATTAGCCCAGATAAAGTGAATTACAAGAATTTCCTGAAGATCGTGGTGAAGCTACTTATGAGGTTGCAGTTTTTCTGTAGGCGGCTCTTCTGGACCAAACAGTAACAGTATGTTGACTTAGTCATCTCAGCTCTCAGCCCACGTAACTAAGTTTAATTTATCCAGGGTGGGCGAATAGGTAAAGTATGGCATTGTTACACACTTGGATAACATATAGCAGTGAAAACTCATGTGACAATAAAAATTAGTATGAAAATGAGTGTCAGAAGCACTGAAAAGAGCAAGTTGTTAAAACATACATACAGTATGAAATAATTCATATAAACTGAACACGTAAGTAGTAAAACTACAAATAAAAAGTGGAGCAATGAAAACAAACCCCAGAATAGTTCCTTGCCCTTTCTCCCACAAGGTGAGAGAAGGTTATGATCGGGGAGTGTGACAGCAGAGAGCTTCAACAGTTCTGCCCATTTACCGAGGCAAGTGGACTCCTTATAGTTCTTTGATTTATGCTTATTTAAACTCTATATATTATGTATTATATATTATATATAATTAATATATATCTATTATATATTATATATAATAGATATAATATCTATTATATATATAATAGATATAATATCTATTATATATATAATATATATAATAGATATTATATATATAATAGATATTATCTATAATATCTATTATATATATAATATCTATTATATATATATGAGAGAGGGAGGGAGAGAGTGTTTAAATACTCTAACTTAAAAAGGCAAAATGCTACACTTGAGTAGTATTCAAAACATACTCTACCACCCTTTGTCCTTTTTTGTAAGGTATCACCTGGCACTCAGTAACCACTAAATTGGGACATTTTCAAATTGCCTCCACACTGCAACCCTCAGTTTTATCTTTGCAAGATAGGAGAAACTGTTTATGTGACAATTAAAGCTCCTTACAGAATTAAATGATTTGATTACTATTTGAACCTGTCAAATGCAGACTTCTTGGTTTCAATTGATTATATCCTAATTACTTGTTTGTGCTCCTAAGACTTCAGTTAGATAGAACCTTAAATAGGTTTGATAGAATTTTCAGGGAGGTGGTAGGAATGAAATGCAAGAAACACCCCTTCGTTTTTAGTGAGTGGGTGGAAATAGGAACATGCTAACTAACCTTTTTTTCCCTACAAAAAGTCTTTCCTGGATCTGAAGATTTTTGTGTGTGTATAATTTTTGGTGTTCTTCATGGTAGATTCGCCTTAGTAAGGGTTACAGCTTTCAGGGTACCAGGAACTGGGTTAACTCTCCTCTCTCCTTCAATGTAGGAATTAATTAGTCTTTGATTATAGCTGACACAGGAACAATTTTTGGAAGTATCTTTTAGGCAGACTGTGTTTTTCTGTGATTTTTCTTCCTGCATTTTACATCATGGAGATACTGTTACACTCATTAATCAAGGGCAGCCTGTGTGTTACATGAAATCATGTACACACAGCCGTGGGGACCTGGAGATGATTGTTAATGAACTTCAGTTGCTCTGACGGAGCATGCAGTCGCTGACATTCTGCCTTGCCCTCGTTTTCTCTCTCATTCCTCTTTAACCTAAAACCCCAACCAGACACCCTTAAGTCTTCTCTCATTTTTCTTGCCCTCAGAATGCTCAGACTACAGCCACCAGGTCCAGATTGCTCATTTCCTAGGATTGGTACGTGCTGATTACGGAAACTTAGAGGCAGGGTTATTGCATCTGACTATAGCGTTAAGTCCCCAAAGACACAAGGCCTCCTGAAACCCTCTTCAGATGCTAATGTTCACACAAAGTGCCTCTGGCCCCAGCTGGCCTTCACCTGCAACCCTGACAGGCAGGAGCCTCCAGAATGAGGTCCTGGTTTCCATAAAAATAGGAAAGGCACACATGGTAAATGACAGAGATCTAGTACAAGCTATAAAATTATTTAAAATTGGCTTCCAGTCAGTTACAACTAATTGCTGTGAACACAAAGCCCAGTCAGGAGCCCCCTGTTTTCCTTTATTATCATTAGCTTGAGACAGGGTAGCTTGAATCTGCTGCTGATGTCCGTACCTAAAATTAAATGATGTCACTAAATTTAAGATGTAGCCATTGTTGTTAATATTCAACTATGTCTTAAGCTCAGGAGAAATGTGTTACATGGTAGTGTGAAAAAAATGGGTCATCTTATAATTGTTCCTGGATTTCCTTGGTTTTGTGGGGGTGCTTTGTTTAAATGTAGCTTATTGTTGTTCTTGCTAGTCTTGTGGCAGATTCTTTGTGGCAGCTAGGTATAGTTCATAGGCCATTCATTCTACTTGTTAAAAACCATATTTGTAAATGAAAAGTGAATTCAGCAACATCTTCCAGGATTCAGTAAGCTGACTACATACGAGGCAGGAGGACCCCTCTTTTCGTGCCCTTTTTGTAACTAGTTCAGACAATCCCTGGGCAGTCCTTTCTCAGGTCCATCCCTTTTCTTTTCACGTGGTAGAGTTTGTAGGTTGTCACTGAGCGGAGCAGAGTGCTCCCCTTAGCAGATCTCAGAATCCTGTTCCTGTGTCTGTAACTAATTCATGGGACTCTTTGTTTAAAGGAAATCATAGTTTCAAGCAGCAGTTCCCTTAAGTTTAAAGACCATCTTTGACATTAAAAAAAATTCAAGATTTAAGATGCCTCTGAGAATGATTGAACGTATCTGGGCAAGTTATTTATTAGGTTTACAAGGTTTACAGTGTATAGTACATATATGTATTTTTTTGGTATGCCTCTCAAAATCTTCCCGACCTTTTCAGGAGCCCTCTCTCTCTTCTCTTGGTTAAAAAAGTAAGAAAACTCAGGCGGTCAGAAGGCTAGAGTTCCGTGTATCTTCAGACATTTGTGTTGCTTTGGACATTTCATTTAATTTCCTCATGCTTGTTTCTTCATTGTAAATTAAAGGTGGCTTATTCTTGCCATATTTAGTTATCTGAGTGAGGCAGGAGAGAAGGGGAGGGTCAGGAGACACATCCAATCAAGTAAAGCCATTTTGGTTTTAGGCAGATCCTTAACCTAAAGTCAGTAGGTCATAAAAGGAGTCACAAGATGTAACTCCCAGAAGACCACAAGACCCCACACCCTCAGGCCAAACGTTCTTAATTGCTCCCTGTGGGTAATTTCACAACCCTAAGATAATGGAAAAACCATACCCCCAATGTAAATGATAAATCCAAAGTCAAAGGGTAGGCCTCTCCCTATTTGGTTATTTAAAATCCTATAAAACCCTTTGTTAGAGACAAAGGGGAAGTCCCCTCCTTTCCCTATCTGGGAGAAGAGACCCAGGCTTAGTAAATCTATATACCTTTCTTAAATGGCTTGTTCTTAAAATCTTTCCCAAGCAGAGCCAAGAACTTTCTTGGCCAAGGGCCCAAGGCCCTCCCTCTTGGGGCCTCACCCATCCTGCATCAATAGGTTGCAGTAAAAGTGATATTCGGTAAGAATGGCTAAAAATGTGCTTGAAAAGTACAAAGTCACTACAGGTATCTCCTCCTTTTCCAAAGATTGTGTCACAAAAAGACCTCCATCACTACCTGTTTGTGTTAATTCTAAAAAATTCAAAGAGGATGCAGCAAGCCATTATAGAGAGAGAGTGGAACTGCCAAGCTCCTTCCCTGGGAACTACACTCGGCATCAAGCCACCGTAGCTTTGAACTGTGTCTGTGAGCATCTCTATGCCGATTTATTTTGTGCATCCTTTAGCAAGATGTGTCCTAAGATACTAGAAAAGCTTAAAAGAGGTTATCTTTTGAGTCTGGGAACACTAGAAAAATTTTCCATGCAAATTAATAGTAATTCCTTCTTTGCTTCATGCCATTTTGCTTAGGAAGGTTTTCATTGAAATTGTCTAATTTTGGATAGTGGATGATACCTGTGTTCAGTGTACTATTTACATAAGGGTACACATTATGTATTTTGTCAAAGGATGAGGTATTCTTTCTGTGTGGGGTGGGGTACACACACACAAACATGTAAGGAAAGCCTTGAGCTTTTATATATATTATATATTATATATATATATTTTTTTTTCTCCCCCCCCCACTCTAAATTTCATTAGACCTCAGAAGAAAGAATTCAGATAAAAGGAAAGGAGCCAGCTTTTTTTTTCCTTTTTCTTTTTTCAACTTGCCTGTAGTCAAAAACCTATGTTTGAGCACATACTTCCTGCCAGGCATAGTGCTTGGTTCTCAGGACTCAAACAGTTACATTTAAATCTGTAGACTAGATAATTCTGCACTAAATATTGCCCTTTTGCTTTCTCTCTTTTCCTCACTTCCTTTTTTGCCCCCATTTCTCCCAGGTTTTCTCCCCAGGGAACAACTTAACATTTATGAAATTATAAGTATTAAATTTGGCTATTTATTGTTTATAGATCCAGGTTTTATAAGTTTCAGGAATAATAATGCTCTTGATAATGTAGTTTAGGTTTTACCTGTTTATTCTTTGGGGTTTTACATCCTCATCATCCACTAGAAGGAAGAATATGTTACTTTGCATGTTAAAATGAAGTTGTTCCCTTATTAGCATCAATTTCACCAAGTAAATAAATAGGTAAATAAATGGGAAAAATCCATATCTCCTAGCATATTCAGCTTATATGATCTCTTAAGTATCACCTAAAATTATTTTGTCATTAATATGTACCTTAGACCAAATATTTTACCTATATGCATTTTCTTTATGCTGCTTGATTTAACTATTAATTCAGTGTGCCACTATTAATGAGACCTCATTTTATGAAAAAATGAGGGATTCTGTACAGTTGTAGGTAGATTCTCTTATTGGCTGGCTGGAAATTGGTATTTTACGATTGAAATTCCAAAGTTGCTTTACTTCATTTCAAATTGGTCTACTCCTGAAGTCAAGAGCACACTGTATACGCTGTATGTTAGCTAACTTGACAGTAAATTATATTAAAAAATAATAAATAAAAATCTTCACTCTTAACCTACACACACACACACACACACACACCTTAAATCAGCTTCTTGTGTCCTTAAGTACTTCCAGTTCTGCAATGGGCAGACTGCAAAAGGAGGGTCTCTGGTTCTCTGTAATGATAAAGTTGCCAGTGGTTTGGGGGAGAAATGGAGTAATAGAGAGGTAAGTAGGTGGTGACTTAGCACTGGCACAAAAGAGTGAATTATACCATAAACAAGTGGCAAATAAGGATGATAATATTATTTGATTAGAGAGAGCAATAGGGCTATGTCAAGACGCTTGGCAGCATACTTGTGCAGAAGATAAAACATCTTCATCAAATGTATGGTTAAGTTACAGAAACCACTTCTACTTCTAGGAAGATGGAGTAGATGTCAGTTTGCCTATCCTGATGTTGAATGCAAATACCCCTGGACATTATTGTATAAGGCCTGAAATGAAGATGTGGTACTATCTGCCTTAATGTTTCAAACCAGGAGGGCCTGAAAAGATGAACAGTGAGTTCCCCTGCTCTCACCAGATATGGTCTCCACCCAGCAGGAAAGGCTCCCCACCCGACTTATTCCCTATCAGCCAGACCAGCTGCTCTTCACCTGGCCCTCAACCTAATGGGTTTCACTTCCTTGCCAGCCTGCAAAATTATTTAGGCAAGCCAATCACATCCTCCCAGGGGAGCCAGGGATCACCTCAGACTACTGCAAAACCTGCCTCCCACAGCCTCAGCTGTTTCACTCTGTGCCCAAGTGCAATTCCCATGTGATCCTGTGTGGCTCACGGTGTCTAGGGATTTTACAAGTCTGGGAATGCATGGTGATGAGTTCCTGGGGTTTTCTTTTTGTCTCCTGTATCTTGGACTTGAAGCCAAGAAGATAGCAACTTGGAAATACAACTGGATGGTGGCAGGAGACAAACAAAGCCTGTTCTCTATAGTCAAAGGACCAGGAAAAGGGGCAGATTAGCAAAGGAAAAAAAAAATTAGATGATAACCATGGTAGTACAGCCAAACATCACAGAAGACTTATGGCTCTCACCCCATGTGTAGCAGTAAAATCTAAGTAGGAAATCTATACTACCACTTTCACCAGGCTATAATGAGACACACTACCTTGCTTGCAGAGTGGTGTCGGGGAAGGCTGATCAGGGAGCTGGGCCTATTGTCTGAGTGATAACAACCCCCAACCACTTGCAATATTAGTGGAAACCACGTGGTGATCTTGACCATGTACTCCTCTTCATACAACAACCCCTAGGGAAGCCTCCCACTTCTAACAGAGAGAGACTTCTGATGGGAACCCAGAACACCAGGCCCCACCTAACAGCACAAGGAGTTTTTCCTACCCTTATCATGGTTATCAGTGGACACGCAGTGGGAAACCTGGATTTCTGCCCGTATCTGATTTTAGTACAGAAACACTCCTCTTTCCCTTCTGAAGTGATGTCAGTAAGTAAGTTAAAACAGAGGGTTTAAATAAGAACCACAGTCTCAAAACAAAATACCCCCAAAGTCAAGGTGTCAGTGAAAAATCATTGTAAAAAAGAATCAGGAATATTTCAACCAATGAAAAATAAGTTAATAGATGTAAACACTAATGTCCACACGATTATAGCAACTGCTACAAAAGAAGCATTTCACAGAATTCAACATCCATTCATGATTGCAAACTCTCATTAAACTAGGAATAGAGGGGAACTTACTCAAATCTGATAGAGAACATCTATAAAAACCCATAAAGTTGATATTATACCTAAGAATGAAAAACTGAATGTTTTCTCCTTGAAATCAGAAATAAAGCAAGGTTGTCTGCTCTCATTACTCATTCAAATTAGTGTGGGAAGCTCCAGCCATTACAATAAGGCAAGAAAAGGAAAAGACAAAGTATAAAAATATTAAGGATAAATAAAACTACCCTTAATGGCAGGTGACATATTCTGTGTAGAAAATCCTACAAAAAGAACAGAAACAACTTCTAGAACCAGTAAGTGAGTTCAGTAAGGTTATAAGATACAAGATAAACATACAAAAATTCTATATAATAGCAATGAACATGTGGGCACTAAAATTAAAAACATAAATCCATTTATAATTGTTAAAAACAGTTTAGGTAGAACAAAACATACATGTTCAAAACTACAAATTGCTAATGAAATAAATCAAAGAAGAGCTAAATAAATGGAAAGACCTACAACATCCGTAGATTAGAAAACTCAACAAAGATTGCAGTTCTCAAATTGATATACAAGTTTAACACAATTCCCTTTAAAATCCCAGCAAGGTTTTGGGGAATATAGAAATAAAATATTCTAAAATTTAAACAGAAAGATAACGTTCAGGAATGGCTGAAACAGTTTTTGAAAAAGAAGAATAAAGTGGAAAGAGGTAGTCTACTCCATTAACAATAGCTTAGTAATCAAGACTCCTTGAGAAAGGGATAGACAGGTAAATCAATGAAATGGAATAGAGAACTCAGACAAATATGCCCAACTGATATTTGACAAAGTTGAAAAAGCAATTCAATGGAGGAGTCATAGCCTTTCTAACAAATGGTACTAGAATAAATAGTACATCTGTAACCAGGGAGAAAAAACACAAAAACCAAACCCCTCAACATCATGCCTTATGAAAACTGAACTGAAAATGTATCATTAGGGGCACCTGGGTGGCTCAATCAGTTAAGCATCAGACTTAAGTGCCCAGGTCATGATCTCCCGGTTTGTGGGTTCGAGCTCTGCATCTGGCTCTGTGCTGACAACTTGGAGCCTGCTTTGGATTCTGTGTCTCCCTCTCTGCCCCTGCCCCACTCATTCTCTGCCTCTCTTTGTCTCTCTCTCAAAAATAAACATTAAAAAATTTTACAAAAATGTATCATTAAATATAATATGTAAAATTTTAAAGGTTTTTTTTTAAAAAAATAGAAAATGTTCAGAATCTAAGGTGAAGCAGCAAGTCCTGTAACTTGTCACCAATGGTGTCACCCATAAAATAAAGGGTCATGCATAAAAAAAACCCTGAGCTCTGGCTCAGTCAGCAGAGCATGCAACTCTTGATCTCCGGGTGTGAGTTCAAGCCCCACATTGGGTGTAGAGATGACTTAAAATCTTAAAAAAAAATGGTATATTGAATTTCATCAAATTAACTACTTTTTCTCAACGTTTATTTATTTTTGGGACAGAGAGAGACAGAGCATGAATGGGGGAGGGGCAGAGAGAGAGGGAGACACAGAATCGGAAACAGGCTCCAGGCTCTGAGCCATCAGCCCAGAGCCCGACGCGGGGCTCAAACTCACGGACCGCGAGATCGTGACCTGGCTGAAGTCGGACGCTTAACCGACTGCACCACCCAGGTGCCCCAAATTAACTACTTTTTCTGTGAAACATTCTGTTAAAAAGATGAAAAGAAGCTACAGGTTGGAAGAAAAGATTAGCAAACCATTATCCAACAAAGGATGGGTATCTAGGATATATAAAGAGTCCTCACACCTCAGTAGTAACCCAGTAATTCCATTAGAAAATGTGCAATAGACTTAAAGAGAAATTTTTCCAAAGAGGATATGCACATGACAAAAAAACCACAAAATATATTTAACATCATTATCCGTAAAGAAAATGCAAATTACAACCATAAGTAGATCTCAATACCTACCTATCAGAATGACTGTAATAAAAAGTGACAACACCAAATGCTAATGAGGATGTAGAGAAACTATCACTCATATGTTCCTGGGGGGTTGGGGGAGGACATAAAATGATATAGCCACTTTGGAGAACAATTTGACAGTTTTTTAAGCTAAAGGTGATCACCATGTGAACTGGCAGTTGCACCCTGGGTACATATTCCAGAGAAATGAAAAACTAACACACCAAAAACCTGATCGATGCATTCATAGCTGTTTAGTAATAGCTAGAAATTGGAAGCAACCCAGTTGTCCTTCAGTGGATAAACGAACTGTGGTATATGCATACCATGAAATACCACTCAGCAACAAAAAGGAACACACTATTGATACACAAAACAACTTGAATGAATCTCTAGGGAATCCTGCTTGATCAAAAAAAATCCCAAAAGATTACACAAGGTATTATTCCATTTGTATAACTTTATTGAAATGATGAAACTATTAAAATAGAAGACAGATCCATGGCTGCTGGGGATTAAAAATAGAGGAGAGTCGATGGACAAGGTGACGTGAGGGAAGTGGATGTGGTTATAAAAGGGCAAGAGTAATAACCCTTCTTGTGATGGAAATGTTCTCTATGTTGATTGCATTAATGTCACTATCCTGGTTATGATAGTGTCCTATAGGTTTGGAAGATGTTATTGAGAGCATCTGGATAAAAGGGACATGGAGTCTCTTTATGCTGTTTTTTCCAATTGCATAGAAATAGATCATTCTGTCCAATTTAAACATTCAAAATAATTATGCATATTTGGCTGTATTCTTCCAGTTTGACCTGTAATTTTTACATAAGCTACTACATGATTCCACAAAGATATCTATAAAACTGCAGAATGGTCTTCAATACATCAGATGAGTCTCCAGATATAGAATTTCTTAATGATCCCAGTTTGTAGTTGTCTCGGGGAAATTTTTAAAATTCATGCTTCTTCTGGTTCCTTAAGGTCAATGCTATCTTTCTCACAATTGGCATGCTTTTGATGCATATGACGGTGCTTTCTTGGGACACCCCGTATTAGAGATAAAGCCAGCAAAGTTCTCACAGGCTGGTCAGCCTTTCACCTTCATGCCACTGGAATGAGTCTCAGTGGGAAGTAATGAGGTTCATTTGAAACTATCATTTAATAGTAATAATAAAAAGAAAGCTCAGAGGAATGGAACTTACAGCTCATTCATCATATCAGTAAACCACATTCACATTTAAGAGGGACTTCCTGTTTTTGCCCATTAAGTGCTCACAAGAGGTTCTGGTAGCTTTTGATTTATCACCTCACATTTTCAGCCTTCCCTTTTCTTTAAATATATAGCAAGTTCAAATCCCAAATCATTATACATAGTGTTATACTGAATTGGAGGTAAGTAGCAAAAATTAAAAACAAAAGTAGACATGAGACACAATTTTCACAGTGTTTTACTAAATGACAGTCTTACTAAAAGGCCTAGTGATAACAAGGTGTAGTTTTCCTCTTTTCTCTCTCTCCCACACTTTACCACAAAGAGTTTCAGAGTCAGTCCTACGAATAATACCAAATCTATTTGGCAAAAGTGAATGCCTGCCTTGCCATTTCATGCCTCTGTGGCTTTGTTGAGACTGCTTCCTTGGCCTAGATTACAATTATCCTTTCTTACCTGGGTAGCTCCAAGTTATCCATATTTCAATTAAATTATCTTACATTGATATTTCACCTTTTTCTCCAGGAAGCCTTCCTTGAATGCTTGAGGATGAGGAAGATACCTTCTTTTTCTCTTGGTACTTCAGCTTGCGTATTTCAGAACATTTTATCATATTGTGTGGGAATTATCTCTACTAGGCTACACATTTTGAAAAGAGGAGCTATGGTTTATCCATTTGTACCCCTAGTACTTTACATAGTGTGATCAGTAAATGTTGGTAGAATCCAGGCAAGGCAAAACATTTATAGGGTATACTTACAGAAAAGTGGAAACAGATCTCACAAGTAAACAGACCTATTAGATTTTTAGTGTGTGGAATCCAGGTTGAAATCATTGGATAGCAACAGATGTAGTTTACTGGATGCTTTCCATGTCTGGGTCTTTCTAATTGAGGACAGTGTCTTTTATATTTTCATTAAAACCACAAGATTGCGGGGTACCTGGGTGGCTCATTGATTAAGTGTCTGACTTCAGCTCAGGTCATGATCTCATGGTTTGTGGGTTCAATCCCCGTGTCAGGCTCTGAGCTGACAGCTAGGAGCCTGGAACCTGCTTCGGATTCTGTGTCTCCCTCTGTCTCTCTCCTTCCCTGGCTCATGCTCGCTCTCTCTCTCTCTCTCTCTCTCTCTCTCTCTCTGAAACAAATAAACATTAAAAAAATTTTTAAACTGCAAGATTGCAAGTGCCATGAGGAAAGATCTGTTGCCCCTGCTAAAAGAAGTGGTCCTCAATGTCTTTGCTCCAACTTGTATTACTTACCTAAAATAGATTATACGGTAGATCAGTGAGTCAAAAAGTATGCATATTGATATGTATACATACACATATATATTTTTTTAAATATGCACATTTTAAGTGCCCTAAGAAAGATCTTTAAGAATTATAAGAATTTATAACTGCCTGGGTGGCTCAGTTAAGCATCCAACTCAGTTTATGCTTAGGCCATAATCTCATGGTTTGTGGGTTCAAGCCCCCCATCAGGCTCTGTGCTGACAGTGTGGAGTCTGCTTGGGATTCTCTCTCTCTCAATCTGTCTTTGCCTCTTCCCCACCGTCTCTCTCTCTTTCAAAATAAACTTAAAAACTCTAAGAGAAAATGATTTGTACGTTTATCAGATTTCATTTCTCTTATAAATGCTGGTGTTATCATAAAAAATAGTATGGGTGAGAATCATAATTTTCATTCACATTTAAGTAATGCGGCCTAGAGGTTAGTATGTGTCTTTGGGTCAGACACAACTGGATTTGAAACCAAATACCATGATTTTATGCTGTGTGACCTCAAGAAGTTTATTTAGTATCTCTAACCCTCATTTCATAAGAAGGATTAATAAATGGTATCATTTTGTAGCAATACTGGGGAAGCATTCAGTTAATAAGTATAACTTGTAAGCTTGATGCCTGACACAATTGTTCAAAAAGTGTTAGCTTTTAGTTTTAGAAGTATTAGTTTTTCGCTAATATCATTCTCAATGGGAACAACTGAGAGCTTTCCCCCTAAGGTCAGGAACAAGACAGGGATGTACGCTCTTGCCAGTGTTATTCAACATAGTATTGGAAGTCTTAGCCTCTGCAATCAGACAACCCAAAGAAATAAAAGGCATCCAAATCGGCCAGGAGGGGGTCAAACTTTCACTCTTTGCAGATGACATGATACTCTATATATAAACCCAAAATTCCACCAAAAAACTGCTAGAAATGATTCATGAATCCAGCAAAGTTACAGGATATAAAATCAATGCACAGAAATCGGCTGTATTCCTATACACCAACAATGAAGTGACAGAGAAATCAAGGAATAGATCCCATTTACAGTTGCACAAAAAAACCATAAAATACCTAGGAATAAATCTAACCAAAGAGGTGAAAAACCTGTATATACACTGAAAACTATAGAAAGCTTGTGAAAGAAATTGAAGAAGACACAAAAAAAAAATGGAAAAAGATTCCATGCTTCTGGATAGGAAGAACAAATATTGTTAAAATGTCGATACTACCCCAAAACAATCTACACATTCAATGCAATCCCTATCAAAATAACACCAACATTTTTCACAGAACTAGAACAAATAATCCCAAATTTGTATGGAACCAGAAAAGACCCCGAATAGCCAAAGCAATCTTGAAAAAGAAAACCAAAGCAGGAGGCATCACAATCCAAGGCTTCAAGCTATACTACAAAGCTGTAATCAAGACAGTATGGTACTGGCACAAGACCAGACACTCAGATCCATGGAACAGAATAGAGAAACCAGAAATGGACCCACAAACGTATGGCCAACTAATCTTTGACAAAGCAGGAAAGAATATCTAATGGAATAAAGACAGTCTCTTTAGCAAGTGGTGCCGGGAAAACTGGACAGCGACATGCAGAAGAATGAACCTGGACCACTTTCTTACACCAGACACAAAAATAAACTCAAAATGGATGAAAGACCTCAATGTAAGACAGGAAGCCATCAAAATCCTTGAGGAGAAAGCAGGCAAAAACCTCTTTGATCTCGGCCACAGCAACTTCTTACTCAGCACGTCTCTAGAGGCAAAGGGAAACAAAAGCAAAAATGAACTACTGGGACCTCATCAAAATAAAAAGCTTCTGCACAGCGAAGGAAACAATCAGCAAAACTAAAAGGCATCCAACGTAATGGGAGAAGATGTTTGCAAATGACATATCAGATAAAAGGTTAGTATCCAAAAATCTATAAAGAAGTTATCAAACTCAACACCCCAAAACAAATAATCCAGTGAAGAAATGGGCAAAAGACATGAAGAGACACTTCTCCAAAGAAGACATCCAGATGGCCAACTGACACATGAAAAAATGCTCAAAATCACTCATCATCAGTGAAATACAAATCAAAACCACAATGAGATACCACCTTACCCCTGTCAGAATGGCTAACATTAACAACTCAGGCAACAACAGATGTTGGAGAGGATGCAGAGAAAGAGGATCTCTTTTGCATTGTTGGTGGGAATGCAAGCTGGGGCAGCCACTCTGGAAAACAGTATGGAGTTCCCTCAAAAAACTCAAAATAGAACTACCCTATGACCCAGCAATTGCACTGCTAGGCATTTATCCACAGGATACAGGTGTGCTGTTTTGAAGGGACACATGCACCCCCATGTTTATAGCACCACTATCAACAATAGCCAAAGTATGGAAAGAGCCCAAATGTCCATCGATGGATGAATGTGTACACACACATACATACACACACATGCGCCCGCGCGCGCGCACACACACACACACACACACACACGACAGAGTATTACTTGGCAATCAAAAAGAATGAAATCTTGCCATTTGCAACTATGTGGTTGGAACTGGAGGGTTTGTGCTAGGTGGAATTAGAGAAAGACAAAAATCATATGACTTCACTCATATGAGGACTTTAAGAGACAAAACAGATGAATATAAGGGAAGGGAAACAAAAATTATATAAAAACAGGGAGGGGGACAAAACAGAAGAGACCCATAAATATGGAGAACAAACTGAGGGTTACTGGAGGGGTTGTAGGAGGGGGGATGGGCTAAATGGGTAAGGGGCAGTAAGGAATCTACTCTTGAAATCATTGTTGCACTATATGCTAACTAATTTGGATGTAAATTAAAAAAAAATAAAGTTAAAAAAAAGTATTAGTTTTTCATTACCAGTGAGATTGAACATTTGACTATGTCTATTAAAAAACTCATCTTTGCTTTTGAGTTATCTTTTCATATCCTTTATTCATTTATCTATTGGAGGTAAATTTCTCTTTATTACTGAGTTGTAAAAGCTTACCACACATAAAAGATAACATATTTTTGACACGTATTTTGAGTATTGTTACCTAATGTGTCTTGTTACTTAACATTATCCATACTTTTACTTTTAGACCCAGAAAGGTTATTACAGTTTTGCTTTACAAACGTTTTTGGTTGTCTGCACTTTCCTGCCTCCTTTGAAGTTAAACAGAGTCCTATAACTTGCTTGGGCCAATAATGATTATGTGAATAGTGATTATGTCTTTTATGGGCAGATGCTTCAAAAATCAGTGCACAGTTTGCTCTTCCATGCTGATTCTGATAGCGTAGGTAGAGGTGGAGACTATGTCACCCTGTGTCCCCAAGGGACTGAGTGGCACCCTCCCTACCTACCAAACATGTAAACAAGATAAACTTTTGCTGTGTTGAGCAAATAAGATTGGGAGCTGCTGATTACTACAGAATAATTCAGCCTATCCTGACCAATGTAAGGATACTTTGGTTTGTTTTTTCCCAGTTTTATGGAGATATAATCGACATACATCACTGTAAATTTAAGGGTTGCAACATAATGGTTTGACTCAATCTATTGTGAAATGATTTCTAGATTAAGTTTGGTTAGCATCCATCATCTCATATAGATACAATGAAAAGAGAAAAAGAAAAAATTCCTTGCAAAGAGAAATCTTAAGATTTATTCTTGTAAAAACTGTATATCATACATATAGTTAACTATACTCATGATGCTCTACATTCCATTCCCAGGACTTATTTATCTTGTAACTAGAAGTTTGTAGCTTTCGACCACTTTTCTCCAGTTGCCCCTTCTATCCCCCCACCTATCTCTGGTAATGAGCAATCTGACCCCTTTTTCTATGACTTTTGATTTTGTTTTTTGTTTGTATTTTAGATTCCACATATGAGATCATACAGTATTTGCTTTTTCTGACTTACTTCACTTAGCATAATGCCCTCAAGTTTCATTTATGTTGCTGTAAATGGCCTCATATCCTCATTTTATAGGGCTGAATAATATCCGTGTGTGTGTGTGTGCGCGTGCGCACCTGTGTAGCTGACACTTGAGCAACACAGGTTAGAACTGTGCAGGTCCACTAATACATGGATTTTTTTATAGTACAGTACTATAAATGTATTTTCTCATGATTTTTATTAACATTTTCTTTAGCTTTATTGTAAGAATACAGTATATGATATACAATAACATTAATTATGTTCTTTGTAGGCTTCTGATCAACAGTAGGCTATTAGTTTTGGGGGAATAAAGTTATACACGAATTTTCAACTGCACAGAGTGGTGGCCCCCCTGATCCCCATGTTGTTCAAGAGTCAGCTATTTATGCCATAGTTTATTCATCCATCATTGGACACTTAAGTTGTTTGCATGCCTTGGATATTGTAAACGATGCTGCTGTGAACATGGGGGTGCATATATCTTTTCAAATTAGTATTTTTATTTTCTTTGGATATGTTCCCAGAAGTAGAATTTGCTGGATCAAATGGTAGATCTATCTTTAAAATTTTGAGGCTTCTCCATACTATTTTCTGTAGCAGTTGTACCAATTTACAATCCCACCAATAAGATACACAAAGATTCCTTTTTCTACTTCTGTAAAAAAAACGACAATTGAATTTTGGAAGGGATTGCATTTAGATCTATAGATGGCTTTTGGTAATATTGAGATTTTAACAATACTCTTCTAATCCATGAACTCAAGCTACCTTTCTATTTATGTTGTCTTCATTTTTTTTTTCATCAGTGCCTCATACTGTTCAGAGTAGAACTTTGTCTCCTTGGTTAAGTTTATTCCTAAACTTTTTAAAATTTTTATTCTGAAGGTTTTTTTGTTTTGATATAATTATAAGATCATTTAGTGTTTAGAAACATTAGTTATTTTTGTAGGCTAATATTTTATCCTGCAACTTTAATGTATTTGTTGGTTAAATATAATAAGATTTTGGTGGAACCTTTAGGATTTTCTGTATAAAATAATGTCATCCACAAATAGAGATAATTTTACTTCTTCCCTTTCAATTCTGATACCTTTTGTTTCTTCTTTCATTGCAAGGACTGCCAGTAGTACTATGTTGAGTAGAGGGATTGAGAGGGGCACCTAAGTCTTATTCCTGATCTTAGAAAAAAGGCTTTCAACTTTTCAGCATTGAGTATGATTTTACCTGTGGGCTTATCATATTTGGCCTTTGTTATGGTGAGGTATGTCTCTTCTCTACCTCATTTGTTAAGAGATGATTATACAATTTTTCTTTCATTCCACTAATGTGATGTATTACATCGATTTGCATACATTGAAAGATTTATCCCAGGTATAAGTCCCACTTGATTATGGTAAACAATCCATTCAGTGCATACCTGAATTCAGTTTGCTTGTATTTTATTTAGAATTTTGGATCTATATTCATCTGGTATATTGGACTTTAGTTTTCTTGTAGTGTCCTTTTCTAGCTTTGGTATCTGGGTGATGCTGGCCTCATCAAAGGAGTTTGGGTATGCTCTCTCCCTTTCACTTTTTTTTTGGAAAATTTTTAGAAGGATTGGTGCTAATTCTTCCTTAAATAGTTGGTGAAATTAACCAGTGAATCCATATAGTCTGGGATTTTCTTTGTTGGAGGATTTTTGTGTTACTGGCTTAATCTCCTTACTAGTAATTGATCTACACAGAATCTCTTTTTCATGAAGTCTTGGTAGTTTGTATGTTTCTGAGAATTTTTCCATTTCTTCTAGGTTGTCCAGTTTTATGAACCACAAGATCATGACCTGAGCCAAAAGCAAGAGTTGGACACTTAACCAACTGAGCCACCCAGGTGCCCCTGTTGGTTGTGGAGTCTTTATTCCTCCTTCCTTTCTGAAGAACAGCTTCACCTGGTATAGTATTCTTGCTTGATAGTTTTTTTTTTTTGCTTTTAATATTTGAATATGTCCTCTCATTCTCTTCTGGTCTGAAAAATGTCTGTTGAGAAATCTGCCAAAAATCATATGAAAATTCCATTACATGTAGATTTTCTCTTTCCTCTTGCTACTTTTAAAATTCTTGTTGTCTTTGAATTTGCCAATTTAGTTAAAATGTGTCTTGGTATAGCTCTGAGACTCCTTTGGGCCTCTTGGACTTGGTTGTCTGTTTCTCTCACCAGGTTTGAAAAGTTTTCAGCCATAATTGCTTTGAATATACTTTCTGTCCCTTTCTCTTCTGAAATTCCCATGATGTGAATATTATTTCTTTTTCATATGTCTCATAGTTCTTGTAGGTTTTCTTCCTTATTTTTTATTTTTTCTTCCTGATTCTCTAGATAATTTCAGTTGTCCCATCTTCTAGGTTACTGATTCTTTGTTCTGCATCATAGAGTCTGCTTTTGAATCTCTCTATTTAATTCTTCAGGTAAGTTCTATTTTTCAGCTCTTGGATATCTGGCTCTTTTTTTTAATGGTTTGTGGTATTTTATTGAACATCTTGTTCATGCATTATTTTCTTAATTTTGTTTAGTTGTCAATACATGCATTCTTGTAGTTCACAGAACTTATTTAAGAGCCTTATTCTGAATTTTTTGTCTGGAATTTCGTAGATCAATTTTTTAAGGATCAGTTATTAGAGCTTTACTAGTTTCCTTTGGTGGTGTCACATTTACTTGACGTTTTTATTTTTTTTTAACGTTTATTCATTTTTGAGAGATGGAGAAGAGAGCATGAGTGGGAGAGGGGCAGAGAGAGATGGAGACACAGAATCCAAAGCAGGCTCCAGGCTGTGAGCTGTCAGCACAGAGACTGACACGGGGCTCGAACCCACAGACTGTGAGATCATGACCTGAGCTGAAGTCGTACACTTAACTGACTGAGCCACCCAGGTATCCCGACTTGGCTTTTTTCTAAGCCTCAGTTCCTCTTGTTGGTATATGCACACTCAAGAAAATGGTTTCTTCTTCCAGACTTCACATGTTCAGTTTGGCAGAGATAGTATGTTACCAATGAGCTCAGTTTCCATTTCTGGATGTCTTCGTTGGTAACATCCTTG